>NC_063227.1:10162500-10472500 GCF_020740725.1 Corvus hawaiiensis | reverse complement strand
AAGTCATTCCTATCATTACTGTTTCCAAAACTGCTCTCTCTACCATGCCAAGTGTTTTATGGATGCGTTTCTTCCTTTCTCACTTTTCATCCCAGAATAAATATAATCTGGTCATATTTTAGAATTGGATCCAGTAGAGTTTCTGCATTCAAACCGGTCTGTATTCCTGTCTAACAGTGATCCTAAGTCATCCTTGACGTAGTTACAGTGAGTGATATACCAAAACATTCTTTCTCAAGTATTCAAAAGAGAATAAAAAAGGAATTTCTAATATTGCTGTTCTCCCACTAGGGATATTTGTTTTTCAAAAAATCAAGCACAATACGCAGCATATAAAAATACATCTGCTACTATGTGTCTAATCTTCCCACGCAAATTTAACAATTTGCATGACATTAGTAGACCAGCGTGTGTTAAGAACCAAAATGTCTAACTGCCCATTTGCATTCACAGGTCCCCAAAAGTACAAGTCTAAAATAGGAAGGAAATTCCAACTTGACTTTTATGAGTGGGCTTTGATGATTTGAAGCATCAGGCATGTGCTAAATTCACGAAATGAGGTGAGATCTTGCCTCCATTTTATAGCCAGTAAATACATAAGTGTGGGTCCTACTTACAAGGACCCACATTACTTATTTACATAAATTAAAAAATCACACAGAACAAAGCCATACCATTGACCCTTCCTGGACAGAAGGACTATAACCACTTACCTAGATCTCAGATTAATGGGAAAATCACCAGTGCTGCAGCATAGACACCCAGAAGAGACAGTCACAACTGCAGCCAGGGAGCAGAGGGAGAAGGAGAAAGCCTCAGCTCCCAGCAGCCTCCTGAGAGACATGAATGTTATTTAGGATGGACAAGGTTTTCCAGCATAATAGGAGTAAAGCTCATCCTCGTGTGGATTCCAGGGGTGAAGTAAATATTAAGAATGCAAAACATCCAGTGACAAGAAGGCAGAAATATTTTCTTGTGCTTTTTGATGTAGGACAAAAATACTGCACTGAGAGAATTTCTCCCTGTACTCAGGACACCTTTCCCCTATTTCAGTCTCTTTCTTTTATGTGTTAATCAAATAAGAGCTGATGCAGAAAGCAGGAAATTTATGGTGATGAGGCCCTGGCACAGGTTACCCAGAGAAGCTGTGGATGTCTCATCCCTCGAAGTGCTCCAGGCCAGGTTGGAGGGGGCTTGTAGCAACCTGGTCATGGGTGTCCCTGCCGATGGCAGGAGGTTGGAGCTGCATAATCTTTGAGGTTCCTCCCAACCCAAACCATTCTACGATTCTGTGATTTCTTTCCTTACCCTGCCCCCCTTGATTATTGCCTGTTCTGTCATAGTTCAGCAGAATGAAGTCTGTTTTGTCAAAGAAGATGCCACAGCAATCCTGTTGAGACTGATGTCCTCCCATGCCAGGCTGAGAAGGCAGCTCAGTGTCTCTTCCTCACAGCAACACTGAGATGAGAGAGATCTCTGTGAGCCACCACTAAAATAAACTGAGTACAAAAAATAAAAAAACAAGGGAAAAACACACATGAAAAACCAAACCAAAAAAAACCACCTCAAAAGAACCCTCATAAAATTAATAGAGAGACTAAAAAAATGTCGTGAGTCGAAGAAAAACTGCCAGTGAAGGATTTCTATGGTGTATGCCAACATTTGGGATAAGGGAGTAGCAAAGAAAGAAGAGTATCTTCAAGAGTTTCTTCACAGTCAGGAAAGCAGAGGCTCAGCAGAATCCATTTAGGGGCTGGTGAAATAGCACTTAAAAAGAGGATGTAGGAAAAGAACTGTGGGGCTGTTAAACCAGCACGAGTAAACCCGGAGAGGCAAGAAAGCAACAAACAACTGGAAAATGGCTTTAATTGCCAAACTGCCAAATTACTGTAATCTGACAAATTGTACCCATTGGTGCAGCATAGACTTACTGTCAGCATCAGAAATAACTTGGTTAGAGGCTAATTTTATTGCAGGTGAAATCAGAGACACAGAAGCAGCTAAAAGGAAAACAAGAAAGTTTCAGAGGAGAATTGTGCACCCATCATCATTAACTTTATCGATTTTGAAAAAGCCATTGATAGTCTCAACAAAATTGCCTCCAGAAGATAAAGGCTAAATGTGGATTATCTCAGGAGATAGTGAGAATAGCAAACCTTTATGGAGATCATGGCTGGTCTAAGAGACAGCAACTGGAGTCAACAAAGCTCTTCCAGCACCAGTTCATTAGAAAATTACTGGAAGAAGAAAACTAGCAACCCACAGTCTAGCAGCCATCAAGGCAGACTTCTCATTTTCTGCATACAAGAAGCAAGTGGACAGTGAATGCTGGGTGATATAAGGCAGGGGTAAAAAGAGGTGGAAAAAAATTTCCTTGAAAACAGTACACAATGTGCACAACTGTAAGAACAGCAAACAAATCCAACATAACTGTTATTCAAAAGTCAATGGAGAATGCTGAAAGTTTTACCTCCCCTTCTAGTCTAGTAGCAGCAGAAATAAAAGGTGGAATGGGAGAACAGGTGGAGATACAAACCATTTAGGTAGACAGTGGAATAGCAGACTAGGTATCATTAACAATGGGCTATTGGGCCTTTCTTTTTCACACCAAGTCATTAAACTGTGAATATTTTTGCAGGGTCACAATTATTAATAATGTCAGAAATCCAGAGGGAAGCACAGATCAGAAACAACTGGGACACAGATTCACATTTTTTCCCCTACTTAAAACAGAAAAATGCCTTTAGATTTAGGCCTGATAGTCACTGAAATAGTCACTAGTGAAAGAACAAAATCATACAGGAAGCCATCAGAGAAAGCACTGGTAAGCAGTGGAGGACACAGACAAGCTTCTGCTTGTCCTTTTCCTCTCTACTTTGTGTGTCTGTGTTGTATTTACTTTCCTTGGAAAAAGCAGATGCTTTTAAAGGTTTTCTTCCTGGCTTTCACATCTCTAATTCACATGCAGCATATAATTTGCTTTTCTTCAAGTTTCCTCACACTGTCATCATCCTGGGCCTCTTTCCAGCATGAGTAACAAACAATGTTGATCACCTCCTCCAATTTGTAAATCTGTACCTGAGAATAACTCAAAATTACCACAATAATTTATTATTCCTGATTAAAATTAAGGTACATTGAGACTGAGAAAGAAATTCAATGCAGCAGCAGCCCATTAGGGTATGAAAAACCCACCTGGAAGGTAGATTTATATGTACAAATGAAGAGCTCATATAGTAATAACAATTTTCCCACTGCTCTGAAGATGCTTTTGGGGAATACTGGCCTATGTATGACATTATAAAATATCCTATAATTCTGTACCATTATTTACACACTTACATAAACTGTATATCAAAAATCATTAATATGACATAAAGAGTTCTATTGAAGATATCAGTACTTGCAAAGTATAATTTTAAAAATACATATTTCTGAGAAGCATATCACAGCCCTCCATTTCCAGGTACAACAGGAGATTGTTAAACTTCACATTAATTTTCCAGTTCACAAATCTAAAAAGCATGTGAGCTTCTGTTCAGGAAAGGTGAACCTTCCCAGTTTACCTTGGCTTGTCACCATCAAGAGCATCATTAATTTAAGCAACATAGAAGTTAATTTAGTTGCATTGAGCTTTGTTCATGCAATATATCCCTCAGAGCTTCACAGCCTTTCCTCCTCATTTCAGCCCATGGAGGAAGCATCGGTGGAGGGAATTTGCTGCTCTTGGATGCGTAGGGATGATAGACATGGGTTGAGGGCAGTGATGCAGCACAGCAGAAACAGGCAGTGACAGTGATGTGGCTGCATGTCACAGCCAGGGCTGAGCCATGTTTGCAAGAGAAGTTTATGATAAGCTGCTGGCTAAGCTGGACCTTCTCAGACTTCGGTTTCCATTTTCATCCACTGAAACTCCCCCCATCCCGATATAAATTCCCTTAAATATTTAAGTAAAATAAACCCCTTCCTTTTCCCTCTCACCTTGTTTTGATGTATGTAGCAACTATTAGAAAATGTGTCAGATTTTAACCTCATCCCTTCACAGAATATTATGGGTCTTATCACTGAGAAGAAAGAACATGCCAGTAGAAAAAACAATGTGCTGGGCCATAACAGCTGCACTGTAGGTCTCAACATTCATCTCTTCAAGGTAGCAAAGCTGCCTTAAATTCCATGCTATCCACCTGTTCTTTCACAGGGGTGAAGCAGTTGATCACATTTTATTCCAGGAGATGTTCAAGGCCAGGTTGGATGGAGCTTGAAACCACATGGCCTAGTGGAAGGTGTCCCTGTCCATCGCAGGGGGGATGGAATGAATCAATCTTCAAGGTCCCTTACAACCAAAACCATGAACATGGTGCAAACCACAGTGTGAGCCTGTACAAAGTGGCTTTAATACCAATGCCCACACTGGATACCAAACAGAGGACCCAGGTTTGCTAGGGAAGTAACAGCATAGTGCTGCTCACAACACTCTTTCACAGAAATTTTTAAAAATGCTTTTTTTAAAGGCTTGTTACAGAAGAATATAGTATGTGCAACAATGTGAGCTCTGTTGGGATATTGCCAGTCTGTCCCTTCTGCATCACACCACAACTCTCCCAGGTGGTGCAGTATGCCTTCCCTGACCAAGTACCAGCCATTTCTGCTCCTTCTTTTGTTGTAGGTGTTGCAAGTGAAGCAATCCACTATTCTTTTAAGATATTTACTTATCCTTCAGGCATGAAAGTGTTTCAAAGCAACTCCAGCATCTATATCACTGAATTACTGCTTGTTTTTCTAAATGAAAGCCATACAATGTGATACAATGCCCAATTATTATAGTTAGTCTTTCCATTATAATCATGGATTGCTGGCTTAGCTCTTGACCAAAAAAAAAAGTATTTTTGCAAGTAGAAGTGACTCCAAATATTGATTAAAAAGCATACAGCTTTGGGCATGCTCGTTTCCATTTATTGCAATAATGATGGTGTGGCTATTTGGGATAGAAGGAAACTGCAAAAATATAATTAAAACATCAAGAACTAAAACTAGCCAAGAAAGGGAGTGCTTTGGGGTGCAATAGGAGAGCTCACACATTTGTTTTCAGTCCAGGGCATAGGCTAAGCAATGTTCTGGTGTGGGTTCAGGTATGGTGGATGATTTTACTGCAAGGGTTGAGCCAACTCCTGCTGCTCACTCTCCACCCTACCCGCCCCATGGCTTTGTGCTCCCAGGAGACCACAGTTCACAAATTGGCATATGAAAATTAACAGCTCTCTTTATTGTGTGGGTGGGGATGGGAGGCAGAGCTGTGTTGCCAGTCAGTGTATCAGTATAATTCACTCCAGCACTCGAGTGTTTTCAAAACCAGTGCTAGGCCAGAGCTTTACAAGCATTTATGTGCCAGATTTCCACAGACTTCACACCTTTAAAACAGTGGCCCTTGAGAATTATGGAGACTATATCCAAGTGACCCATCAGGGCACAGGTTCAAGAACCTGACTTACTTTTGTAAATTTTAGTCCATAGGTCTGTAATAAAAATCCATTAGAAGTGGCGATTACTTGCAGAGCATTAAGAGTTTCTAGGCTCTATCCAGCTTTCCATGGTCATGTCCCCAACAGAAAAGTATTCTCATTGCACCTTTAGCTATAGTTAAGACCCAGCATCACCCTCTCACCCAAACCATGACACTCTGTGGGGTCAGAGCTGCTCCCTGCTTCCTAAAGCATGAACTATAATCAGTAAACCATCCATGTTGTTTTGATTAGCAATACAAGCATTGAGCCATGACATAGCAAATGCATTTTTTCAAGTTTTAGAATATCTCAGAAGTATATGTATCTCACAAATAAAGAACTTCACAGAAAACCAATAAAATCTTCTAATAAAGTGTTGCACAGAATTGTTTGAGTAGGAAGGGACATTAAAGACCATCTAGCCCCAGTCCCATCCTGCCATGGGCAGGGACACCTTCCACTATCCCAGGTTGCTCCAAGCCCTATCCAACCTGGCCTTTAACACTTCCAGGGATGGGGAAGCCACAGCTTCTCTGGGCAACCTGTGCCAGGGCCTCACCACCCCCACAGTCAAGAATTTCCTCTTAACATCTAATATAAATCTCTCCTCTTTTAGTTTTTAAACTGTTCCCCACTGTCCTATCACTATCTTCCTGTGTAAAAAGTCACTCTCTTTGTTATAACCCTCTTTTTAAGTATTGAAATGCCACAGTGAATAAATCTTTGTAGTTAATCACTTTTCTTAACCCTAATGACATCCCTTAGTCAAAATTTATGCAAGATCAAGGTAAATGGTTTTCTTGTTTCTACTTTCTTGAAGCAAACCTGAATAATGTTTTATTACAACACTTCTAGAAAAATGCCTACATTTCTGAGATGGTTTGACCAACTGCAGTGACGTGTCTGTCCAGTTACCTCAATAGATGTTGTCTTGACATTAATGGAAGTAAGTGATCAACATCACTGAATCCAACAAGTCACGGAACAAAAATGTACAGTCAGAAGAAATGAATTTTGAGCAGATGTACCTGGGAAGATAAGTGAAGCAGAGATCAACTACACCCTGCACAAGTCCCAGCAGTCCCACAGCATCAATGCCGGAGTTTTCCGATAATTTACTATGGAGCATTTTAAATCTTCTCACTTTCACAGATGACAGACCATGCAAATTATCCATCCAGGGGAATACTGTGCTTGCTGCTATCGGTACCAACAGGAGGAAGAGCTTATGGATGACTCAGTATGGGTCATCGTGTCTGTTGATGTATTAAAACTCTGCCCAATTTTTTAACATGGAGTTGTGCATACAAAACAACAGCCACCTAGAAATTTTCCATGCTAGTGGCCAGTAGAGCAGCTCATATCTTGCATATGTGAGGGATGAAGTCTCTGAAAACACAGTAACACATGCAGTTTATATCAGAATAAGAGACACTCTCCATGTGTTCAACATATCAACATGCTCTTCATCATCACCTCACAGAGTTCTTTTAGAGGACCCCTAAAACTCACAACTTGTTCTTTTGAAACTCACACAGGCTAAGAAGATAAAAAAAGCCCTTTACAACATCTGCTTGGTGGAAATTAGCCTGGCCTTCTGCTTCTATGGACGAAATTCCTATTTTGTGTAAGGCTGACCAAGAACAGCTGGGGCAACAACCAGCAGATGCAAGAACAAGGTTCACGATATTTTAGCACGTCACCAAGTCCTGCAGGCATCACCTGAGGCTCTGCACTCAGGGTAAATCTGGTTTGTAACAAGGATATCCAGAGCAACCACTTATTTAGGGGATGGTGCTGTGTCAAAAGTCCTGGAGAGGCTGGATTCATGCACAGGTTGCCTCAGGTAGGCATTGCACTACCGATACTTAGTGCAATAGAATTGGGACAGATATTTGCACAAAATACTATGTCTCCATGCCAGAGGAGAGTTTTGAAGATAGAAATGGGTTTCATTAACAGTGTCTGATTCCTTTTGAGTGCAAAATGAGAAGTAATTGCCTTAATGCCTTCAAAATACCAGACTGATAGTTTTGTGCTGACTGTTGTAAATAGTGAGTGCCAAGCAACAAACCCAGGACTTTTAAACAAATCCTAATGAAGAAGTTTGGATCCCAAGCTTATGCTCCAGAGTAATTTGGATAGTTTTGCAAAACCTTATTTCAAAATACATTTTACAGGCAGCAACCTGTTAAAAAAAAAAAGGCTGGTAACACAAAGCATATTCGTTTTTCTGCTAAATATTTATTAACATTTTGGAGGCTGAGTGGGAGAACTAAACTGAGGAAACATAATAAACAGTCTTTACACAAATAAGAGTTCAAACAAGACAGATTTGTAGAAGGTCATGATCTTCAGAAAATGCTGAACACTTTCCTCTGCAGGGGAAAGCAAGGCTCTCAAAGGTGTCACAAACTGGACAACTGAAGTAATCATTCCCCTGTGAAATTTTAGGCTATTATCTCCAATCATACCTTCAAGGATTAGATGCTGATAATTCACAGTCATGGAAATGAAATGCTCCGGTATGAGACCCAAATGAGGGAGATGAATTATAGACTTCCCTGATAATGGAAAAATGAGCAGCATGTTGATCATATACACTAAAATTACAAACTTGGTCAGCCTCACTGTAATGTAGAACACGTAGCAGGACGTAATAAATTACAGTGCTGCTAAACTCTGCTGTCATATCCCTATAGAGAGTGGGACTGGTGAACAGAATACTGCCCTTGCACTCAGAAGACCTGACTTTGGCTCCTGCCACTGGGTAGCTCTGGACAAGTTGCTTCTGTGCTTTGTTTTGTCTGTCAGGAAGAGTGGGCAAAGGAGAAATGATGACAGGTTTGTGTCCCACGCTTGCACAGGGCCAGAGCATCAGAATCTCTTGTGATGCGTACTTGCTATTTTGTAAAATGCAATATATCCTCCTTTTAGTGGAGTCACCAGGCTAAAACAGCTCCTCCCCACATGCACAGAGCCTCTTTTGAACAAGCAGAGACCACAGTCCCCGTACACTTAAAACCACAGCCTTTCAGCCATCATTGGCCAGTTCCCTTCCATCAACCAGGACTCGTTTTGTACTCCTTGGTGCCCCTGAAACATGAAGGTTTCATAAAAGCTATACATATTCATCAAAGTCCCTCATGCAAAGAACACACTCTTTGAGCAGTGCTGCCTAAGCAGGGATTTACAATTGTGCTGCTGTGCACATCTGTACATCAATAATAAATATGGAAAATACACATTTCCATGTGGGCTCTGAGACCTCCCCAATGCAATTCCAACAGCAGTGAGAATCAGAGCAGATCTTCTAAATCTTGTTGTATTTGAAATGAAACTTCCCCTTTGTAATTTGTGTAAATCCTCATGACCTGAGCTCAGAGCTAAGAGACAGAAAGTATGGAAATAGCAGCTGAAGTTCAGGGTGGGAAAAGATGGGCAATGCTGTCAGCTATGCATGGGCAGAGGAGACAGATGTGAGAAGAAAAAAGCCTGGGCACCAATCAGAGGGACATTGCATGTGGCAGGAGTCAATCTGTCCGTTCATGGACCACTAATAAGACACACAGATTGTAAGACGTATGTATGTCCATTCATACGGAAATATTCAGTGCAAAAATGTTTGTGTCATAAAGTAAAAGATAACATACAGTGGTCTGGAAGATGCAATCAAAAAGGAGAACAAAGCTTAGGAAGAACAGACAGAAAGGAAATCTAAATAAAGCTGCTTAAGCTGTTACCTAACTGAAAGCAATTAGGAAGCTCTTTGAAGTCCTTGGAGGACTCAAAAGTTCACAAGAGTTCTAATAAAGGGAGCTTGGCTTTAGAACTTTTGCTCTCTTCCTCTCTTAAGAAATTAGCTTCTTTTTTGAAAGAAATAAAGCAAAATATATCTCTTGACAGCCAGGTACTTGTGCAGTATAACACAGTGCAGCAAAACCAGGTCACATTTGAATTTACACTGTAGGAGAATTGATTTTATTTTTTTTAAGATTTACTTTTTCATTGATTTCTCACATATGCTCAGATACCATTTTGGTCACTTCAGCAATAATATTATAATAAAGAAGTGAAAGGAATACAGGAAGGAAGGGTAGTTGATGAATGCCTTCTCCTCTGATGTCTCCTCTACTGCCAAAACCTTCCCTGGGACAAATCCAGGAATTCAAATTACAGGAATTATTCCTATTTATACTTGCCCTGATCATGATCCTTTACATTCAAAAACACAAAGAAAACCACAGAAATCATACCAGTGCTAATTCCTAAATTACCCCTCTCAACCACTGCTAGTCAGTTTGTTGATTCACTTTCACGCTACATGACAAATTCAGCCTGACAGTCCACAATGGGAGAAAGCCTTTTAGTTAACCAGCTTTGACAGCGGGATGGGAAGCCTCGTAGCAGTGTTGGCCAACCATTGAGCCGTTGTCACTTTAAAGCATTCCCTCTGGGAAATTTCAATTATCCTTTTCCTCAGAGTAGTCTTTAAGACTTTAGAAATAGTTATAAACAGGGGAAAGCCTAAAAGACAGTCTTCTGGAAATTACGGGACAAAGTCCTGTCCCAAATCCTTTCTAACAAGTTGCTTTTGAGAGCTCCTACATGACATTATTGTCTCTGGGCTGGAAGGTGCCGAAGTACAGCCCCATCTCACATGGAAGCCTGATTTTTTTTATCAGAAACATTTTGATTGCTCAGATTGAGGCAGGCACCAACATGAGGACCAAAGCTGAGAAGTTTGCTAAAGATTTCAAATTCACAGAAAGTTTTCCTCATGTTCAGTTTATGTGTATGCAAATGAAACACCAAAAGCTTCAATCCGTTTTTGAAGTTCCCCAAAGATATCTGACAGTCTGGAACTGGCTCTTGTCTAGGGAATCTGGGTCAGAAAGACCCAGGCTGGCTGTGTCTCTAAAACACTCATGGGTGCTTGCCATAAAAACTGCAACATGTTCACTTTGTGCCATAGTCACATCAGTGAAAGCCCAACAGACACCCTGAGAACACCTGCAGAGACACTGTCCCCTCACCACAGCTGCAAAGGGCTCCACTCATCCTTCTATCACAGTCCCTTGCTCCCTGGGCTGTAAAACTCCGGCCCTGGCAAAGGCAAGTCAAGAGCTGCCAAACTCTTGTAGATGTAGGTGGCTTTCACCTGTCCACCCTCTGCAATCCAAGTTGCTCCCTCTCCCTTGTAGAGGAGATCAGGGCAGGTTAAGTTACACCTTCCAGAATACAACTAGGTCTTCTCCTCCAGATGTGCCAGACTACCTCTCTGCTCTGATATTTTACTTCAGACCTTTTCCTAAGTGATTTTTTTAAGGTGGCTACAAAGCAATCATGATCTCATGGTTGAGCTGCTGCCTCCCTCAGAGCTCAGAAACCAGATAACTGATTTTCCATATAGATATGTGACCTACTCCATAGATACTGGATGACCAGTTGGACAAAATTACATTTGACAAGTGTCAGTAGTGGCTCATGTCATATCCCCAGCTCCAGCACTTGAAAGAGCAACTGTGACTCCCTTGGAATTGCCAGACAGCACATTATAAAGATGTGCTGCAGACTGCTTTGTCCCGGACTATTTATCCAACTCCTAAAGCTAGGTCAGGGGCCAGCCAGTGTCTCTGCACTGGTTGCATTAGGGAAATTAGGGATTTCATGGTTTGTTCCAATATCTACAGGAATTTCTAGGTTAGGGTTAGATTTCAGGTTAGTGTAGGGTCTCAGGAGCTATGCGGGCTTGCTGGTTGGATGGGCTGAGCTAGAGTTAGCTTGGCTACCAGTTGACCCTACAGTCACATGTCTGTCCCCTGAGCTTCTAAACAAAGGCATATTTGCCATGTGGAGGAAGAAAAAAAAATAATAAAATCCCCCATGAATGCACCATCTGGTCATACACGGCCAGATTACATATCCCCAGATTGCCAGGGCTTCAAAGAGATGAGTATCAAGCTGTTCAGAGGACATGGCAAGGTAGAGACAGAGATGAAGGAAAGGCAGGCACCTGGAAACCTGATGGTGATGGTGCTCCATGATGGTGCATCATCTGATGGTGATGGGAATAGGAAGTTGGAGGCTGGACCAGCTTCAACCTTCCTATCACTGCCAGGAGGGAGACATGAACAAAGGGCTGTTCTGAGAGAGGGAGAACAAGGAGCATCTGGACTCAGTCTACAGCTCTAATTAGCTGATTTATACTTAAGAATATAGTAAGGGTTCATACATACATAATTAATGTTAAATTAAGCAGATATTTGTCTATCCATATGCAGAAAGCAGGAATAAAGGCTCATAACACACATAATTGCTATGGAGGAAGAATGACTAAATGCACATAGAATTTGTGCAGCTCATAATTAATTAAATTCCCACTAAGACTAGCTGGAGGCTTTTCTTCTGCTTAATGGTACATTTATAAGCTTTTTTCTACTTATGGCATTGCCCTGTATAAGACTAGATGGTAAATTTCCGAAGAGTAAAGGAGAAATACATGACATCCAATATATACATTAGGAAAAATTGGTTCCTTTGAGGCATTTGAGCTCATTTTCTAGTCATGTGGACTGGCTAAAACGAATTACCCACATAAGGAACATGTTTTCCAACTCAGAATGGATAAATACCAAATAACCAATCAGAAAACACATGAGGACTCACTGGTTGAAGCAAACAGTTAATCTACCTAAGGGTAAAGCTTAAAAATTTCCATTAAAAATTTCTGGATTATAAGACACACAAAATATATTAATATGTATGCTAGGCACACAAAATATATTAATAAAAATATTTTTAAAAATTTTTTAAATTACATAGGATTTTTTCCTTATTTTGTTCAGACATTTTCTTACAATTCACAAAAATAAAAAATCACTAAAAGCCTTCATCTCTTCTGTTGCCTCAATCCAACAACATTTATGGTTATCCAGTAGCTTCCACAGGCTTTAGACACTTTGCAGACTTAAAAACCAGAGGTTAAGTCATGAGCAGAGCTATGCAAAAACACTCCCTTCTCCCCACCCGATACTGTACACCAGAGCTGGCAAATTATGAGGACAAAACACCCTGATTCTATAAAGCCTTACATCTACTAAGTTTGAAATACAGACTCAAGTTGCTGCTCAGTGTCATTGCCAAACAGCAAAGGGATGTTAAGTGTGCCATCAGCACAAGGCAATATACCCAGAAAGCACTAGAACCTATTTATGTTAGTGCCAACCTGTGAAAAATGAGAAAGCAAACAATCACACTCATCTCAAACTCAGTCTGCATAAATCCCTTTACCATTAAAGATTAAAAAGTCAATGCCCAAAGGTCACTGGCTTAATGGGTTGCTGTAATGTAATTGATACTTAACCCCCAGACACACAAAAATCGCAGGTCAGATCCCCAAAACATAAAAAAGGATTTAGTACCACACAATTACTCTTTAATATAATTGAAGGCTTAATTTTAGCCCTCCAGCTTTTAATCTTTTGAAAATAACATTTCCAAGCTACAGAGGTTAAAACTTTACTTTCCTTTAAAAATAGAGAAGTATTTCTGTCATTCCAGCTGTAATTACAGAGAAATTACAGCCATCCTATAGAAGTATGGTTAATTACTACTGTAATTATTGTCAACCAGCATCAAACTAGACTAACCTGACAAAGGCCTCATAGCACTGTTGTCAGAATTAAAAAAAACAAAACTAAAAACAAACCCCAAACCCTGTCAGGAGACTAATGATAAAATCCCTGGAGCTGACAATGCTGTCACATAGCACAAACAACCAAATGCATTCAAATTAAAGTTTGTGCAGACTGTCACTGGATATGTAACATGTAGAAAACATGTTTTTTACAAACACATGAGACTGATTTCCTGTTGATACTAATGCACCAAGAACAGCAGCAGATGGGCAGTAGAGTTCATTTTTCATCATTTTCCCCATAGATTTCTGAGGGTCCAAGGAAGGGGAATAAGGACAGCAGCTCCACAAAGCCAGATTTTCCCCCATTCCTTTTTGTAGCACTATAAACAAAATAGTTGAAATTATGAGATTTTACTACATGTACTCAGGAGAAAAAAATTTTACCAAAAGTGAATTATAGTAATAGAAATTAGAAGTGTTTCCCTCCTTGAAATGACAGAGCATTTATGCTATTGTGTTTAAAATGGCACAGTACCATGGTGAGTAGCTGCCTCCAAAAGTAATATTTATAGTCCTCTGCAGCTCACATGGTGGTACCCAACACATTTCATCTATGTGAAAATTAGCCTGCTTGGGGACAGGGTCTGCAGACACATTCTGGAGTCACTGTCATTTGGGATGCTCAGAGTTCTTGGACATACTTAGTTTCTCAGCAGGATGTCCAAATTGTTGACCCTCTCTGGATGCTTATGAGAACATGCCCCTGATGAGCCCAGCAGGCTGCTGGATCTCTGCCTTCCAAAGCCTGCTCATTTGTGATCCATTTCTGGTCTAAGTCAACCATACTAAAATTACACACATCTTTAAAAATAATCATGTTATCTACTGCTGGGATGATGATCAAGAAGCAACATTAAAGCCTCTGTACATTGACAAAAAGCCACATGGCAGAGTTACAGAAGTGGCAATTTTTAGCGACTAATGGAAACTTACAGGGTCTTAATTATTTAACTTTGCAGACACACAGAGACACAAGGGAAGCCTGGACCACCCAGAAAGACAGTGACTGCTGATCGCAGGTTGGGAATAGGAACAAGAGAATTCAGGAATCTCTGAGAAATCTGGACTGCTAAGTGCAACTCCTCCACACATTTCTGCAGGGTGACTCCTCTAAAATAGCCCAGAAATTAATGACCTGGTTAATGCCTAATCATTATCTAATTTCCTTTCTTTCAAAGATACTTAATTTTATCCTTTCCCCTGCTTTTTCCTAAGCAGTGCTTCCTCACTGTGCTATCTAGAGAAGTGACTCCAAATTTCAGCCCAGGTGCCAAAGCACTAATATGGACTTGAGCGCTATATTCCTTTGAAGCAGCAAATCAATAACTAACGGGAGCTAATCATGAACTACAATCTCTCATCAGCATAGAAATTAAGCAAGTTTGTTATAGTACAGAGCCCCTGAGTGATGAGTCTACAAATATCTCCTGCATGGTCCCAGCTCAGTTACGGAGGACCCAGATATCTTAGTGTGGTTGGGACATTGACCTTCTGCTCATTTTAGCAGCGAGAAAGGCATGAAAGTACTGCTAATTCTTCAAGAATTCCATTTAAAGACTATTCCTGTCCCCCTGCTGTGATGTGACACTTAACCAAGATGTTTTCAGGAAGGTGCATGATTGGACTCCAAAGGAAATCCTTCTGACAGAAGGATTTGGCTGTGTAAGCTTGAAGAAGGCATAAAGAAAAACATGGTGATGTAAAGAAACAGAAGGTAAATTAGGAAGAAAAATAAGCAGAGAGAAAGATTGAGATACCTGATTTAGACAGGAGGGAAACTGAAGGCTTTTTCACAACACCCAAGGATGGTTCTGAATACATTGCTCCATGTCCAGTATTTCAGTTTGTCACCCCCAAGCCTCTTTCACAAGCCAAATCAGACATTAAAGCTTTTCCCTTCTAAAAATGCTGGGCACTTCTTCAGGGAAAAACGTTTTGAATGTCAAGAGAGAGTACTATAAAAACTCCAGTTGAAACTGCCACCATTTCCCTTTTAATATCACTCATTAAAAACATCTGCATCAAGAATTAAGGGAGACCATTATTTTCATGCTGTATGCAATTTTGAAGTTTCAGGTGGCCATTCTATGGGATGTAATAAATCTTCTGTGTCTATGAGCAGTTGATATGTTTTATTTTAATGGCCACAGTTAAAGGTTTCATGGGATCAGGCCACAACCCAATCTCTTTATAATAATTCTTTAGGCTACTGCATAATTTATAGCCCTTATGCACTTTTCATGATCTAATTTACCTTCCTCTTAAAATATTTTGTAAAACCAGTGTCCCGTTTATAATGATATATATCCCATTATAAAATATACTCACTACTTTGTTACCAGAATAGCATTTTATGTGTGTAAACCAAGGGTCATTAGCATATGCCAGAATTACTCTCCCAACTCAGTGATATACAGAGCATAATGGAATTATGAGCAATTTGGTTCACACTGTCAAAAATATAAATGCAGTGAGATTTTAATAGCAGGCCTGAAAACAATGTTTCATAAGAAAAGCATATTTTTGTAAATGAGATTCCCAAAAAAGAGTGAAATCTAAATGTGAGGTGATGGAGGGCAGAGGAAGGAAGCGTGGAATCAGCTACACAAATTGTGATCCTATGTTCATTGTACATAACTACGCTGAAGGGAGAGAGAAAAAGGCAAACTCCCTGGCTTCACCATCAGTATTGCTCCAAGACATAACGGAATGAAAAGGACCAAGGGCTGTGGGAAAATGTTGCAATTTTTGAACCACAGTGTCATTAAGTTTGGAAAAGACCTCCAAGACCATCAAGTCTTACCTTCAAGGTTGAAGGAAGATTCACCAAGAGTAATCATACTAACAAACCCGATGTTTTGGACTCTGTTTAACTAAAATGTCAGAAAGTGTTTCTCTCTAAAGCTGTCAGCAAGTGAACTCTCTGGGCTCTTTCAAATCAAGTTCTTTCTACCCATTTCAATGGTATTTAACCATAGCCAACTTAAACAGGATTTTCTTGGCCTTGACACTAAAAAAGTTTCTCTGCCCGAACCATACTTTGCTCTAAAGGCATAATGATCGTTCAAGAGACACTCCAGCATGTATTATCTACCCCATACCTAGTCTTCCCTAAAGAAAACCTCTCATTCATGTAAGCATGTAATATATTTTCCTTGTAGGAAAAGTTGTGAAATGTAATTTTCTGATGCTACTGCAATATGCAAAATATTACACCACTTGTCAGGTCACAAGTCATTAAACCAACAGAGGGTTGAACAGTATTTCCATTTGCAAAGTTCTGTATATTTGCATGTACATATGTTGCCTGTCTTTCTGGAGCTATTTGTGATATTGTACATTTCATTTTTATCAGGGTATATTCCAAATCTTGTTTGTTTCCTGAAAATGCCTGCACAAATCAGGCACTGCAGATTTAGGCTATATTTACTCCCAGAAATCCAAACTCTGAGCTGTATTACCTAAAAAACTCATGGAAACCAAATATCAGCAACAGCAACTTACAAAGTTGTTATTTCCCTTTTTTTATTTCTTCATTTACTTATGCTTTACTACATCAACATTACCTAGCACCTGGCAAAAACACAGCTATATATTCAAAGATTTTCACATGCCTCACATATCAGTGACTGACTATAATAATGTTGTCACTTAATATTTAACATAGTATCAAAGAAGCTGTGTACTTATTTCCATTTTATGTATCATGAAACTGAAATAAAGGAAATTTTACCGGGTTTCCAATAACTTTTCTATAATTGAATGTTTGGGCCAGAGTCAAGAACAGAATCCAAATTGCTTCATTTGCAATGTTAGGTTCTGAAAGAGGCCCATGTTTTATCTCAGAGCAGCTCTGTTGGCAATTCCTAATGTGCCTCTCTCAGGAGTACATGGCGCCTTTCCCTATTTCAAAGCCAGCAAGAGGAAGGTTTTAGTTTTAAGGGAACTGGATGGGAACATATTTATTTCCTCCCCACAGGTATGTGCACGTGCTCTGACAGCAGGAAGATTCAGCTCTGTTACTCCCTTCCCTCTTAGGCTCTCTGAAAAGCCATGCTCACTCCAATTTACAGTAGCTTGCACCGATTCAATAACCCATTCAGACCCATGACAGTGACTATTATCTGCACAACAGCTGCTTTGATACAACCAAAAGGCTGTACAACAGCAATCCAAGGATACATGCTCTGCTAAGTTAGATTTTAGCTCCCATAGCCCGTGGACTAGAGGCTGCAATTCTGCATTTCCCAAAGTCATCTATACAGAGAAATACAAATCCCATCTGCAGCTGCTCCACCAAGTAATGGCCAAGTCCTGTAAAAGACACAGCTTTTACCAGGTGATTTTCTGCTTGTTATGGAAAAAAAAAAAAAGAAAGAAAAAAAAAAAAGAATGCTTTACACCTACATTTAAAATGCATCTCGATTTCTGGAGGGTTACTGAGCACAAGACTGCATATTGCATTTGGCAGTGATAAAATCAAACTGTCATTGCTACTGGGGACTGAACACAGCTCGTATATATCTTACCTTTTAAGCCCATTCTATCAAAGCTGTAGCACAAATAAAGATGAATAGTATCTCTAAGCCAGCACAAACCCACCCCTCAATCTAGCAGAAACCACACAATACTTATCACCATTTCACAGGATCCTGTTTAAGCTTATAAATACTTCTTTTTATTATTTCCAGATTCCGTTCAAGATTTTTAAGTCCCTTTGACAAAACTTGCTGGTTTTACCTCTCCCTATCAGTTTAAGATTTGTACTGGTTGTTAACTAGGAAGTTGCCTGTAACACACAGACCTGCACTCAGTATGCTGAGACTCGGGAGCACCTGTCAAATTTTGTGCAGATGGCAGTAGCAAAAGATTTAAGACACTGAAATTTACTAGAGGCTTAAGTCCACCACCCTATCAAACATTAAAAAAGATTAAATTTGTTTATTATCTACTATTTTTTAAAATTTCAATCTGCTTAAATAAATAATTCTCAGTAGACAACACATGCAGTGTAAAAGGATAACTGATCTTGGTCAGATCAAGTCACACTGCTTGACTCAGGTCCTCAGCCTAGGCAAACTGCTGATGTTCCTTTTACATGCAAGGTCTAGAGGGGGAAAAAGCCTTATATCCATTAGTGGTTTTGCTGATTCTATACCCAGGTAGATTTTTTAATTATTTCCTTGGCTCTTCACCAATGCTATTAAGCAGAATAAAAATCTAAAGGCCCAGCCAAGAAGAGAAAGAGAGATTTGAATGCCACTGGTGTGACATTCCCCCTTGGGCCAATGTCCATGAACTATATGAGTTCTACTCATGCCCTATTTTAATGGCTTAAAGGGCATATAAGCTGCGCAAGGGTCTTCTGAGCAAGGCACTGCACAGGCTTTTTCCAAAATATGATGAGTGTGACAAACTCATAGTGTGGCAAGCTGAATGGCTGGCTTCATCCTTCTGATGTCCTAGGTCACACATCCATTTGGTGCATGGATAAGAGACAACTAAACCTTTGGAAAACTTTCATATGTCTGAACTACCCTCAAAATCAGGGGGAGCTAGCAATTCATTTTGCAACTCTCACGTATGTACCGGTTGTAGCCTGGGCTCTCCTGTAGAGCAGAAATCTTCAAGGAATGGCCATAGAATCATTGATTCTATGATGATTCTGTGAATCCATAATTCTATAGATGACCTCACAGACCATCTTGTTCCAACCTCCTGCCATGGGCAGGGACACCTTCCACTATCCTAGGTTGCTGCAAGGCCCATCCAACCTGGCCTTGGACATGTCCAGGGATCCAGGGACAAGCCCAGCTTCTCTGGGCAACCTGTGCCAGGGCCTCACTACCCTCACAGGGAAGGATTTCTTCCTAATATCCAATCTAATCCTGCCCTTTGTCTATTTGAAGCCATTCCCCATTGTCCTGCCACTCTAGGCCCTTGTCTGAAGTCTCTCTCCTTCTCTCCTGTAGCCTCTTGAGGCACTGGAAGACTGCAATATAATGAAGACCAGAAGAAAGTGCAGATGAAAACAACCCAGGTGTCCACCTCTGCAGGGATTAGGAGAGCTTCAAGAGCTGCCCCCACAGAACTGTATCATGTTTTCAGTGCCTTTGAAAACAGGAAAGGCCCAGTCTTGATCTTGTACAGATGCTGCTGACCTTTCCAGATCTGCTGCTGCTGCCCCTTGCCACCACCTGAGACAAAACTTTCTTCATTACTGGCCACTTTTCAGACTCCTCCTCAGCTTTTCAGAAAAATAG
Organism: Corvus hawaiiensis; assembly: GCF_020740725.1. Taxonomy (NCBI): domain Eukaryota; kingdom Metazoa; phylum Chordata; class Aves; order Passeriformes; family Corvidae; genus Corvus; species Corvus hawaiiensis. The sequence goes on along the minus strand of NC_063227.1, from coordinate 10,453,034 downwards.
CTAAAACTGCCTGGAAAGGTTGTATTTACCTATAACAAATTGTTTATCCCTATCTGAGTGATAGTCCTAAGCCACTATATATTGCATCTCACTATCAGCAAAGTCTTGGTGTACATCTTTTTCACAACAACTCAATGCCAACAGGAGAGCACTCACCACACCTACCTGCCACATTTATGCCATGGAAAGGAAACAGCAGGCATAGAACAGGTAACTCAATGAGCAATTATTTATTTTCATGAACATTTATTAGATTTGTATATGTTAACTTTGCCTGGTGGGCTTTGGAGAAGTGGTGGCATAATTCTAAATCAACAATGAGATCACATAATTTTTTTTAAAAAAACCCTTTTGTTACTTTTTTTTTAATGTACATCTTAAGAGTTTCCATATATATTTCCAGTCTCTGTGCATTGTTATTTATGTTTATGGGTGGTTTGAAGGAGATATTTCCCATGGAAATTGGAAATACAGGGCAGGAAATTTAGTCTCTTTAGAAATCAAATGAAATAGAGGAGGAAAAAACTAATGTGTGAGAATGGTTTTCTTACCTGCCAGCTCAGAAAACTGCAGGACATTGAACAGGTATGGAGGGAAAGCAGGTGACAAAGTGCATCAAGAGAAGCAGATTTGATTGGTTAGAAAAGCAATAGGGTTTAGAGACAACTCAGAGGTACACAGGGCTAGACCTAGACACTGTCACTTCCAAACACACTTGGCATATGTATTGGTGCAAGCCACAGTGGACAGAGACATCTAATATCAATTTTTCTTTAAATGTTGATATTCCAGCTGGTATTTCTCCCAGAGGTTTTGGGTTTGCTTGACTACTAGTATTCATTTTTACTTGTGCCTGCAAGCATAGAATTATAGAATCACTGAATGTGCTGAGTTAGAAGAGATGCATCAGGATCATCCAGTCCAACTCCTGACCCTGTGCAGGACTCCACAAGAATCCCACCCTGTGCCTGAGAGCATTGTTCAAACACTTGTGAGTTCTGTCAGGCTTGGTGCTGTGACAACATCCCTGGGGAGCCTGTTCCAGCGGCCAACCAACCTCTGGATGAAGAACCTTTTCCTGCTATCCAGCCTAAACCTCCTCTGACTCAGCTCCAGTCATTTCCTGGACTCCTGTCACTGGTCACAAGAGTGAAGAGATCAGCGCTGACCCTCTGCTTCCTCTCGTGAGTATACTGGAACCAACTTCTGATTTAAGTAGGACACAAACTCAGCACAAACTGATGTGGCAATCCCCATAAGACAATTTCTATCTCCCTAAGGGTGAAAGAGAAGCGGAGAGGGAAGGAGGGTGAAAGAGAAGGAGCAGATAGCAAGGAAGTTATGGATGATGGTGGTGGATAGCTACAGTCTCTAAATCCCAAAGGTTCATCTCAGGGAAAAAAACCACCAATTATGAGGAAAATAAAAAAAGATTGTGTGTGTAAAATCCCACTTGATGGGATTATTACTCCCATTATTTCCTTATTGAGATGCTCCATCAAGCATCTACATCTTTTCTCTGCTTTATTATTGCAAGTTTTAGTGCAAATTTTTCATAGTAGTACATACCTGCTAAAATAAGAAAAAAAAAAAACAAACCAAGGCTTCCATCTATCTCCTATTGTTGATAACTCAGAATGGGTTTGATAGAGAGAAAGCCCATGGCAGACCCAGCAGTGCTGCATGGATGCAGCCCATGCTGTCAGGCGTTTGTTCTGTCTGGGTAAGAAACAGCTTCTCTCTGTAGCGGGTTGAGTTTGAAACCGGGCGGAAACACTAATTAAATGTAGTGGTTTTGATTCAAAATATTCATTATTTACTTATTTTCCTTCTGTGAGATAAGAATTAGGAGAAAAGCAAAGCAGGCACAAACCTTAAACAGTTGCAGTACAATGAAAGAGCTTTATTACTAACAGAATTAAAAGTAAAGAGAAAACAACAAAACAAAATTAAAGTAAATTCCCCCCCCTCCCTCTTTCCAGCACTTCTCTCCTTTTATCCAGCTCACACAAGGGATAACAGAACATGGGATGTTAGTCAGTGTTGCAGTTCTTGAAAAGTCTCTCTCTTATGCTTAAGGAAAAAAGGGTTTTCCTTCAGTTGCACGTGGTTCCCAAACTGCCACCAATAGCAGACCCGCCCGGAAACAAACAGTCTGCTGTGTGTAGAACATCTCTCCCATGAAGAATTTCACAGTTCTTTCACACTACAGAACATGGGCCATCACATGGGGTTATTCATCTTTTTAAGGATAAGTTATTTTGGCCTGCACACAGAGGCTTTTCTTCGCCACAAGTCTCTAACAGCCTCTTACTACTTCTATAATAGCCTGGCATAGGCACTCTTCACAAACTTCATAGGCACACGTTGATTCTCCAGCCCCCCCCCCCCCCCCCCCATGTTCTTCAAATGGATTAAAGAGACAAACAGTTTGTGGTATTACAGTTTCTTACCACGGCATGCAAGAAGGTTTCTTTTAAGCTGCGCGCCAGAATCGCGGCACCGCCCTCTTTTCTCCCGTTGCCATGCTCAGCTCCGTCCCACGTGACTCACTTCTCTTTCTCTCTGACTCTGAAGCTGCCATGTTGAAGGGTGTTCTTGTTCGGGCTTTACGGTGGGGAAAGCCTCGCTCCCTCTGTGCTGCTGGCTGCGTGGTGTCCTCTTCAGTTCAGCACGGAGTGTGCTGGCTGCAGACAGGAGGCTCTGCCGGCTCCCGCTGGCTCCGCCGGCTCCGCATGGAGAGGAGAGGGACCCGCCTGTCCCCAGAAGCCGCACTGGATGGGTTTAGCTGTGAGCAGTCCATGGCTGGTTTTAGCTGCCTGCGGCTCTGGGACAGTCCCCCTCAGTGACCCAGGGTCTGTGCCGCAGCGATGGGAAAGGGGGAAAGGGGCAGTGGCCCCGGCCCGGCCCAGCGGGGCCGGGAGGCTCGGAGCCCCCCCACCTTCCAGCAGGCGAGCTCCGACCAAAAAGGGGAAGTCCCGCCTTTCCGTGAGGTTTAAATATGTAAATTGTGAGAAGCGTAATTGGTCTTAAAGACTGTCCATCAACTCAGGGTCAACCCAACACACTCTCTCATTTCATTTCTGCTTGCTTACCAGGAGCTGGATGCATTAAAGGCAAAAGTCCCTTTATTACCTGGTCATCTCTCACTCCCATGTGCATTTGCTTCTCACGCAGAAGATTACCTCTTTCAAGCTGTTCTTTCCCACTTTTGTTCTCGTCTGAGCTACTGCTTGTCAACACATTTATCCGTTTGCTGCTTTCAGTAAAAAAAAACCTAGTTAAAAAAGGAGCAGGAGGAGGAGAAGCTTCACTGAAGGCACTATATCTGTGTAGCTGGAGAGGGAAACATTGTCAACTGCCAAGTGCTGATTCTTCAAATAAAAGGATAAATAAAATGGGAGCATTTGCATGGATCAGCTCTTCATGCTGAGGTAAAACCCAGATGCAGATTTGGCTGATCTCCCACCTGTGCTGGCTCCAGCTGGAAACATCTACACCCCCAATTATGAAGGTAGTGGCTGTTCTACTACAGCAGGGCAGAGATCTCCATAAGTTCAAGGTCTAGGTCGTGGCTTGTGAAGCCACCAAAATCTTGCATGGCTCAGAGAGAACAGCTTCCAGTCTCATCAAAACTGCTCTTATGCTCATTACAGGTTAAACCTCTTGTATCTGTGCAACATGAGACACCACCAAGGCTATAGGAAAAATTGGGCATTAAGTTCACATCCCAAATAGCTTGGTGGGCACTGGCCTTTGCCTTGTCCAAAAGATACAAAGAGGGTTTCTACAGTTTTCAAAATTCTTTGGGAGTATTCAGAGATAGTAATCACACCAATTCATTGCTGAGTCATGCTAAGAAACTTCAGCAGAAGCAAACATTCATGCTTCCCATTCATTAATTAATGCTAATGATAATTTAGCAGTCCCTTGACATGACACACTTCTCTCTACACCCACAGCTCTTCTCTCACGATCTCCTGGTCTCTGCTTCCCTTACCACGCTTGTGTTGGTGTTTGAGCTTCTTTTTGCCATCTCTGTGTGGTACTGACAGGCGCTATAGATATGCTTAAATTTGTGACAACCTTGTTAAAGCAAAACCAATCACTTCTTACATTCAGAGATCCACTTCACTGAAATAAACAGGAAGTATTTTCATGTACAAATCCCGGTGGCCACAGCACTCTCAATGCCATTATTTGCATTTGAAGAAACACACAGGAGCGGCCTCTCTCAGCACTGATGAGCTTCTACTCCCTGTGCTACAGGCACCACAGAGACGAAATGAAGAGCTGTTTTTAAGTTGTCTAAAAAAAAGAAAACAACCCCAAATAATTTTTCCAAGCTTGCATTAAGGTTTTAACAAGTTCATATTTTCACTTTGGCTCAGTTGTTCTTATTTGATTCCAGCTGATTTGTTAATCTTTAATTAAGACCTGTTGGGCAAAAGGAAGAGACAGAGCAAGGACACATTTAAATAGATAAGAGAAACTAATAGATGGGCTGGAATATTGATCACTGAAGGTTTAATTCATTTGATATTGACAGAAATAACTTGCAGAATTGGCAAGAAAGTGTTCTTTTCTAGAAGGCTGTTCCGGGCTCCTTTCATGATGAAAATCACACAGAGGGACATGGTAAAAGCAAAGGGTGCTTCAGCCACAGTAATAAAAAAGCAGTGACTTCACCAGGAGATGGACTGAGCCCTAATTGATGCAACACATTGCAGAGAGCGCAGCACATGATTTCAATATTGTCTTGCCAGGCTACCCAACAGATACTGAGCAGACACCAGCATCATCTTCTTTAATGCAATATTTATCAAGAAGCTATATTTTTCAAAGAAGATACTTATTGATGTCTTGTTGCCTGGCTGAACTGCAGCATGCAGATGTTGTATATATTTCAAGGAGAATGTCAGCATTATGAAATAGGGCAGAATGTTAACTCTCTTTTTAATTAATCTTCAGTTGTTTGCAGTTTGCACCGTTCATCACTGTGAACTGTCACCTCAGAAGCTCCTTTCTCAGGGCTGGATACATTCAGTTCCTACTCGGCTTCTTTAGAGTAACTCCAAGCATGTAGGTCAAAATTCATCCTGAGAAACAAGCCAGCAAAATGCCTATGCACCACTTGCCTCCTCCAAATACAGTGTTTTGACACATAAATGATGAATAGGGCTTGCAGTGACACTCGGCACTGGGGTGAAACTCAACACCTTATGATGAATTGGCTCCTGGAGAATTTTCTGTGATGGTTATCATCAGCCATGGTTCCTTTCCTTGTACTTGCTGTATTCCAGCATGAATCCTGGCACAGTTAAAGGATGAGGTCAAGCAGCTTTGAGTACTCTCTGGACCTTGATCTCTTTGTTCTTTATTTACATAAAAATCGTGGTTACTAGAATAGCCGGGATCATTTTTAACCTTGATTACTGCCAGACAAACCAGGAAGAACATGGAACAAACTGTATTATGAGCTTCCTTTCTTTCAGTTGTTTTAAGTATACTCAGTTATTTATCCTTCACGGCACAGAGCTTCAGGGAAGGTCAGGAAGGCCCAATCAACTCAATCATAACAGGCAGGTGTGCAAGGGGTATGTCCTGCAGACATAGACATGCTATCAGATTTGTAGCTGGTAGAACACATAGAAAATCAAGCTCTGGATTTTCAAAGAAGTCCTTTCCAACCTGTATTCTTTGCCTGAATGTCTTGGGGTGACTTTATGATGTTGTATCCCATACTGCTGTTCTATGCCTAGAAATTAATTTTGTGCCTTTTTATGAAACCAAGCAAACTCTTCAAAGCAGTTTTGGTTTCAAGGACACACGGATATACACACACACTCCTCTTGCTTCTAACAGCAGTGGCGGGAGCAGGAGGAAGCACCTGGCTTGTATTTTTTCAGCCAGCTTTTGGTTTTTTCAGCTCCTTTTCCTCCAGAGAGTTGAACTTTGTTTTCCTGGGACTTTGATTTTTCCCTTCTTCTTTTTTTGGACTGTTTCAACATCAGAACACATCAGGACTTTTTCCACCAAGGCCTTGGCCCTGGAGAGGGGCCCACCCCATCCCAGCTCCGAGGAGGAGGAGGAGAGAGGCTACCTACGGAAGGACTCTGAAATTTCCCCAGGTTTTCTCTCTACAGCAAGAGGTTTTATTATTTAGCATTATTATCCTCTTCTGGTGTGTTTGTTAAATAAATAGTTTTTATCTCTTTCACTTTCCTTCAAGGAAAATTTATTTTTTCCCGAACCTGGTGGGGGAGGGCTGTTGTGGCCTGCCTTCTCTCAGAGGATATATTTCCAAATTTGTCCACACCGGAACACTGAATAAATTAACAAAATTTTGATGTGCCAATGTGTATGCTTCCAAGTACATAAAATGCTAATAATTCCCTTACATTTCTGTGGTTTTAACTTGATCATTTCCCAAGGAATTCCTTCCACTTACTGTCTACCTGCTCAAAGAAAGCTCTTCTCTTCAGTAGTTATGAAACCATACATGGCAGACAAGGAAAACCAAAAGGGACCAAAACCAAAGAAGCTGAATCAGAATTGGGTGAAGGATGTAGGAGCTTTCAGCAGCAAAGTAAAACAGTAATTGAATCTTAAAAGCTCAGTGCTACAGTAATAACTGATAATAAAATGTTCTTTTAGTTGTCTCAGTAGTCTAAACTTTAGCTAATCAAGTTTGATTTCAATAGCCTTAAAAAGAGAAACCTACAACAGACTTCAGAATAAGCAACATAATAAACAGCAATATTTATGCATTTGCAAAGATCTGCAGAAGCTGATACAGACTGGCACTTAGTCAGTAATTTTCAGCCAAAGGTCATAGAGTACAAAATGATTATCTGGGGAACCTCTGAACCTATCAGTGAAATGGAATTGGGTTCCCTCCACTTGTGCACCCCTTGTTCTACCCTCAAGCTGAGGACACTAGGAACCAATGAGCCACTTAATGTTCATTGATGAAAGGATTTTAGAGATGATGAGGAAAACTGCACCTTAGGAGCACCATGGGGACACCTGGGCAACATCACAGGGGACATGGGCTGCAACGCACCACCCTCCTACAGCACTGGTTCTTTCAGATGTTAGGGCCCTGCTTCTGCACATGGGTTGGCATCTGGAACTGCCTGGATAGAGTGGTGGAATCTAATTGAACTGCTTGGGTACACATGAAAAATTTAGTGGGATGGATGTCTACATGGCAAGATAGGGATACATTCCTGGGTGTTGCTTAGCAACTCGGTACACTCACTCCATGGACTGCTAATGGTCACCGAACTGCCCAGCTTCATCACGTAGGGCTGCTTCGCAGAAGAGTAAATACCATTTTCATCTGTGACTGGTTTTTCACAGATCCATAAAAATTCATGAAAGCACACACTTTTATGCATTTGATTTCTCACAGTTGGGGAAGTTTACAAATCTTTAACTCCAACGCGAGAAAAAGGAAGATATAAAACTTTGTCTCTGAAATGGTAGTGCAAGTCTGAGGCTTTGCTCTAAGAATAACACTGGAGTTTCATAGCAAGTCCTTATAAAAAACCCTTCAATCTCAACCTGGAATTCAAACGTCCAGCTCAATTTTTCTTGGCATTCGCAATGAGAAAGATGCTGCAGCTGAATTCCCACCCTCTCTGGCATACACAGAGCACTAATGGTGTTACACAGATGTAATCCTGACTAAAATCTTCCCTGCAACCTCAACATATGAATTTGTCTGTCATCTCTAGACACTCAGTTGGAATTCTTCAATAGCTGTTGCAGAAAGAGGGAAGCAAATGCTGTTTATGTGATGTGCACTTTCTAAACTTGAGTTTTTCAAGTTCATTACATTAATCAAAATGGACAAAAAAAAGGACTACAAGCTGCTTTTGGTAAAGATTTTTGACCCCACATTATTACAGCACCTTCTCCAGCTACACCAGCATCTGCCATTCTCATGGACCATCTCAGAAGTCTCTTCCTCAAAGGTAATTTTTCACAAATGAGGCTAACCTGGACTGTGCATTACATCCAGCCTCTGCCAGACCTCAACACGGAGCTAATCTCCGCCATGTTCCACTCAAAACTGATGTCTACCACTGAAGCAATAACTTGTATTAAAGGTTAAAACAACACACATCAGGACAGCCTGTGCCCCTCGAGAGGGAAATGTCTGCTTGAATTCAGGTTCATAGCCAGGTCCTGTTCCATTTTATTACAAAGGCTTGAAACCAAGCACAGCATAAAGTATTTCAGCAGGGGCCCTTTTTACTCAAAGCACCAAGATCCTTCTGGTATTTTATAATTTTGTGCATTAAAAAAAAAAAAAAGAAAAAGTAACAGCAATGAATTCTAGCGGTTATTTAAGTATTATTACGGGGTGGAGGGGAGGTGAAATGTGTTTTATTGTAATGACTTAATCTGGATAGAAAAAAAGTGATTAAACTGCAACCTGTGCAAGATTTTGAGAGAGGTGACTGTTTTCTAGGTGTCATTTAAGCATAGACCCTCTTCTAATACCATTCTGTGAGAACAAATTCGGACTAGACAAGAAGAAAGAAAATTATAAAAAAAATATAAAAAAGAGAGCCTGAAACTCTGTTTCTACTCTCTTCACTTGTAAAACTCAGCATCTAAACAGGAACAAACCGCCAAACCAGAGTCCCTATCTTCCATCAGAGGATTCAGTAACAGTTATAAAGGACACTTTGAATACCAATCACACATGGAAACCAAGAACCAATTGCTGATCCAATTAAAATACTAATGACAAGAGCAATTAATTAGAATCTCAATTTAAACTTATGAAACAAGTTATTATTAGGTCACCAACTCCAAGTAGACCACATAAAGTGGGTCTCTCAGTGCAACAGCTTGGAATTCGGTAAAACAAATTATGGAATACTAATACACCAAAATCAAAATTAAATACTTTAACTTAATTGACAAAAAAAAGTTTTAGTTCCATGGAAACATTTGGGGTTTTTTTCAAATACATTTGCAATTTCTAATTTTTCAATTAACTTTGACATATCAATCTTCTATAGAAGAGAAATGCTAAACTTCAGATAGTTCTAATAAATAATACAGTGTACATACACATTCTATTGTTAAGACTGACAGCTGGTTTTTACTGGAAGGTTTGCTGTTGTGCTTCTCTTTTTTTCTTATTTCTTTTCAGTGCAAAATTATATTCACAGCATCCTGCATCCCACAGCACCGAAAGCACCAGTAATGTTGGACCAATGAACAATCCTTCACAATGAAGCCCTGGATCCAAAAGGTCATTTTCCTAGTCACAGCTGGAAACCCTCATGCCAGGGCATATTTAGTTTGTGGCCTCAGTCCCTTGCAGGAGATATGAATAGAAATTCTCAGTGAGCCAGGTGATGCAGTAGTGTACACAACCCTTGCTTTGGCTCCTCACTATTGTGATGGACACAGGAATGATTTTCCTCCTGGTCCTGGCTACAAGAGTTCAGAGACCTGTGAAGGAGGACAGTGGCACATTTTCATGTTCACAACACACCCAAGGAAGTTCTGTTCCATTGCCTCTCAGTTTCCCTAAGCCCATGGATACCAGGAAGCACATTTCTCAAACCAGATCACAATATACACTCACAAGCAGAGAGTGACTAGCCCCCTTTAATAGCCCTCTGTTAGTCCTAGAAATTAATTATGGTCTTAATAGCTTACTCTATGCTTGCCAGGAGTGCCTTTGACCTCCTTGTCCCTCTTATATCTCTTTTCCCAGCCCTTCTGAGTCCCCAGACATCCACCAGATACCCTGCAGCATCTCACTTTGCACAGTCAGCACAGCCACAGATAATCAATGCTAAGAGATACCACAAACGCAAAAAATCAGTAATGTTCTAAGGGCAAAAAACCAAAATTAATACTGGCTTTGTCTTCATGTACAGGCAAACATGCAACTCCATGTAGACACAATCTGAGGCAGGTAAACAGAGGCTTTCACAAACACAGGAATCCTGGGTGATGGGGAAACCTCCATCCCTGCCTGACACATCCACCGTACAGACCCTGAGAGGAGTCAGATGTGATGAGCACTGTGGTGTGCCAGGTCTCAGCTTGCAGCAAGTGAACTTAAATCAGCTTAGATGGGGAAAAAATCCCTGGCAGGGTCATTTAACCATCCAGTAATTTTACAGGAGGAAAACACTGAATCCAAGTGTATCCTGGAAAAAGATAACCTCTTTTTGGCAAGCATACACAGAAGCTTACACACACAGTTTTAGCACAGTGTTCGCTCTTACAGAGTGGGACATGCTCTCACTGGACTGTCCATGGTTAAATAACCAAAGCCTTACCTTTTGTTGCTATCTTATAAAAAGTAAAGTAAAAAATCTAAATTCACTGTGCATAGGAAGGAGTGACAGACCTACAAAGCATATGAAGGCAAAAGAGTTGTCTTTCAAAAGTTGAAAATTATATTGATTTCTATTGACTGGTTTTGTTCATTATGCACTTGGGAATATTCTCTGCTGATCCCAATGCAGAGCTGTATCCATGAATTTAAGCAGACTCTATCATACTGACAGAAAAATCACATCCTTAACCTTAGAACCCCAGAGGTACAATTATTAACCTCTGGGACAGCTTTTAAACAGAAGTTCTGTGGATAGAAAATTGCAGCTTTTGCCCTGTAATGCAGAGCTGAACAGAAAATTATATTCTTGTGTGTCAGAATTGGATGGGATGGGCAGAGCCCCCACCTCAGTGAGCAGATCAGCTTTTCCACAGAGTTCAGTGAGGGCTTAAAAGAAGTTTTTGTGATGCCCTATTGGATTGCCACAGGCCCACTGATTCAAACCTCTTTAGACATCATAAGACATTTCCATTAGACTAATAAAGCAATTTCTGCATTAATCCACATGCTCAAGAGATGGGAGATTTTTAAAGCTAAATGATCATTCTCTATTAGATTTGCATCTTCTGATTTCTTTCCCATGGAGATTAAACCTTAAAGCTTTCTTCCTTTTTGGAAATAAAACTCACCCAGGATGTGACTGAGACTGCAGCACTTCTGCCTATACAGCTGTGATAGGAAAAGCAGAAGGACAGGAGATGTAAACCCCTCATGCTCAAGGCTGGAAAAGCAGCCCATATTATCCCACATTAGAGTGGTCCAGGCTGAGAATCAGTTCAATAAAGAGAAAAATTTATTTTTTTAGATCTTTCTATGTGAAATGATCCAAGGAGATGCTCTGCTGTTTGCACAAGTGCAGGGGGCAGTGGGATGGATCTGTCCTTGCCTGGCAGCATGTGGTCAGTGATGGGGGGAAAATTTCACATAGTGGAAAAGGTTCATTCCTTAATACTTTTGACTTTTACCGATTTCATAGTTCCAGAGGTTGAGAACTACCTAAGCCTCACTTTTGTCAGGAATATGCTGGGGTTGGAGGAGAAAGAATGGATTAACTTTCCTTCTGAACTGAGGAAGATATTAATTATAATTAAGATATTCCTTCTTTAAGGTTTCCCTCAATGTGCTGGCTAGGGACTGATGGAAAGGAACTTGCTGGGAGCTGATCCCATGCACAGAACCTGGGCTGGAGGGGGGACAGAGGTGTGGAGCACTGGGCCAATCCAGCAGCCCCATGATACCGGGGAAATGCCACCTCCCCAGCTGTAACACAGAGCTGCAGCATCACAGCCAGAGCTCCCAACAAAACTTGTCCTGTCACCATCGATATGTTACATTCTGTGAATTACGACCAGCCTGAGGACATGAATGCAGCTATTTTAAAGTGACATGAATTCCCATTTCTAGTCTGGTATTCTCAGCTCAGTCCTCTACCAGCTGTGCACAGTATCCTCCATTGCCTTACGGATTTCTTCCCTTTTTTTATTTTTCTTTTTATTATTCTCAACATTCCTTCCTTCTCTCACGATCTCTAATGCCAGCTCCAGAACTGCACTCAGGGTTGCACCTGTGAAATCAGTTCAGCCTCTCCTGTTTCTCTGCTCATGTGCTCGGCTGCTGCCTTAACCTCTCTCCACACGGGGCATTACTACTAAAATATATTTCTATAAACTATTCCCTATCCTTCTAGTTTATCATGAACTGAGTCACACTGAAACACACAGGATTAAACTGAGCAGATAAACAGTAGCCAAGGAAAACCAACACCATCCTCATCACCCTCAAACCACCACAGGTCTTCTCTACTTATCAGAGAGATAAGGGGACTGGAGTCATGTTTTAGGTGCTAAGCCATCAGAAGAAAATTCAAATTTAACTTAAACATATTTTTAGATAATCAATTACTTCTTTAAACATAAACCAGCCCAATGATGAATACACGAACATACACATTAAAATTGCACAGTGCAATTTTCTCATTATGCACAACAAAAATAATTCATACAAAGATGGAAGACTAATATGAAAGCAAATTATTTATTTGATTATTAATAGCAGTGCTGTAAGTAAAAAGAAATCTCACTCACTAAATAACCTGGGAACATAATTATTTCAAACACATCCCATGGGGCCTATTTCATCATCATTTCATGACCTCAGAGCAGATAATGTAAAGAAAATAGACTATGTGTTTTCCCACAGAAATGCAGCCATCCAGTTCCTTTCTAGTTTCTTTCACCTAATGCTACTGAAAAACTCTCAAATCACTCAATATAATGAATAATAATAATTAAAAAATGCCTTCTCATTCTGCCTTATTTTTTCCTGGAACTGATGGATAAAGTTATTTGAATCCCTAAGGATGAATCTGGATGGGGAGGTAGTGAACACGTGAATGCAGTGGGAGTAGCTTGGCGAAAACAGCTATCCCTGTGTGGAGCAGCTAAGGGCTAGCAATCAGCGTGGGAAACAGGATAGCAATGACTGTGTATAAGGTAGGAGCAGATATTTGTACCTGTGCACAGAGAGGAAAACCAGACACCAGGGACCAGCTCAATGACCGAGCACACAAAGGGCACCTGCACATTGGGCATCAGTAAGAATAATCCTTTTGAAAGCAGCTGTGAACATCTGGGCAGAGAACTTTATCTTTATGTAGAAATCTCTATTCTTCCCTAAGATCTGAGAATACCAAATCTGAGCTTGGATGACAGCTTCCTTTTCGACAGTAGTTTCTGTGGGTGCAAATGTCAAAATGGAGAGGGTTATGCACTTGTACATCAGCAATGATTTTGGCTTTCCCATTGGAAATCCTTTTCATCCAAAGGCTTCCCTAAAAGTCAGAAATCAGTGTCACATCCTCAGGGAGCTGGAGTTAAGATTACAGTCTGTGTTATTGACCAGCTCCCCACTTTGCAACAGCCACTGCTGTGCTGCAGCGCAGGAGAAAGCCTGGCACAAGCTCCTGCAGGGATCCCAGACGGAAATCACATTCTTTGGAGAGCATGTGAGCTAGAATAATCCCACCATGATTGACCTGGGAGAAATGAAAGAACCACATAACATCTACACAGACCATACAAAGTGCCTAACACACAAATAGATGCTCAAGTGTGGCAGGGCAAGTGGTTACAGGCACCCTGACCCCTAGAAACACAACTGAAAGTAACTTATGGTGGTCAGGCAGCAAGGTTTAACAACTCACTCCAGTTAGGGTGAGAGCCCATAATCCCCCTGTTCAGTGGTTTGCATACTTTTGTATGATTGGTTCATGTTTTCCCCTCCCTATTTGATGTATAAAGTTGTTAATATTAATTTCCTTTAGTTAATATGTATAAGTTCTAGAAGCGTCTATGTTACTCGACACCCCATTGGTTCCTTCCCTAAATCCCTCCTGTGTGTTAATCCCATTGGTTCCCTCATCTTCAACCCCACCTCCTTTGCCCCATCCTATTGGCTGTAGCCCTTATCCCCGCCTTTCCTATCCCCATTATAAAATCCATTGACACCCTCAGATTTTTGGCTCTTTGTCCCTATCCCTTCCTGTGAATAAACCTATGTGTGGAGCGTATACAAAGAGTTCCCTCTCTCCTTTGCCTCCGCCTGCATGCCCTCCAACCAGCCCAGGAGTAGCTCCATCGGGTGAGGAGCTCACTCTCTGAACCCTTTTTGTGTTCAATGCCGCCTTGTACTAGAGGGTGCAACTAGACCTCTGGGCTCCTTCTGTTTTGGCTAGCGTGCAGATAGATCCTCACTCAAGCCCTCACCAACGTATGTGCAACAGTAGAAACAAGTTACCCAAACCCCCCATGAATTTCATCTGCCAGTGAAATTCCAAAGGAAGCTTCTGCTTTGAGAATTTGGATGTGCTCTGCAGCACTGGCTGGTGTTAACAAGTATATAAATATCTACGTTTAATCCTAAAAGGCTCCTTCATTTTTTTAACCTGCCCTCAGGTGGGAGAACCTGTGAAGCACTCACCACCTGGCAAGTGACACAGCACCCAGGGCTCTTCTTGTTTAAGAGAAAAGACAAGGGAAATTTAGCAGATTTTAAACCTCAAATTCTAACAAGCAGCCACTGACACTTGCATTAGCAGGGGGATGTTTCACCTCACAAAGGCAGCAGTGTTGAAGACACAGGTCCTTCCACCAAACTTATGCCCAGAACAGCAAGAGCTCAGTAGTTGTGCACCTTGATGTCACGCACCAATCTGGTTCCAACTCATCAATTTAGTTGTTTCCTGTTAATTAAAGACTGAAATTTGATTTTAAATTGATGTTTTAATTTTCAAGTTCTATTAGATTTGCCTTATACTTAGAATATAAAATACTATTCTTTATTCATATTTGAATCAAAGACAAATAAGGAATATCCAGGAATCCGTTCTTACCCTGACATTTAAAAGACTGGGAAAACATTAAGGATGTGGGTGAAGCAAAAGTTCAAGTACGGGAGGAAGATTAGAAGGAAAAAAATTTGTATTCCCTAATGTAGTAACTAGCTAAGGAGATTTTTAATACAAGGGTACACAAAGGGGAGTTACATGCTAAATATGGTGTTGAAAAGAAACCCTACAAAGTGAACTAGAAGGAAACTGAACACTAGCGCACATTTTAAAAGATACCAAGGGATATTTCCAGTGTGGGAATACTGGTTTTGCACACCCTGGTTTTTGGTAGTGGGGGGCCACAGAAGTGGCTTCTGTGAGAAGCTGTTGGAAGTTTCCACCATGTCCAGCACAGCCAATCCCTGATGGCTCTGAAGATTGACACGCTGCTGGCCAAAGCTAGGCCAGTGAGAAATGTTGGTAACACCTCTGTGATAACATATTTAAGAAGAAAATCAAAACAAAGTGGGGCACAGTTTTTTCCTAGCCAAAGAGGAGGAGGTGAGAATATGTGAGGGAAACAACATGGAGACACCACGATCAGTGAAGAAGGAGGGGCAGGAGGTGCTCCAGGCACCGGAGCTGAGGTTCCTCTGCAGGTTGTGGTGATGACCATGGTGAAGCAGCTGTGCCCCTGCAGCCCATGGGGATCCACAGGGGATGCAAAGATCCACCCACAGCCCGTGGGGGAGTTGCCCATACCGGAGCAGATGGATGCCTAGAGAAAGCTGTGATCCAGTGAGAGACCTGGTGGAGAGACAGTGCCCTGCTTCCAGGGTTGAGCAGCCTGTTCTTGGGGCACTGCACCTCGTGGAAGAGAGACCCACGTCGTAGCAGTTTTGGGAGGACTGTTTGCCCATGAGATGAATTCACATTTCAGCAGTTTTGGAAGGACTGCTGCTCGGGAGATTGGAATCACGTTGGAGAAGTTCACAGAGAACTGCCTCCTGAGGGAGGGTCTCACAGGGGAACAACTTCTCTCCCTGAGCAGTGGAAGAAAACCTCGAGTGATGAACTGACCAAAACCCCCACACTTTGTCCCCGGCACTGTCGGTGGGAAGGAGGGAGGGGTTGGGGGGAAAAAGGTGTTTTTAAGGGCATATTTTACTTCTCATTATCCTGCTCTGATTTAGTTAATACTAAATTTACTTTGTTCCTCTAAGTTGAGCCGTTTTGCCCTTGGAGTGTTTCTCCCATTTCTTATCTCAACTCATGAGCCCTTTGTTAAATTTTTTTCTCTTCTCTGCCCAGCTGTGGCAGGGGAAGGTGAGTGAGTGACTTTCGTGGGTGCCTGGCATTTGGCCAGTGTCAAACCATGACAGTGGGAAACCTAAACCTTTAGTCTTGGTAGTCAGAACAAATTAGCTGTTAACAGGCATGGCTGTCGTCATCTTGTCATAAAACACCCCAGGTTCAGCAGCCAGTGTGGGAGAGGGGGAGCAAGGTGAAAGTCTTACAGCTGGAAGCCCAGATGTTAAGGGACCTCTGTGTGAGATGCTCAGAGTAAAACCAAAGAGAAAAGTTAAACTACACTGCACCAAACTGGGCACCTCAGGATGATTTTGCAAATACTGATGGGTGAAACCACAGAAAGCACCTCCGACATCTCAAGACCAGCAGAAGAAAAAACAGATGTATAGTTAGGACTTACGTACTGCTTTTAAATTATCAAGGTCCCCTTTCAGCCCTACTGTCGTTTTCCACTCTATTTTCAGATAAGGCATCAGTTCACTCTGTTCCTCAGCTCTTCTGCTGTAAAATGGACTCAATAACAATTTTGTTCTCTCAGTGCTGCCTGTCTCACCTGGATGTCAGTGGAAGCTTGTGCCACACCACCCACCTGTACAGCAGGAAGTCTGTTTTCTGAGCAACAGACACGTGAAAGAACGTATTAGCTAAAGAGACATAATGTCAAATGTTATGATTGGAATTACACAGACAGTGCCTGGCTGTCAGCTATGCCCCCACTGAGGCCAGCTGGAACTGCTGTCTCTTTGTGCCTGGAAAATCTCCATTGGAACACATCACCTGAAAAATTACAGAATCATAGAATGGTTTGGGTTGAGAGAGACCTTAAAGACCACCTAGTTCCAACTCCCTGCCATGGGCAGGGATACCTCCCACTAGACCAGGTTATGGTTTATGTGTTTAAGTAAATGGATTCCAAGTTCCTGAAGATGTAGGTGAGGAAAATGACATGGAAATCCAACCTTTAATCTTGGCTATCTTAGAGCACAATGTTTTCCAAAGGGGCTTCAACTCATCTCCTTCATGTGTATTTACAAACTGCTCACTTGTGCATATTAAATTGGATTTGGGAGTAGTATAGGCTGTTTTCAGGACAGGATTTAGAGTTTGCATTTGAAGATTTTGGTTTAGAAAAGAAGTCAGATAAGCAGAAAAGAAGCCAGGGAATAAGGTTTTTTCATAGCAGTAGCCTGCAGCAATTTTTGTTTCAATATAAAAAAAGCAAACTATCACAACTCATTGATGCAGAATTGTATAGGTAAATGTCAGTGCAAATACAATACAAATCTATCCTAATATCATTTGATGTGGAAAAAAAATACTGATTTTTCTGGCTTTTAACTTCATACAGGTCTGTGATTTCATAATGATGTTTGACTCAGGAAATTAAGAGAGAAGATAGCTGCATTTAGAGAGGGTTAATAGGCTCACCATAGATAATGTAAAAAGATGCTGCCAAAACTGTAATAGATGCAGATCATTTAAAATTTGATAGGATCACTTAAGAGCAAAGACAATACACGTGAAAGACAGTTCAATGTTTGCCTAGTAAACAGACTAATGATAAATTGGCCATGTCAACACAACCCAGGTGCAAATGTGGTTTAAGGGATGTGATGACAGTCCTCTGTCCAGAGAAGCAATTGTTTTCTTTAGAGATTTGGCTTTGTTACAGGCAGTTTTAGAAATGCACAGAGCAGGTGAAGCCAAATGCCACAGAAAGGGGGATGATGCAGCTCTGAGTGGGGGATTCAGGACAAGCTCTAATTTAGTTTAGATATTAGAAAGAAGTTCTTGACTTCAAGGTTTGTGAGGCCCTGGCACAAGTTGCCCAGAGAAATTGTGGCTGCCCCATCGCTGGAAGTGTTCAAGGCCGGGTTGGATAGAGCTTGGAGCAACCTGGGATAGTGGAAGGTGTCCCTGCCCATGGCAGGAGGTGGGAATGAGATGAGCTTTAAAGTTCCCCCAAGCCCAAACCGTGCTGTGGTTCTGTGGTAAGGTCAGAGAGGTGTCCTGGCTGGTAATGCACTGGAGAGTCTTCCAGGTGCTCTCAGGGAAACGATGCTTACAACATAAAGGTGCTTCTGCCTTTCAAGAAATGGCTTCTTTTCAAAATTACAAAACCTATCAAATCACACAGAAAATGAGAAGAATGCAATAATCATCAGAACCTTTTGGATACATCACTGAATAATAAACCACAGCAAAGCACTGGGTTCCCAGTGAGCTGAAGTGCCACCCCACTCTTTATCTCTGCCCCTGTGTAAAACATACAACAAAAATGTTATTTGGTGAATTTTTGTTTTTACTTATATTTTGGGCAAGTCACTTTGCTTACTGCTCAATGACCATTCAGTTAAAAGGAAGACTAGCCCAGTCCCCAGGCACATCCCAGTAATCCAGGTCTGTGGTGCCAAACCTGCAGAGTGTTTTGATAACACCACCCTTCACTCTGGAGATTGGCAAACTCTGTTGGTACTAGGTTTTTTTCCCTTTTACACCTTCTCACTTGCGGAAGAGTCTCCTCACCTCACAGATACGCATGTCATAATAGAGTTTGTCTCCACCCAGATTACTCCAACAATTAATCTTACACCTAAGCAGCTTGGCTAAGAACATCTTGTTCCCAGCCCTGCTGAGGCTCATCTCCAGGTTTGTGTCCTTCACTGAGCCACGTGCAAATGTGTGTCACAGCCATCACAAACATGACTGAAGGTAGGAGGCCAGAGCTCAAGAGGCAGCAGTGAACATGCCTGCCTGGTCCTGGCAGCCCACACTGGGGCAAAGCTTGTTATACCCTCCATACAACCTTTTTATCCCCTTTATAAATGAAAAAAAAAAAAAGCACCTTCCATGAGCCTGGCTTAGTGCAATTTCTCTCTTCAAAACCATTCAAACCAGAGTGAGCTCCTCAAGGAAGATTCTCTGAGTTAACTAAAAGACAACATAAGAATGGGTAAATTAACAGCATTACAAGCCTAAAGGGATAGTTTCTTTCAGAATTAAGTCAGTCTATTTTATTAAGCTTAACTCACTTGCAAGGAAAAATATTTTTGAAGGGAGCAATGAGTGATATAAAATACAAGTTTCCATCAAAGAGCAAATATAATTGTTCAGTATAAGGAGAAAAGAAAGAAGCAATACGAGCAGTTTTAACGGCACTGACATTGAATCAAACCTGAGCTTGGCAAACCTTGGAAAAATGTAACTCTTTAATAATAAATATTTAAATTGTATTATCCACTGGGAATCAGCTGCTCTTGTATGGCTGTGCATGTCAGATGTTTTGTCACTTCTGTATGATTGTTGCTCTACATAAAGAATTCCAAGTCAGAATTTACTCCTGATTTTTCTCTCTGCCCCTTGTACAGCTGAGACTTTCCTTCCAGGTGGCAGGTCTGGGAGAAAGGAAGCCATTCTCAACACTTTCCAGGCATTCAAATAGCTGAAATCCTCATTTATTACTCTACTCGGAAGTGTGTATTCTAACAAGAGGAAAATATGAATTCACCACAGAAAATCATCTTGTGCTCTTGCAGCAGCTTTTCTCAGGATGAAATTCTGGCCATGTAATGTAGTGACATAATGTAGAAGTAATGACAAAGCTGCCTTTAAGTTCAGCAAAGCCAAAATTCCAGCCCTCATAGTTAAATCTGAAGCTTTAAAACACAGAATGACCTTGGCCTATGAAAATTGAATTATTGTTATTTAGGTATAATGCTTATAACTTTAGTCATGTCTTCAATGTATGCTCATTCAAAACCTGAAATTTCTAAATAATGTCCTATTTATCCTCTATGTTTATTTATGTAAACATATGTCATTTTCCTATTCAAAGATAGAACTTATTTTTCCAGTAAAGCTTTCTCCTCTTTTTTGAGAAAATAACTATCTAGTAAAGAGAAAAGAGAAAAAATTTGTTCTGAAAATAACTTCCATCTTTCAACAGAAAATGTAAATCAATTTGATGCTTCACCTGGAGTAAAGTCAGAAATCTCAAATCATGACATATGGCAAAGCACCTCCAACACTGCTGGGAGCACTCGTTCTCACATGACAGATCTGCATAAGAGGCTTTGAAGGAGAGCAAACATGTCTAAATCAGGGAAATCACAGCTCCTGACCTCAAAGAAGGTGCACAGCTCCATAAACTCAATAACCCCTACAGATAGCCTCTGCTCTCAGGGGAACACCTGGGCCTCCTGGAGACATCTATGGGCTCCTGGCTTAATTTCTCAGTCAAGTCCAAGGGCAGAGCAAGCTCCAAGCAAGAGAAGCAGCTCAGTCTGTGTGAAACAGAGAGTTTGGAGTGGCCAGGCTCTTAAAAAGGATGTGGTCTTAGTGTGGCAAACAGGAAACCTGTTTTTTTCTGGAGTGGACAATCAGATATATAGAATCATAGAATGATTTCGGTAGGAAGGATCTCAAAACTCATCTTTACGAACCCCCCTGCCATGGGCAGGAACAGCTTCCACTAGACCAGAATCCATGTCCAACCTGGCCATCAATACCCTCCACACTTGGTAGCAAAAAATTCACTCTACGTTTTGCATTTGCACCATTCCTCATCTAAAGATTTCACAGCAGGAGATGAACAGCACTCAGACCTTTCAATGTTCAGACACATTATTTTCAACGTACACACAAACCAAGGCCAGCAGCACATGCCATGGCTTGCCAAGGCACTGCTGTTTCCAGAGGCATTACACACCCCATGATTTAATGACAGTAATTTCATCTGCTCTACGCATGGGCTGCAGCTCTGCACTGTCCAGGAGGATGATGACCACAGGACTGGGGCCACTGCAGCTGTGGACACTGTCCCACTGCACATAAGGTGCCCATTTGCTGGGTCAAGCCATGCCACCTTTGTGGCACCTACCTGTGACTACATAATTTTATATTTTGTTCAAGGGCATGGTTGTTCATTCTGGGCCAAAACGCACATCTCTCTCTGCCATGAAAGCCACAGAGGCACAGCAAGGTGCACGGTTAAAATTTCTTTAATTCTTGTAAGCTGAATCCACATAAAGCCAAAGCTAACAACCTTGCAATGAAAACCTCATCTTTGTCATTTTACTTCAAGTGGGAATCTTGAAGATAAAAAGGCACCATTTTCTAATTTCTTCATGAATAAAAAATGTGGTATGTAGAACCTTTGGCTTTAGTTTTTGATTTAGGCTTTTATATTATTATTTTTTTAATCTTTTTTTTTTAAATCAATCCTACATATATATAAACTGTTATGAATACATAAACCTATAAAAAGAACAAATCTTTCAAATAGAACAGTGGAATTATAAAAGTTTCCATGCTCTGAGTCTGTACTGATTAAACTATCACAGTCCTAATTTTCCTTTCAAGGTATACTGGCCTCTGCTAAGGCAACAGCCAGGGTCAAATACAATTCTACAAATAATTTTATTTCCTTAATCATGTCATCTTAAACACATTAAAAGTCCAATCAGAAATGTTTTTTTTCTCAAATACCACCCTTATAAACATAGAAAATTTCCACAAAACCCCCCAAACACAACAACAAACAACAACAACCAAAAAAAACCAATAAACCAAAGAAAAAATACAAAAAGTAAAAAAAAGCAAGGAATTTGCCTAAAGCAGCCAAAGCGAAAACTGAGTGAGGATCTCAGGGTTGGAACTGCTGGCAGGCACTTTAATTTGAAGACAGTTTAAAGCATATAGGGAATCCAGGATTCCACCCATAGTAGAATATTAAAATGTTTCCCTTTTATTATTATGCCCAGATGTATTGTGGTTTAAAATCCACATAGGGATTGCCAGAGCTTGTTAGCTGGCTTTAATAGTTGCATTAATAAATCTATAAATTAATTGTGTAGTGACTAAGTTAATTACATTCAAATGAGATAATATATTTCTCTAGAAATATGATAAAGAATTTATAAAGAGATATGCTCCTGTCTGTGCATCCAAAAATAATAGCCAGCCAGCAACCCAAATACCCAACTCCAGCTGTAATATGTGGTTAAATTGATGGCTGTGTGCATAAGCAAACTGCAACAATGGCAAGAGATCACAAGAAGGTATTAAATTGAATTATTTACCCAATAAAATAATGAATGAAAGCAGTGCACTGAGCTTTCCTCATGGCCAGCAGTTTAGCTTCCAGACAAAGGTGGGAACCTGATCCTAAGCCCCTGTTATTTTTTTTTAACAAGGAAGGACAAGTATATGACACTGTAATAAGAACCCCTTTTTCCATTGGTCTGATAAGCAAACCATGAACTTTAGCTCCTATCAAACACAGATGATAGTTTGTGTGCTGAGCAAAAAAGCTTCTTTGGAGCTGAAGTAACCTATGAGTCCTGTCCTTCCCTGCAGGTGCCTGCTGGCCCTGGGGCCTCCTTCTCTGCTGGAGCATATTATTTCTGTCAGACAGAAGTCCCAAGCACTGGTGCTCTCCCAGATGAAAGTTTGGGTTACTTTGGGCCAGTGTATGGATGCTAAAAAAGTTGGCAGAGAAATTTTCCACCTTTTACACTCTTCTGTGAAAGTCTCTGTTCTCATGCAAACTAAGCTGAGAGATGGTTTGCTATTTGTAAACTATTTGCAGGTGCAGGGTGTTGTGAGAATGCAGTGGATATTGTTTTGGTTCACTGAAGAAAATAATTTGAAATAGGCGTGGTAGCATTCGGCCAATCACTCTGGGATGTGTATGGTCAAGCACCCAATAACGTCATTTCTCTATTGTGAACCAAGTTATAGAAACGAGTTGATAATTAATTAAATAATTCCGTGCATCCTGGACCTGAATTCGTGTCGTGATTATCGCCGTCCCTGGGGACAACAGCGACACCAGTGGTCATGTTAAAAGACCTCACCTAATAGGCCAACACCAATCAAAGGCACAGAGCAATTCCAAGGCACAAGAGTGTTTTACTTTCTCTTAATTAAATTAAATCACCTTGCCCTAAATTTAATGGAGAAGCTGGTCCTGGCAGAGCTGCTGTCACCAAAGCCTCACTCCAAGGCAGTGTTCAGGCTATTTTGAGCAGGAGGGCAAAACAATGGCCCCTTGCTCAGCCCAGCATCTGTAAGAGTTGGAGTGACCTCAGAGCTGCTAACCCAGGGTGAAACTGCATTTGCTTGCTGCAGATGGGCTGAGTCTGTCAACCAGACACTCAGCATGACCAGAACACTAGATTCAAAAACACAAGCATAACAACTGGGCTGATGGAAAAAGAAACTAGAAGTTAAGCTCTTAAGTGCACCATTCAGCTAATAAATTGTTGATTTCAAGACTGCGGAGTATTAAATGAATAGGAGCAAGTTGGGGTTTAGTGTTGAGAAAATCGGATATTCCATTTAAGAACCTGGCTACATATTTAGGAGACAGATTTTGGCTTCTATTTTTGAAAAATATTGACTGAGAAGACTTTCATGTCATGCTCTACTTGCACAGGAGTATTCATAAAATAAATGCCAAAATTCAAGATTTTAAGTTCTGTACTCCAATACTGAGCTAAGGACACCAACAGATACGAGAGACAGATGGAGCAGCAACTGAGGTGGTTGGAATTTTATGGAACATGGGCCACCTTGCCCCATTTTCTGATAATGACAGCAGTTGTGGCCATCAGGCGGCATTACCCCCTCTGCGACTCTTCCCCCATGTGTTGTCCAAGGCCAGGTTGGATGCAGCTCAGAACAACCTGGTCTAGTGGAAGGTGTCCATGGCAGAGGAGTTGGAACTGGATGATCTTTAAGGTCCCTTTCAATCTAAACCATTCTATGAAGGCAATTGCTCATTAGCCTTCCCTTTTTTTGGATATGCAGAAAAACAATTTTTGATAAAAAGTAGTTAGCAAAACAAATCACTCCGCTATCTCAGTGCAAGCAAAGCCAGCTTCAAAGCACACATCTGGTAAATCAAGTTTGAGTTCACACACCTGAGTGGATAAAACCCCGGAAAAAAATGCATGAAATTAAATTCTGACAATCCTCTTACTCCTGCAGTACGAATGGGGCTGCTATAATGATAGAAAACTATTGATTGCCATCTACTGTCTCGTTCAATTGATCAGGTCCTGCAAATCTTAGATAGCACTCGTGTTGTTAGAAGCCAGTATTGTGCTTTTGTGGCTATGACTGATTGCTGTGCTATCACAGCTTTGATTGTCTGATAGTACAAGTGTTGGGGAGCTTGGCTATTGATTTGTAGATAAAAATGTTCCAGTACTTTGAGACCTGTCAGTGAAATTCAACAGTTTATTGGATGCAAAATAGCATTGTACTTTCATGGTAGGTCATTCGCTAATTAAGTTAATTTGCAAAGAACTTTTCTGGCGGAAGAGCTGTTGCACACATGTACCAGGCAGGTGGCAAAAAGTACTGAAGGACCAGGTCAAGATGATCCACCTGAGCTAACAGATCCTTGGACAGACCTGCATGTTTCTAATTTTAAGGTTAAATTGATTCTTAAGTGATCAGGGTATGAAAATCACTGTAAAATTTGGACTAATGATACAGGTGCTTCTCAAGAAGAGACAGCAGTTAGGTCAGATCTCTGTGGCTTCCATAAAGCAGCTCTACAGTGCTGAACAGCTTCATGGAATCACAGAATAATTTGGGTTGGAAGGGACTTTGAAGGTCATCCAGTTCCAACCCCCTGCCATGGGCAGGGATGCCTTCCACTAGACCAGGTTGCTCCAAACCCCATCCAACCTGGACTTGAACACTTCCGGGGATGAAGAAACTACAGCTTCTGTGGGCAACCTGGGCCAGGGCCTCACCACCCCCACCAGGAAAAATTTCTTCCCAATATCTAATCTAATCTAATCTAATCTAATCTAATCTTCCTTTCAAGCCCTTCTGCATCTGATCCCTTACAGGACCCCACTGTTTATCAGTAGTCATTTCAGCAAAAAGTGCTATCCAATCTACATCCCAAATTCCATAAATCCAATTGTTTTCTTAGTCAGGTTCTGTTAGCTTTTCTGAAAAACAATTCTCTGAAGGCCACTGTCAGTGTTCGTCTAATTACACTGCTCATTCATCTCTAGCACTAAAGGATGATTAAATTAGGTCTTATTAGTTGGTACATTTTAATTTGGCTTTTCATAGGGTGATTGGCACATCAGAATGACTGCACTCCCTGGGATGCATTCAATCCAGCTGTTGTTCTGCATGGTAGTAAGGTACGAGATCAGCTGCTGGGACTGAGTCTCCCAACAGAAGCCTTGAGCCAGAACTGCAAAGCCAAGTGTCCATTTTGGGTGTAACCTTTTCCTTTACATTGCAGTTATAACACAAAGTAGGATTATTTTTGTCTTCTAATGATAAATTTTAAATAGTTGCTGTGGATTATATTCTTCAGAAAAATCTAATTTTATTTTTATTATTTAACCCATTTATATATTCCTCCAGTGCTCCAGATTTTTAAAATGCACATTCACAGATTAAAAGCCTGAAAATTCCCAAACTCACCACATTACCAAACCTGTATATTGAAGGAGACTTTTTCAAAGACCTTAAACCAATTCAAAGATAATCGTTTTCATTCTGTAGCATCCAAACTAAAACACCCAATAAACAAGTTTCTAGAGCATGAAAACATATTTCAACATCATTACTGCACTGGAGAATTTGAGGTTTTAAAAGAAGAGCTGGCATGTGTAGATGACCTTTGTCAGGGTGCCAAAAATGTCTTTTTGGAAAAATATACTTTTATGTTACAACGTGGGTTTATGTGAAAAATGCACTTCATATACAGTGAGATCTAAGAGCAGAGCCCACAGAGGAGGTCAAAGTGAAGGACTCCTGGTGACCCGAGAAAGGGCGCTCCAGGAGAAGACATGTGCAAGGGTTATTCTATGTCCCTGGGTTTGGATGTCCCTCTCCCAGTGTGGATCAAATGAACTATTTTTAAACTGTGCATGCCAAAGAAAATGTCCTCTGCCTGAACTCCAAGCAAAGACCTGATGAGTGGTGATGAAGCTTGGCTTTATTTATGGCTGAGAGCATCTCCTTCTGCCCCGCCTTAAGCTATTGCTCCATAGAGCAGAACCATCTCCTGTCATCCCACTTCAACAAGAGAAAATTTGGGTCATGCAGAACAGCTCTTGCTACTCCACTTAAATTGCAGAAATAAAGACAGCATAATTGTGTTTTGCTGTAGACACACTGCTTTTAGCTTTACCAGCTTGTGATTGCTCTTGAGCACAGGTTTGTTTAGAGAAAACACAATATGGCCAGGGTCTGGGAAAACTTAGCAGCATGCATTAATTCCTGAATTTGTTGATTAGAACCCGTGAAAATTGATAGTTCTAAGTAAATATGCCACATAAAAATATTTCTCAGTGACATGTAATTCATGGAAAACATGAGGTTTGGCACCACCTTTATAGAGCTTCTCTTAGAAAAATGAAGACTGCAAATCTTCACAAGGAGCGTACTCAGTTTCCAATTATTTTATACTACTGTCCTGGCCTTTCTTTTTAACACAATATTGTTTGCTTTTTACATTACTGCTGCTAAAAGGCTTGGCAGAGGTTTATGTTGTAATGACCAAGTGATCCCTATCAGCTTTGTCTAAGGTATTGTTCTATATTTGGGTAAATTAGAGTCAGTCATTCCTGATTACAGAGTGGCAATGCCTCTGATATTCCTGACCTTTATTTTCACCTTGGGGCAGCATCTCTGAGTATGGGAGCAGGAGGTGGCTCATCCTGCACAGCTGACACTGTTTGCCTGTAAAATGGGCACTATCAATAATTGGAGGATGATCCTACAGGATGAGATCCTGCTGTTTAATCATCATAGAATCACATAATCTTTTAGGCTGGAAAGGCCCTCTGAGATCATCAAGTCCAACCATTAAGCCAGCACTGCCAAGGCCACCACTAACCCATGTCCCCAGGTGCCATGTCTGCACATCTTTTAAATACCTCTAGGAATGGTGACTCAGCCATTGCCCTGGGCAGTCTGTTCTGCTGCTTGAAAACCTTTTCCATGAAGAAATTGTTCCTAATATCCAACCTAAACTTTCCCTGGCACAACCTGAGACCATTTCCTCTTGTCCTATTACTTGTGATCCCCATTCTCTTCCTTACCCTCTCGTCTCCTCCTCTCCAGCCAGGCAACATTTAATCATTTATTAAAGCTTAATAATATTTGTGTCTATTTTTATCTTTATTTGAGGTGAATTACTTCAGTTTCACTTGTTCCCCTCCTCCGGAGAGCAGCTTTGCCATAAACAGGTGACTTTTGGACTCATGTTTTGTAAAAGTGTTCTCAAGATCCCAGAGGACATTCTGGGTGGTAAAACAAAAGTAATGCTTCAAACAGCAAAGCCTTCAAATATAGGAGGCCTCACCATTCTTTATTTCAAAATCTCAAACCATTTAAACCAAAAGGAGCATTTAATTCAAAGACCCTATGGGGCATTTTTTTTTTTTTAATATTGCTAAAGTGGTCTGCTACCTTTAGCAATAAAAAAAAAAAAATCCAGAATATAAAAGCAGTTTAAAAACCCTATTCTGTTAGAAAAATCCACAAAAATAGCCTTAGCTGTGGGTTCCTGCTTTTACTGTAAAAAAGAGACATTTCTCTGCAGGTACCCCCCACTCCTTCTCTTACATGACCTTTGCAAAAGTTTAAAACAGATTACAAGGAATTGACAGCTAAAGGATACCTGTTTGCCTCTCTGAAGTTGAGAATATTGACTAAAACTAAAGGGTATGTTCTTTTCCCTTCCTTTTTGAAAAGTTAGGAAAAGAGAATTAGCTGTTCTGCTTCTGACAAGCGCTTGCATCCAAGAACACATGTGGAAGGAATGTTACACAGTGCACAGATGCAAAGGGAAGATGTCAATTTCTGCTTAATTTAGGCAATTCCTTAAACTTTGAAGTCCAAGTCAAGAAGATGGATTAAATATCCATTGCTGGGTGACCAAAGCCACAACCCCCCGGTCAGAAAGATTATGACTTAATTAATGTAAGTTACAGCATCTATCAACGAGCAAGAGGCAAGAAACCCTTGTGAGAGATGAACACCAGCAGATGGAGGGATGTTCTGCCTTCAGATTGCATTTTCTTCAAAGAGGTACAGCCACATCTGTTCACTGACCCAAGTGCAAAATCCTGGACTTTCTCCTAAAAATAGGTAAGACTCATGGCCCAGGACTGCTGCAAAAGGAGCAGATCAATGAAAACATTTCTGACAAAACTGCACTTCCAGCATGCATTTGTAAGGGAGGTTACATACCAAGAAATAGAAAAGCTTTGCTGTTTATTTCCAGTTAGTTGGGATTCACACATGTTCCCTGTAAGAAGACCTTTTCCATAAAGCCCTCCGAGTTTAACCTGGTATGCTCTGTGATATTCCATCTGTCAAACCAGATCTCCATCCATTTTTTGTTCTTTACTCTTGACCTGAGTTTCTCTAGGAACACTGCTTTAAATTAGGTCCCACGAGAAATATGACAGTAAATTCCTCGTTTCATGATGGTGATAGAAGTTGCCTTTGTTTTCCCATCATTATAGTGATGTTTAAGGCATTGGAGGAGAGGGATCATTTGTTAGTTTTCTTGTTGTCTGCTTTCTGCTCACAAGAGCAAACATAGGTGGAAATTTATTGACACCTTTGACAAATAGCATGGTGCTTTCTTTTGCAAGAGTTAATTTATCCTATTAGATAAGATATCACACATTTTGAATCTGACTCCAAGGCCAGGTGCACCGATTTTGTGCCACGGAGATATCACTTCCCTGTGTCCCAGAGTAGAGAAGTGATGCTCAGGTTTTCTTTCATAGATGATAGCCTTCTATATAATAATTCTGGGGACATGGCATTAGCTTGTGTCATGGAGGAAGAAAATGAGGGAGGAGGAAGCTTTTGTTCCTTAATTCTGTATTTCAGTCATTTAGTCTTATTGGTTTTGTGCAGTTGGGAATGAAAGATGTAACTCTGGGCTTTCTATTGCACAGCATATATATGTACCGAGGCAGAAATGAGAGCAGAAAACTCACAAATCTGAGTAATGGGAGCAGGATCTACAGATTTAAGGCTCCTAAATATGCAGACAACTACTCAGAGAGGCCCAGGATTAATTCCAAATTTTTGTCTGTCCCTTTGACCCAGACAGATCATTATTAAGTGGAAATCTCTCCCTCTCTCCTTTCCCCATCCATTATTCTCAGCTGTAGGATTTTTCATGCAAATAATTGTATTTCCTTATATAGCTTCTTTTTACCATTATTTTCCACTCTACCTATGGTCTATGATAGTCACTTGCTGAGTTTTCTGTTAACATACAGAAATACTGTATTGTATCTTATGGAATCTGGCACAAAGAGGAGGAAAACCTTGGATACGGCAGCAGGAATCCAGACCCAGTGCAGGACGGTAGGGACCAACCTTTGATGATGTAATTCTGCCCATTTTTCAATGCCCAGGACTCACCTTCTCTGTAAACCCATGACCTTGGGTAATTTCATCCAGTCTGCAGACCCCTCACTCATACTGGGACACTTAACTCCTGGCTCTATAACCATTCCCATCAAGCATAACATATTAGCATGGCATTTTGCATCAATAAAATTCCCACTGAAGATCCAGAACCCCAGCAAGAGACAATTTGCCGAATTTATATAAATAATAACTGTGCCCAAAGCACTCTTTGGTTGACATTAACTAAGGTTACAGCAGGAGCTTGTCATGTCTGAACAAAAATAATGTTTCTTTTTAGCCTAAAAATACTCACCACACAGACTCCAGCAAGAGCAAACCACTTCAGTTTTACCACAATTAAGCTTGTGTTAGTCAAAGCACTGCAATTAATACATCCAGCCTTCACAGTGATTTTTGTGCTGGCATCATTCATACATATTTTATACTAAACTTTCATTTGTAAGATGAGAAATGGACCTTTTTTAGCAGCAAAGATAAACTCTTGCTTATTCCAGCTATTTTGGCAAAGCTCTGCAGCACACACAGAAACACCTACAGCCAGGATTTCCATGTATCACAGGGTTTTGTACCAGCAGAGAAATGTCTTAAAAGACTAAGGCAAGATTCAGAACCATGCAGCCAACAGGCAACATAATATTTTGTCAGTAATAAAGCACACAATTCTGGTTTTGATACAAAACTCTTCCCAGTGGTTTTCTCCACGAGTATTTCGGGCATTAGGGATTGCCTTTCGCAAAGGTATACTAGATA
Source organism: Corvus hawaiiensis (assembly GCF_020740725.1). NCBI lineage: Eukaryota > Metazoa > Chordata > Aves > Passeriformes > Corvidae > Corvus > Corvus hawaiiensis. The sequence continues at coordinate 10,422,819 of NC_063227.1, read as the reverse complement.
TAGCCAAATAAAATATATTCCTTATTTTTGAGGAGAGAAAGTGGCTTTGATCCCTTAAGTTGACCAATCCCACTAGTATAATAAATTTACCAGCATAAATAAGGCTTCACATTAAAGCCAGGCAACTTGCACTCTCTACAGACAGGGAACAAGATGTGAATAAGGTGAAGGTTTCTCCATCTAATGAACTGGAAATCATTTAAATTTTGAAGGGGTCAGTGGGACTTCACATTTGTTGTCCACTTTGCTTTTTGAGATCACGATTTTGACGCAGTGTTGACCACTGACTGAAAACAATTTGAACAACATGGGAGTGGGAGTGCTCCATGCAAGGCAAAGTAATAGCTTTGCCTTGTCATTATGCTAGAGCATTTATAGTCAAAGACAATGGCACTAATAGATTCATTCATTCATTCAGAAACAACCTCAGACCTTTCAAGCATGCAATTAAAATCTCTGTCACTTTAAATGAAGCACAGAACTAGTGTTTTACTGTCTAGTCACCAAGGTATAGCACAACTTCTGTGACTGATTATGGCACTAAAATCTACAAAACAATCAGGATTCATGAATATTTTTGTGGCTGTTGAATAGATATCTGAATTAAATTACTTTACAAACAGTGACAAAGTCATCCAAATAGTAAGTGAAGGTACTTGATCAAGAGTAAGAGGAAAAAAAAGTCAGAGGCAGGAGACTGGAAGGACTGTCCTTCCAAAGGATCACTTTGTCCTGCAGGAAGCCAATAACTGCATCATTTGGGACAAATACCATCTTAAATTACTTTTCTCTTTTGTCCTGCAAGGGCTTCCTAGAACCGTGCTACTCCCAGCTCCCATTAATTTACAGCTCATCTATACTCATTTGCCATCACCACAGTATTACCTTTTGGGTTAAGAAGTTCTTCCCTTGCTCTTGCTCTCTATCTGTCTAGAGCAACCTTCAAAGTTTTCATTTTGCTGGGCCAAATAAGCTATGGATTTGGCTCATTGAGTTTCATCCTTTATGATACTTTCTTGCACATAATTATCAAACTCTCTATACTTTGCTTTACATTTTTTGCAGCTTGAATCCATCTCTTTTGACTATAAGGGATCAGTGCTGTATTCAGACATTAACGCCTCTGTATAAATGGAGAAAATAATTCAGCTGTTTAATCTTACGGTACACTGGGTTTTTATACAGCCATACTGTTTTAGTGGTTCATAATTACACTGTGATCAAACACCATGCCAGAATCTTTCTCCTCATTAGACATTTCTGGCTGATGAGTTTTTGCCCTATAGCACCAACCCAGCTGCAGGTTTCTAAGCTTATAATTAACCTTACTCTTCCTTCCGAGTTTCCTACATCTCTACAGAAAAGGTAAGTACATATATGCCTTGTGTACAGCGGTTTTTCATACAGGGCAGGGTTGCCACTAGTAGGTTTTCCACCTCTGGCACAGCCCCTCTCATGGGCTACTTACTCCAATTGCTTACCCACTCAGGTTTGCCTTTTCTGAAGAAAATATCAGCTGGGGATTTCACCTTTCTTATTAATCCTTTTAATTTCAATTGATTTATTCATGTCTCTTTGTTAAAGATTATTTTCTCAAAGAAATCTACAAATGCAGTTAGGGAAAAGCACGTGTTCCTGTGGGTTCAAGGACTATTGGATAAGAAATCTGTGAGCTATTACATCAAGGAATAATTAGGCTACACTATGCATTGGTGACATCTAGATGTTCCTCTCATTGTAACAATTATTAACAGCCTTATTCCCATTTCAAAGATGTTTTTAAGAAAGGTTTATGAAGACTTTTTTTTTCACCATGCCAATAGCAACAACCAGTTATCACTACAGAGTGAAAAAATGAATACTTACCAGCTTATGGGTCAAATTCCTTCCAGTAACATTAAGGTATTTAACACAACTCTGCTGAGTACAGGGTGACAAAGAAATTTTGGTCACCGACAGGATCATAGTAACATCCAGGCCAACAGTAGTCAGAAAAACAGAAGATACATAGCCAGATGCATGCCCACAGGCACACAAAGACATCCTGCTTTGAGCTCAGCACTTCAGAACATACTAGATGCTTATTGAATTAAATACAAGGAACACGGCACCACTGACAGCTTTTCTTAAATATTGTGAGTGAATTTACTAGGTTCAGTTCAGGCAAATGCTTTCAAACACAAGGCATTTGCTCAAGTGGCAGAAAGGGAACAGAGGAATAAACCATGCCTTGATTTGCCCTTGAAGTAGTGCAGGAAGCCAACAATTTAGCCTGAAAAATACAGCTTTTTGTCAATAGAAGAACACACAAAACAGAAGGCTCCAGGTTAGCAAGCGGGAATTTTTTTTTCAAGGTAGGAAGGGAAGACTCAAGGGGAAGATAATAATTTTGGCAGAAAAAAACAAGTGAGGAAAGGCAGATTTTGTGCTTATGTTTGTATGCCTGTGATGATGAGCATGGGTGTGGGTGTGAATTGTTGAGTACACAAGCTGAACATACACATAGGGACACCATTCTTCCCATATTTCCAGTTCATGTTGTGGATGCAAAGAATTTCTTATTCTCCATCTTCTGCACAGATTTGTGGGAACTGGAGACACAAGCCTTGACTTGGGGCAGGATGAACATCTGGGCTGGTCGTGACAGGTTGAGCAGTCTTGCTTTTGCCAAGACTGTCAAGGAAAAGTCTTTGTGTAAACGAAAGAAAACAAATGGAATTTCAGGAAAAGGCATGCCTCTGCAAATTGAACAGATGTATGTTAAATAAAGCCAGTTCAGATACTGGTTTTAAATAACTTGCTTTTTTCTTAGCAGAAACCAAACAAAAACAATACATGATACAAAGGAGGAACAAGAGCCCAACTGAGGCAGCAGACAACACAACTTGTTTGAGATACTGACGAGTTCATAAACTATAAGATTTCTGTGAAGTCTTAATTTAAAACACAAGGACCCCTGGCTGCTCCTGCAACCAGCCTAACCAGGCACTTAGCAAATTTAACAAGGAAGGATGGCAATTTTGACTTCTCCATATAAAGAAGCCTATCCAACATATCTTCTATGACTTATTTTAGAGCTACATACTCAGAAACACGAGTCAATTTTGGGGCCCAGCCTAACATCCCCAAGACTTCAGCCCCTCACATCTCACACACTGCCACCTGAACTGGGGTGTCACATCCTCTCACTGATATTGAAGAACCTGCCTTCCATACACCAGGTACTCAGAAATATGACATTGATTCAAAGCAAAGCAGATGTAACATCTTCCACATGCAGTACTATGGCTTTTTTCTTCCATGACACAAGACAGGAGACAAGCACAGCTCATCTAGCAAAAGATGTGTAGAAGAATTGAAAAGGGCAACAACATGTTAACAGTCATACCTGCTCCCTGACACGAATAGCAAACCTTTCCTGTCCCTGCAGCATTTCTGAGTGCACTTAAACATATGGATTAGGGACATTTCAGTAGCAGCTGAAATGCCTGTTAGGATCACTGCATCATTTATGAGTGCAACTGAGAATATTAGCTTATTAGCACAGGGCCTTTCTCATCAGACAAGGCACTGTCAAAGCCAATCAGCCTGTATACATCTGTAGCAGAAAAAAAATCTCTCGGTAAATAGACCTAAAAGGTTTCCATGTGGTTTGGGCTTCTTTCAGCTCCAGGAAACAAAAAGGGAGAGAGAGGTAAGACCCAAATGATCCTCCTCCATCAGTGATGTCCCCAAAGTCTCATAGGACATTGGCAAGGTGGCTTCCCTATTATCAAACAGTTGTTATTTGCACCAAACAAGGCAAATTTAAAAGTCAAATATTCTTTCAATTTCTCTTTCTGTCTCATTAACCTGAGTAGCCCCAAGCCTGAATGCCTGAGGTTATTTTGGCATAGAAGAAGGAAGATGGAGCCTGTTGTGTAGTAAAATCTCAGTCCATTGGCAGCTGTATGACTGATACTTTAACACTGATATATCTGGTTTCTGTGAAAACATGCTGATATATTCATGGCTGGATTTACTTATAAATGAAAGTTAGCAGGGGTAGGGACATTACTTTATGGTCTGCTTTGCACTGACCATAAAGGCTTCCTAATAGATGTCTGAAGCTACTGGATATTACTGCAATATAAATAATAAATAATAATACATCATTTTAATGTAAACAGAGGCATTCCACATTGAAGTATCTTTTCAAGTGTGTTTAAGATACAGCACTATTATAGTTCACACTTGAGTAGCCTACCCTTGAGGTAACAGAGACATAGATATGAGCTGTGACATTTAAATTAGCAAGAAACATCAAACATAAATAAAAAAGTCATCTTTAGTTGTTTCTGGAAGCTGATCACCCAGCAGCACTAGGCTTTATGGTCTGGTCAAACTTACGTGATTTAGTGCAGAAAGACTGTAATAATTAACATGTTGATGCCTGTTCTTTCCTGAAACCATTTCCCATTCTGCTGAAATGCATTCATAGAGAAAAATTGACTGAAACTTGGGTAAGTTCCTCTTTATAGGACTGCTGTATGCAGCAAAAGCATGTCCTTTTGCACAACTCTAGACAACACTGACAATTTTGTCATTCATGCTTGAAAGCTCAGATTTTTAGCTTGGAAAGACACGGCCAAATAGGGCTGAAGGGAAACTCATTATGCAGGGGTTTGATGGAGAGAGGTTGTGACCACTGAACAATTAAGAGACATTTCACTTTAAAGTTTCATTGGATTTTCTCTGGTGTTTGCTCTTGTGTCAAGTGCCAGAAATACTGGCTCCATTCCCAGGCATTTACACAGTCCTTATGGTGCATCTCAGAGCATCCCCTCTCCTGCCGGAACCTGCAGGCAGCCAGGGCCATTCCCACATCTCCCAGCCACCACACCGCTGAGCCCTGGCGGCCACTCATCGGTCAGTGTTTGGTCACTCTGGAATCTTGATGGCCTTGTCTAGTGAAAGGGAGAGGTAAAAGGAGAAAAAAAAGGAGCAAGACCCCAGCCCCTCATTGGGCAATGGCATTATTTTTCACTATGGAGAAAATCAGGTGTCTTATTTACCTGTCTGCAGCAACACTGTCCCCACTGCCTGGGCAATACCCTCTGATGTCCAATAGCTTTGGATCTTCTGGTTTACTGATTGTTTTGGTTTTTTCTTTTTCCTTACTTATTCAGACTGATTTGTCTTCATTTCAATTGAAGTTTAACTTTTCTAGTCTTAGCCACATGAGAACTTTTCAATTGGAAGGTCCCCTCCATGTGATGTTCTATGACTGCGTTTGTCCAGGTTTTGTTCACAACAAAATTTTTTTGTGCACAAAACCTGTCCTCATGCCTTTCTGCTCATCCACTCCCCTCTGTGCAGAGCAGGCTACACTTGCAGGATAAATTCTAATGTTGGAATAAAATTTTCCACTTGTTTTTGAACTAACCCTCTAAATATTTGCTTATGGTAATGATATTTGAAACTGGCTCGCTACTCACAAGGTTTGTTACTGCTATAAATGAAAACTCAGTAGGCTTGAAATGACTTCTTGTTAATCATCTTTCTTATTATTATCTTTTGTATGCTCACCAACACTCTGCTCAACTGCTCCTCTGCAGGCAGCAAGTGTTGCAACAGCAATGCCGGGTGGCAGATGCTGCGACCTTCCGAAAGCGTCCCCCAGGGGAAGCCACTCGGAGAGGCCACTCCACACACACACGGAGTCCACACACGCTGGATAGCTATCAGGAATAAGTCGACGACAAAGAGAGCAGGAAGGGTCTTTGTATGGAGTTCCGCAGGAGGAGTTTATACCAACTACATGAAGGGGTCCAGGGACAAAACCAGGAATCAGGGAAGGGTCCAGGGTTATATATGGGGTGGGGAAAAGCATCAGAGACCAATGACCTGAGGGTGCAGGGGCAGTACACAGGCGGGGCTAGGGCAAGGGAGCCAATAGGGAAGATCCAACGGAGTGGCAAAAGGACAAGGGCCAGTGGGGGAGCAGGAAAGGGAGAACTTTCCAGATCACGGATATATAAGGTGGAAAAGGGGCAGGGAGACCACCTGGGCAATCAAGGAAACAGAACTGGGGTACATCAACATAGTCAAGCAAAGCACCCTGGGGGAGGCTACTTTGGTCTCCATGAGTATGAGGTAATAGGCTCCAAGCCTGCGAGGTCTCTGAATTGGCAGGCCTATCAGCCTCCACAAGTGAGAGTCAACACACTGGGTTAAATAATATTTAACAACAGTAGAAGTGATTGAAAGACATAGATATATTACACTTGTCAATATATAAAAAGTATGTCATACATGCATGTACACTCATACATGTGTAGCACCTGTGTAAGCTTAAGTCTAATAGAGGTGCCTCATGCTGTCTTACCAGGTATTTGTGGTATTAAATTTAATTAAATATAACAGATCATGTCAGCCTAGGCCAGCTGGAAATGTCTTGTCTCTGGAACTGTGTGGTTTGGGCTGACTCTGTCAGCTCAACATACTTAACCGGCTAAAAGCCCTGTAGCTCCTGTAGGAAATTCAACCTAGTGATCAAAGAGCATATCCTTCTCAGTCTCCAATTAAAAACACAGATATAAACTGAAATGCTCAGCTGAGGCATTCATTAGTGCCAAAGCAATGTTGTGGACTTTGTTATTAAGACCAAGTCATGGAAACATTTCTAGGAAGTTAGCAGAGGTGACAACCCAGCATTAGCCCCAGAAGTCACTGCAGTGGCTTGGAAGCAAATCTTATCTGTGCTCCCAAGGGCCAGTGCTCAGCATGGATGGATAGGGAAGAAACCAGACAGGCTTGTCCTGTACTCTCTACTGCAACATGAATTAGTTTATCATGGATCCAAGAATACTGCTCTGGAGACCAGTAACAGCCAATTAAATGTGGAAGAGGTGACATGTTAGGAGACATTCTCTTACTGGGTCGGCATCCTGTCTATTTCTCAGTGTGCTGTTGGTACTGCACTCCCAAGCTGCCTGGGAAGCCTTGAAGGGCTTGTGGATGGTGACGTTCATGACCAATTCTTAAGTCCCAGCTAAGCCTACATCACCCAGTACCATAAAAACAATAAACACAAGGAAGTTGCAACTTTCTTTTTTTCCGCTGCATTAAGCAGGAACATTTTTCTTGCTGGTATCAGTTTGCAAGATTTCATTCAACTGCACTCCCTATGCATCATTTTAAAACTCCTGGTTAGAGATGCACACAACTTATCACTGTCAGCTGTGCATGCTTATAGCAACTCTGACATTTCCACAGATTCTAAAAAATTTGAGTTAAGACAAAATTTGGCAGGTCCACTAATAAGCAATATTGTTTTTCTTTGAAAGGACACAATTCTAATCAACCTGTGGCAGTGTAGTGATTTTTGCATCCATTTGTCCTTGGCAAAAGCTGAGGTTTTTTATAAGTAAATTTCATCAGCTTCACTGAGAAAATGAAGCTGGTTTTGAATATTCAGTGCTTCCTTTTTGACCACTTGCATTTTAGCTTTACAGTCTTTTTGAAGAGAAAACATTTATATTAATTAATAGGGGGGGGAAGTGTGGGCTTTGCTCATGGTTAACTGTTTAGGAAAGGCCATCTTCTGGCCTAGAAGAGTCTCTGCTCTCCTCTGCTGTGTTCCACTAAAACCTGGCCCAGAGGTGACGGTATCCACTTCTTGCATGTCAGGGTTTTGTTCCCGTTGTCTGTGAGATCTGGAGCTGACATAAGAAGTTTGTATCAGAAGATCATCAGATAAAAGAAGTCATGTGAGACTTACTAAAGAAAAGGCGGGGGGAGGGAAGGATATGTCAGCAGGACACAGTGCTTCATAAGAGCCTGGACTTATCTTTATAGTGAATGTTATCTGTAAGATTGATAAATGTGCGACAGGCTGGAAAGGGGAGAGAGGACAAAGTCATTGTACTGAAAAACTAGGCCTGGCAACAATAAAAAAAACCCTATAAAATAGTTAAAAACCTAATAGCTCACTAGAGCTTTTTGCCAGAGCGAGTCCTCTATGTCCAATAGCTCTCTAAAGGCATTAGAAAATGAAAGGAGTTTTAATGCAGCCCTACATTTCTTTCCTTTCTGGTTTTACAAGGGGCGATGTGGCAATCTAATTATACTGTGTTGTGAACTGGTATTATGTCCTGCAAGAAAAGGAAAGAAGCTTTTTTATTGTTCCATTATGCAATTGTTGCTTCTTTTTATGCCCATTCCAGCTTTGGTGCTATAATTCAGTATTGTAGCCTACATTAATTTTTTTTTCTTTTAACCGTTCCTTCTTTCACACTAATAAAATATGCTGTGCGAACAAAAGCATGTTACCCAGCCAGTGTATGAGCAAGGCCATTCCTTCATTTCTTGATTCCTCAAATAGCATGCAAGTCCCAGAGGAACCTATAGCAAGGTGGTGGGGATGTTTTAGGGACATTTTCTCCCTGTCTTAATGTTCAGAAAAACTAAAGGTTACGTGACTGATCACAGTAGTCTCCCCCTGAACCAAGCACACCAACAGCCCTAGAAACTGCCCAGCAAACACTGACAGATGAAGCAAGCCACCACTCAGATCCTATTCTTTTTATGTAAAACTCTCACCCTTTGTCCTTTTCAATTATGTATGGTCATGTTCTCACAATAGCTTCTGCTGTCACTATGATTTAAAGATAAGGTTTATTTTAAAAGATCGTTTGTTTCCAGTGCCAACATAGCCAGTCTAATCAGATAAATAAGTGCACAGTTTTTGAGACCCACCCTCCCCCCCCCCAAGATTTTTTCCGCCTTCCCCAGAGCCTGCCACCTGAACCCCTTGCTAATCATTTCAAGGCTATTCAGAAGGTAGTCCCTGCATAATTTTTAGCTTAGCATAAAAAACTGCATAATTGTTACTCATTTGGCTCGGCAGTTATTACACACCGACATGACCTCTGGTTCTCCGTTAATTATAAATAGTTTTGTCTATTGGATAAATTGAAGTGAATTAACTCAGTTTTAAGATCTTGTCAATAATTTAAATAGCCATTTCAAACAAGTGAAATAGAAAAAAACCCCCACACATTAAAAAAAATCACAACAAAGGAAAACAACCAACCTTACACAGAAAGGGCCAAGTTCCAAGTGTAAAGCACCAACAATTTGTTGATTTAGTAGTGAGGGCAGAATTCAATAATAAAGCTAAATGAGGAACAAGTTCTATTTTTCCATGCACACAGGCCCAAGAATTTTCTGTGAAGCAGAAAAAGTTTGGAGGTCTGGTCCCTGCCCAGCACGGCAGGCCATTAGCCACAGCTGTCGGAGACATCTGCCCAACCCGATTACCGTCAAAGCCAAGCGGCAACAACGGCGCCGTCAGCCCCGTCACAACACCCCTTCCCTCCACACTCAGCTGACGCCCAGCAATCAGGCTTCTGCTAGACCACACTTAAAACAGAGTTCAGAAATGGCCTTATTCTTAAGCAAGGTCATGCTTGGGTGAAATGCATGTGCCAGGTACCATCAAGCCCTGAAGAAACAACATCTCTTCATTTCTGCTAGGAAACATCAGCCAGAGTTTCTTTCTGGTATCTGGTAAGATAAGCTCTGGTCATAAAAATACATACAGCATAAGGTCAGGTTTCATTTTGTTCTGCAATTCATTTTAAGCCTCTGGAGAGACTATCCAATATGAAGGCTTCAGAGAGACGGTTGCAGGAGGCTACAGCAAAAGGAAGGACCTAAGTACTGATTTCTCTATGTAACTATATTAGAGGCAAAAAGAAGGCTCTTTTCTTTACAAATAACATGCAGAGGGTGAGCAATGACAAGAGAAGATATGCTGTAACAGATGATACTGCTCACTTTATGAGCCCTACTGAAAGCTCCACCAGTTTGTATCCAACATTGGTTATTACATGAAATGGTGGGTGGGAGCATCACTGACTTTCAGTCTTTGCCTTCAGCACTTCCCTGTGGCACAGGGAGGTTTTCTCTTCCCCAACCCCTCCAACACACCCAGGTTTTATGCCAATATTTAGTTTTGATTGGTTTTAATGGTTAATATAGTTTAATGAAAGCATAAGGCAGCAGCACATGGACCTACCCACCTGCCTTGGACAAGGGTATAAACCAAATACCATACAAACATGTCCAAGGTCAGTCCCACCTTGGAATCACCACTAATTCACCACAGCCAACATCTCCGACTCTGAGGTTGACATGTATCAGAAGCATTCACACTTATCACAGCTGAGCATCCTCTCCTTCATCTCTGATAAACTCTGACCCTGGTCAATGCTGGCAGAAATGTGCTCTGTTCCCAAATCCACTGTTGTGTCATTTTGCAACAACTCTTCAGGATTTCCTGAAAGTCTGGAATGTTTACTCCAGCTATAGCACTTTTCTTATGTGACTGAGCAAGCGGACACAAAATGCTGAGGAAATCTGTGAAAGAAAGAAAGATAGCAGAAACACGTAATGACTGGTGGTAATACCACTGATTGCCTTCAATTTGTAAGCAGCAGGAAGTGATTTCTGGCCAGAAAATAACAGGTTTCAGAACCTTGCACAAGCATTACATTTCTTTTCATATATACTTAATATATCTTTCACTCACAAAAATATCTTTTTCCTCCTAACATTTGTCATTCCCCCAATATATGAAAATAATTTTAAATTGACTATAAAATTAATTCCAAATGCAATAAAGCAGAGCTGTAATAGATATCTGTTTTCTATTTGAGGAAAAATTTTGGCTAATGCAATACTGCACATAAAGCAAACTTTGACTTCCAATACATAAGGGAGCCTTTCTCCTGTTGTATCAAAGAGGACAGTGGATGGAACCTTAAAAATTATAAACCCTTTCATTTTAAAAGTGAAGTAAAAGCAGAAACTACAAAAAGAAATGTAAGATATTAAAAAAAACAAGAAATACCTAAAATATTAGAGATGTAACAAAAAAAGGTATACTGAGGAAACTTGACAACATTTGCTCAATTATAATGAGGCTTGGAAAACAAGGAAGACACCCGACATGTCCCCAAGGAGCTGTCACAAGCCCCAGCCTCAGCAACTCAAACAACTAAGTCTATCAGAAGATAAAGACCTTCCAAATGTATTTGTTCTCCACATTTAATATTAATCAAAGAGCATTATAAGTTTCAAACATCACTCGAGTGTTGTAGCTGTAGGGGAAGAAACACTGGCTTGATAAAAGTAATGCAAAACAACATCCATAAAGGTGTAAACCAATAATAAAATAAAAAAGAGAAATCAGTTGATTAAACAAAGGGTCTTTTGAAGCTGAGGTTTGGTTTCCATCAGCACAGAAAGAGCTGGACTACTGGAAAAAATCGACAAAAGATAAAGGTTCTTGACCCCACATGGTGATCCTTGCATTTCTGTTGACTGTTTATTTTGGTCCCAGAGTTTAGCAGCATCTTCCCAAAACACTGCCCACATCAAAGGCTGCCAGCTAATGGGCTGAGCTCCGGGCTGGGGCAATGTGTTCCTAAGAACATTATTAGGGAAAAAAATGGAGGCTAACCAAGCAGGCAGGTGAAAGGATGGACGCTAGAGGTGGTAGTGATGCCTGACCTGCATTCAGAGTGCATCAAGTTGCCTGGGCTGACTGGGTGTTAGAACCCACCTGTGTTCCACACGACCACCAGCATCTGTTGTTTGTGCAGAATGGGCTCAGGGTGACCACATCTCCAGCTCCAGCACTCATCAGGTCACAGCAGCTGTTGTTCACAGCCCCAGTGACACGTCCTGAGCAGAGGTCTCAAAAAGGAAAAGGGACCACAGCAGTTGGTGGTACCACAGCTCCAGCACCACAACCTGTCCCTTCCTGCCACCACAGCTTTGCTACTGGTGATGATGTTCAACACTTTATTTTTTTTTTAATGTTGCTGTCTTCAGCTATTTTCTGTTGATTCACAGCTTGACAAGGAAAATGGAATGCATCTCATGTTGCAAACACTTCTCCATCACAATCCTTTGAGGTAAATTGTGCTACTTCTAGGTACTTACATGACAAAGCTCAGCTGCACCTGTATCCTTGTTTGCCAGGGTTTGAAAACATTTAGCAATGCTAAGCCCAAATTAAAATATAAGAGCTGCCAATTCTATCACTCTGAATGTATTTTAGAGCTAAGATCCAGCTGCAGAAGGATCCCTTAATTTGTTTCTAACTATTTAATATTATTCTGAGTGGTTTTCTGTTTTTTCATCAGAGCTTAAGAATTTGAGATTCACTAAATCCAAAGTTTTCTGGTACTTACATTGGCATATAAGGTGTTAAACAGCATCAACACATGGGAAAAAAACTTGGCTTGCCAGATTAAACACTTTGTGTGGGAATTTTGTGAATGGTTTTTCCTAGATAAGACCTTGTAGAAGCTATTCGTAGATTATACTCCAAGTGAGTACATAAAGTATGCTGTATTAAGGTAACTACCCAATTTTCCTGAGTATTCTGAAGCACTTTGGGAACATGAGAGGTGGGAGGGGGGGGGAATGGGTGGTGAGGTTTTTCTGTTAGTTTGGGGGGCTTTGATACTATTTGGGATTTTTTTTTCCCCAAATCTACTCACCTGGCTGCCTCACATATCTTATTATTGTTATAAAGACATAGCATCCCACTTCTATCTCACCTGGAAAGTAAGAGCCTGTCCCAGAGTGCCAGGCTCCACCCAGCACTGGTTTATGGCAGGGTTTATGCTCACAAATATACCATGCACACTGAGGGGAACCTTTTGGACAAGGACAGTATAATTCATTTTGAGAAACATCTTCCTCCTATTTCAGAGTTAGTATAAATTGAAATTCCTCAAGGGAACCAGGCATGATATTTTTCATTTTCTCAGAATCCATAAGGTTTGTTGTTAGATTTATTCCTTTCTTATTATTGATTATATAAGGGCTGAGGATGGGGCTGAGCTAGAATCTAAACTCTCTTTTTTCTTTTTATTTTAAGTACAGGTTTCATGTCAGTGCTATTGATTTTCAAAACAAAAGGGGTACTGAAACCTGAATTTTTCAAAAAAATATTGGAGCCAAGAATGCATAGCTCATTCACCTGTGTAACACTTGAACCATAGTTCTTTTTTATTCAACTCCACTGACTTTCTGTTTGGAATTCCGGTTTATCTCCCCACTCCTGCTTGTTAAACACCATCTAGTGCCACAGCCAAGAATCGCATCTTCTATTAGCAGGAAAAAAAAAAAAAAAAGAAAGAAAAAAAAAAGAAAGGAAAAAAAAAAAAAGAAAATCAAACACAAAACAAATACCCAGCCTTATTTCTGCAATATCTGGGAATTCTGAAAAATTCTTAAACTTAATCCTCAAAAAATCCTTACATTTAACCCTTACAGTATCACACAGGCTCAAAACTGAAGCAGAAGATACCACATGAATGGGACAAAAATAAGTACAAAGCTATATTATATGATAAAACTTCAATTTATTTATTCATTTTACTTTTACGCTTTACTGTGAGGGTGGTGAGGCCCTGGCACAGGGTGCCCAGAGAAGCTGTGACTGCCCCATCCCTGGGAGTGTTCAAGGCCGGGTTGGATGGGGCTTGGAGCAACCTGGGATAGTGCAAGGTGTGCCTGCCCATTGTAGGGGGTTGGAACTGGATGCTGTATGAGGTCCCTTCCAACCCAAAGTATGCTATGATAATGTTGCAGGATGTTGCTTTGGGAGAGCTTACAGAAGGGCACAAACACAGGAGATACAGAATTAAGGAAGTTCTCTCCCTTCCTTAGGGAGGGGGATAAGATGTAGCATGTTTAAAATCAGGTTGTTCTCACACCATATATAATCTTTTAATATTCCTTCTGCTTAACTGTAGAGATAAATCATCATTATCAACAGTCAATAGTTGGCACTACAAAAGATCAGGGACATTATTCTTGCTCAGGACAAGCCCTTGGGAGCTGTCAAGCAATCCCTGTCACATGGCTGCACACAGCTTTACACCTCTCCCACCACCTGTGTGCAGGGTCCGGCTCATTCCTTGGAGGAGCAGGATCTGAGACAACTACGGCTCTGCCTTCAGCACTCGGTGATGGAATGACTCTCATCACCCTCCTGACTGAACTCTTCCCACCGTGTGAGAACAGTGAAGTCAGAGGCTTTGCATGTCACCCATCAAGCAAACAGCTCAGTCTTCCTCCTGCTTGTAGCATTTTAGCTCTTTCATCCCTGGCCAGTAACAGGAAGCTCACACACACACACCACTGGCCCTGCTGGGTTAAGCTCCTACATGTATCACTGTCCTTGGTGGGTTACACCTCGGGGCTGAGCATTCTCTAATACCTGACAGTCATGACTGGATGTTAATCACGATGAGTGCACTGATCTCACTGTAGTTCACATCAGATGAGAACGTGGCTGTAATATTTATTAAATTAAAGTATTTGGGAAACTTTTGTAGAGTGCACTAGAGCACATAGAGACTCATCTGAGGTCAGACAGATGCTGCAGCAGTTATGGCCTTCATTAAGTCAATGAATGTTAATGACAAATCAACACAAACTTTAAACAAGAAGCAAATTTTCATTTCCGGACTCTTTTAATGAATTGTGTTGTACATATTTTCAAAGTACCAGTGATCTGACAGGCAATATTTTTCAAATAATTAATTCACTCCATTTCTAGCTATTTTTAACTCCCAAATACTGAAAGCCCATTGATTCCACCTTTAATTACTGTTCACAGCCACATCTGCTCCTGATACTCAAACAGAAAGAATTAGTTAAATGCTGTGAAGTGATTTCTCACTTACTTTTTAAACCATTAAATGACCATCTTTTTCTGCATCCCATTTTAAATAGCCCTACAACTGAGAGAGGGGGGGAAAAAAGCAAACAAAATCTGCTGGTTTGGAAAGTAAGGAATCAAATTCAGTCCAAATTCTTCTTCCTGCTCCTTGTGACTCCCATGAATCACTTTTAAATAATTGTACTGTGTTTCTAACCTGGAATTCTGTTGCTCAGTGAAGCACAGACAAGTGAGTGCTGGTGGAGAGAGGGGACACTTCAATACTTGGCATGAGCACCTGTACATCTCTCTATCCCCATTTTCCTTGGAACAAACGTCGTTATAATTTTTTCAAAGAATCAATAATGCCCATTGCCAGAGCCCAGCACTGTTTGAGATGCAGATTGCATGGGGAGACCAAAAATTTATTGCATTGTAAACGTAGGCAGAAGGTGGTAGGTAAGCTGTAATTAAGGTTTTGCTGATAATAAAAAATAGGGGGAAATAAGCAGACTCCATAGTCAGTAAATGCTGGTGCTGTTGCACAATCCCATTTTGCAGAGAAAACTGCAGCACTAGGCTCTTTTTCTGCACAATTAGCCTAAGGAAGGGTGGTTTACATTTCCAGCCACCCAAAATGCTGGCGTCCCGTCTGCCCTCCCCCAACTTTTAACATCTCGGGAGCCTTTCCAAACTTCCACTCCCAGCATTTAGATCTTGCTCTCAGTCTTTGAAAATCGCATCATACATTCTTTGTTCTTGCTAACTGCTTTTATCTGGGAAGCAAAACTTAAGACAGACCTTTACCATTACACAGCTGATGCATTTCTTTATTCTTCCTTGCCTCAGACCTAGGAGTGCACAAGCTGGTGGGGAGTGAGGTGTTTAACGGAAATGCAGAAAATCTTCCTGCAAGGGTTTATCTCATGGACAGGCAGGAAGTTGGGCTATCCTTCATTCCCCCATCTGTCCCTCCACTTGCATCAGCAAAGTTTTATATTGTGGCTGACTCTGTAAAAAGATAGAAAGCAAAGCCCCAAACATAATAACCTATTTTCCTTTTCTTTCCCCTCCTTTCACAACTTCCTTGATTTTTAGATTTCTGTCCTTGTCTCAGGGTTGGGATTGCTCACTACTAATTATCCAATAAAAATAGGGTTGAAGTATTAAATCTATCCCTAGTTAACCCAATGTCTTTAATAATAAAAGAGATTTTGCACTAGGGATAAATACTGTATCTCATTTTCCCACTCTTACAAGTCTCCTGTCACTCCACACTTATTAATACTGCTGCTAATATACTGTTCCCAGTCAGCCACTAAAATAGTTTGGTTATTCCTATTAATTCACCAATAAAATGTGGCTTCACAGTGCAATAAAGAAGGTTTTGTTGCTTATGGGGTTTATTGGCAGCATCTATTTGTCCAATTTGTCAAGAGATTTTCCTCTTTTTCTGATACTATTGCCAAATAAACATCTGGTATGGAATATGGTGAGAAAGCAGTATCTCATCCCATGCCAGGTGTCGCTGGCTTCTCCCTGGGTATTTGGCAGTGACTGGTGGCACAGACAAGTGTCCATCCCTTCAGATTAAGGGTGAATGGAGGCTGCAACGACATCTTCCCAGAAGGAAAAACAACTGGTTTGTGGTTAAAATTCAGAATACTTCATTTTCTGAGAGAGAAGAGCACCCTCCAGCAGCAGGAACCACCTGTGCTCTTAAGAGGTGGGAGATCCCAGAGATTTCTGTTCACGTCTCAGAGTCACAAACACACAATTTAGCTTCTAAATTAGCAATCTCGTGCTAATTTATGAATTTCTCAGTCCACTCTATGGAAGAAAGAACTGGAGGTGACACTTCCCTTACAAATACAACCATTGGCAATTACTGATGGCCTTGTAATACGTGTTTGAATTAGAAAAGTCCCCTGAAATTCTCCTGTACACCTCCCTGGACAAAAATGCAACACACTTCCCTATGACACACCCAAGATTTTTCTAAAGAGACCAGTCAAAATGCTCCAGAAAAAGAGAAACAAGAGGATGCTCAAAGTCTTTTCAACAGCAAAGAATTTATTAGGCAGGGTACTCAAATGGTCAAGTATAGGCAGGTAGGTACAACTGCTCAGTCACTCACTCCATTTGGGCAGTATTACATCCACTGATGCTGTTGCCTTTCAGTTTGGTCATACTCCTTGTGAGCCAGTGAGATTTGCTGGGACCCATCAGAAAAGGCAAAGAAACAGCAGCAGACAGAGCTGCCAGACAACCCAGCACAGCATGGGCAAGTTTGGGATCATACACTACACAGCAAAAATTTAAAAAACAGGACAACTCAGCTCATTAGGGAATTGGGCCAGGATTTTTAAACTGGGTAATGGTACGGCTTTTGATACTGAATCCTAACTCGTAAGCAGCCAGTGTGACTGTGCAACACTGTCCTCTATTGGAAACAGCTCACCAGACCACCTGGAGCACTGCTAGGCATCCTTGGCCTCTGCTCATAGGTAAAAGCCCATCATTTGCTAGGGCTGAACATCTGCTGTGATTCTGCTGATGTTGTCTGTGAGAGCTTCCTCAGCATTTTGCATCATGCCCAAGTTGTTCCAAAATATCATTGTGCTTTGACTTTGCTTTGTGTTTATTTGGTACTGGTGGCAGTAAAAAGGCTTTGCACAAGAGAGCCATTGAATTAATACAAGCAGATTTATTGTGCAGGCTTTATAATCTTTCTTGTGCACCAAGCTCAAAATCTCTAAGACATTTGTAAGGAGAAGGGATCCTGATAGAAATGCTGCAAGGTGCCCCATAAATATCCTGGTGCCTCTGCAGAAGGGGAAACCAGTGACCTTCTGGAAGGGGTGCCATTCATAACTCCACCTACTTACGGAGACAGGACCCAGGATAAGGCATCATTTTTAGAGCTACCATCTCTGGAGACTCAGGGAATAAAAAGTCTGATTCACAGGTGCTGCAGAAAAAGGATGACAGCTCATGGTGTGCCAGGAGGAGGAGAACAGTGCAGGGGCCGGCAGACACCTGTCTCTTGCACCATCCAGCCTTGCTCTGAAGATCTGGAAAATAAAGCAGGTGTTGCTGCAGCATGGAAGAGGGGCGCTCCAAGTCAGTGCAAAGGGGGTCCAGAAGCACAAATGCTGCCCATCTGCTGCCATCTCCTCCAGAGATGCACTTGCTTCCCTCCCTCCTCCTCGAGGAAAGACATTTCCTGACTTCACCACATGGCTTGCCATCCTTCCCTCCATCTACTGATTTTATAAAACCATATTTTTCTATTTTCAGTCTCTATTGTCTTCTTCAAGGGCTTTGTCTTTCTATCACAATAGAAGGAGATGGGGAATATTCTCAAACTCTGGCCGGTTTCTCTTTCTAATGGATATGGTTTGGGCAGGCTGGAAGGGTCAGACATTTGTCTGCTGAAACAGCCACAGCCCCTTTCCCAAAGGGCAACTAGCCCAGTCAAAGTGGGCTGTGACATAGAGGAAAAATAACATGACTTCTTTCAGGGTCTGATTTTACATAAAGGGACATCTTCCTGCTGATGCATGACCTGGGTTCAGGTGATTTCTATCTAAGAGGGCAGATGCTGTGTGTCACCACTGCTCTGTCATCTCTTCCCTCTTGATGCCACTGCTGGTGACACTGTCCTCAGCAAGACTGTCTACAGCAGAGAGAGTTCACACTGCTATTGTGAGGGGCCTTGCAGTCATTAGTGTCCAAAATTGCTTTTCTTGCTGTACAAGAGACATAACAAATGGCTAATTTAATAAAATTGTGTTGGTTCATTCAGCCAGAGAAGCAAAGATAATAGCAGCTGATTCTGGAAAAAATTGGAAGTCACTTGGATGTTGTGAGTTCAACGTTCTGGTAATGGGACCAGCAATTCCCAGGTTTCAGCTGGTCCTTGCTTCCTCCTCTCCATCTGCTGTGCTGATGTAGTGTTGTGGAGGGAAGGGAAAACCAGAGCGGAATAGCCCAGGAGGAGGCATTGTAGCTAAAGAACAGTTGCAATGAGGATATTAAACTCTGCACAGGTCTCTACTGTCAGAAATTGCCCTGTCTAATAGCATTAAGGGCTTCCACATAGAATCATAGAATCCTTAAGGTTGGAAAAGGGTTATAAGATATGGAGTCCAACCATTAACCTAGCACTGCCGGGCCCACCACTAAGCCATGACCCCAAGAACCACATCTACGTGTTTTTTGGACACTTCTGGGGATGACGATTCTGCAACTTCCATGGGCAGCCTGTCTATCCCAACAATCATCAATTCAGACACTCTAAATCCAACCCTTCACTCTCTTCTCTTCCTGTTACAGAGGTGCCCGTCCTAAAGTTAAACAGGACAAACTCCCTGCTTCAGTCCAGCACCAGCTCTTCATTCGACCAGTGAAAGCTTTGCTGTCAGTTTTAGTGAACACAAGAAGGAGCTCTGACCCTACATGGAGGAGGCAGCCAGACATGGGACTCACACAGCAGAGACTGGAATTGCTCCAGCTGTGGGAAGGATGAAGTTTAGAGAAGAGGCAGATCTGGCAGCAAAAAGCATGAGAAGCCCCTCATAGGTCTGCCCTGCTTCAGACCAGGACACACACATGCAAACATGTTGAATCAAAAACCACATTACACAAAGCAGTGCCAGCAGAAGAGCAGACTGAGTTTTTCCAATGGCTATTACAGATTCATAATCATCATTGTCAACACTGCAATAGCAATCAAAGTTAGATCATCACCTTCCACATTACCTTAAAGGTGAAATGAAATGTTAAAATAAAAAATTGCAAAGGCCCCTTCCACCTCCTTTTACCCAAGAATAAATCTGAGTAACTCAGAGAAGCTCGCTGCCGAATGAGCAAACAATTTGATCACATAATTTTGTGGATGCAAGATCTTTAATAGATTTTTAAACAGTTCTTACCCAGTGACCTTTAAATAATTTGTACTTAACATGCGTAAATTCATTATTTCCTAAAATGTTTTAATTTTGTAATTAACTTGGATGCACTACTTGCATTCAATCTAGATTCAGAATGAAACTGAGTAGTACTGAAGGAAATTTGGGGATGACTAACACTAGTTTTCTCCCTCTGTCATTCTGGCTGTATGACAACAAAGGATTTTCCCCTGGTGCCTGCAGCTGCCAAAACCTTCCCACTACCCGTGAGTGCCTCTACAATGCCAGAGCACAGCCCAACCTGGCTTAACAATGCTTCCCCCCATCAGAACATACTCCCAGCTGTGCTGAAGGCATGACCGCTGGGCAAAACATCTGCATGACTGTCCTGGTGCCAGCAGGCAAAATATGTACCAGGAAAAACAAAAGTTTACAATGCCTGCTTTCCTGTGGCATGCCTATGTATGGATTTTCTGGTGTTTGTTGGGTATCCCTCTTCCAGCCCACAATTTCTTCTGACAAATTTTCCTGGGAATTTTAAGCCCTCCATTTCACTGTAAGGATGCACTTGAAACAGGTTCAAAAGTCACAGGGGAAGAAGAAGCAGATGGGCAGACAGGAATCTGAACGTGGTTTTCTTAGTTCTCCCTTTCCTGGGGAATTTTTGTAGGTCCAAAGACCATGACAGTTTCCAGGAGAGCCCATTTCAGCTGCTCACGTTCCTATGCGTGTTCCTAGGGAGAGTACTCAAGTTAAGAACAAGGATATGGGATGTCACAAAAACCCACTGCTCCTCCCTGCAGAGATTCCTTCCTGCTCCCCTTGGCCAGATCCCTGCATCATGCTGGACCTCCCTTCTCCTCCCTGAATCTCTCTCCCTTTCCTGCCACCTTCCCCACCACATTAGGGACCTTGGTAAGTCCCTGGGGCGCTTTTGGGCAGAAGCCCCCCTTCCTGAATGCTGTTTGTTTTTTAAAGAACTACAACACCCAAAACAAGAACAAAGAGGGCAGACAGGCAACATCCATCACTGTCGACACCAGGAAAAGTCATGCTGGAGCTGTGGGAAGCATCCATTGACCCCAGCAGCATCCCTTTTATCACCTGATGATTTTGCAAGAAGGGGCTCTCATGCGTCTGATAAGGCACACATAGAAACACAGCTTCCAAATAATGAAGGAAAAAAAAACAACCCAAAAAAATCTGCTATGTTTGAATCCTTGCAACTTCTTAGTAAGAGAGTCTCAAGTTTCCCAGCTCCCCGCCAAGCCCTCAGCAGCTGAACACCTGCACACTCCATCTGTCCCTACCTTCACAGATCACCTCAATCACTTGCCACCAACCTGTCCCTCACTGCTTCCTCCAAACTACTTGTCTCTCCAGACCAAATGGGACCAAAGCACTCCAGTCTGCACAGTCTGATTTCAGTCTGCTGCAGAGTGTAACCTTGGAAAAAACAAGCACTTCCCAGCAAATGGCTCCTCCGTGTTCTTCATGGGCTTTCTTATCCATAAAGGCTTGTGCTGAGGTTTACTTGGAATTTAGGAGGCCTGGATAAAAACTAAAATCTCCAGTACCAGCAGAAGTTGGAGAGGGGAAGAGGCACCATCAGTTATGCCCCTGTAATTCAATGCTTATTAAAAAATACAAGGGTTTGGGAGGTCTAGACATGGAAAGGAAGAATTGGGCATAGATGGAAAATATAACCTTTGATGAGTGACAAGTGAGGTTATACAGATGAATACTAATGAGGCAGCTTTGAATAATTCATACCTGGGGTTCAAGGTAAAATGGTTTAACCTGTTACCTTGGTAGTTGCGCTGTCTCACTGGCCTCAGGAATATTATCTCAAAGAACAAGGTCTGAACATAACTCAGGTTTTAGATGTTAATTTGTCCAGATGTATTTTAAAAAAGAAGAAAAAATATCACAGCTGACTCACAACTGTCTAAAAATTGCAGCACAAGCACTGCAGGTTGGATGACTTTCCTCCAACCCCAACCTTCCAACCTTGCTCTGTGCCCACCAGTGCTTGCACCAGCACAACTGATCCACATTATGCTCCAGAGAAAGCTACAAAATTCTCACAAAGGTGAACAAATTGGAGGAGTTTTGATCACAATTCTCCATATCAAAAAGGAAAACACATTCCTTAAGGGAAGATTATTTATATTCCCAGGGAGAACCCAGCTTTGAAACTGGGCAGTTTCAAAATTTAGGATTGTGTCTTATACTGCTTCATCTTCTGCCTTGCTGAGACCTTCACTCAGTCTAGATTTTGAAATAGATTTATACCTTTCAACAGCGTCCCAATTTAGCAGTCCTCCAAGAGAAAGCCCTCTGTTCCTTCAGGAGGAAACCTGGACAACCACCAAAGTTATTTTTAACTATACTGTAACATGCTGGTACAAATTCCACTTTCATACATAGCCTTTCAAGTGATATAAAAAATGACAACAAGTGATATAAACTGGGAAGCAGCAGCCACTGAAGGCATCAGAAGAAACTCTGTCTCGCCAGGCAGGAGATAAATCCAACATTATAAATTAACACCATAAATATTATACACATTTGCAGTGATTTATACACTTATTTTATCTGAGCCAGGAATTTCTTGCTTTCTAAGGAGGGAGAAGGATAACCAAAGGATACCCATCCATCCCAGCTGCTGCCTGGATCTGGAAATTTCTGCTCGCCTGTTACATTAATGCCAGAGAGCTCTCCAGGGTGGTTTTATCTGTAGATCACCACATGCTTATACAAATGTCAATAAATTGGAGGTCTGTCCTAAAGGCAAATTTGCCTCATTCAATCTGGTGTTTCAGTGCTTCTGCTGCACTTTTACATCAGAATTGTAATGCAGCTGCTGTATCAAGAAGCTGTAAAACCCAGACACCTTTGTCTATGGTTTCCTTCTTTTTATTCTTCCTTCCTCCCTTTCACATCACCTTTTATACTTTATCATTGTGCTGCATAATCTCTATCTCTGCAGAATTGCTGGGCTCTATACAGCGCCTAATACCAAATATGAAATATTGCACTGTGCACCCGTGCAAAAGGCCAATTTTCATTAATCAAATATTCAGAAGAGTCAGTGCTCTGTTATAATAAAAGCTCAGAAACCAGAGTGTGAGGAAAAACAGATAAGAGGAAGTTTCACCACATGACATGTTGAAAAAGTTCCCACCAGGAAAATCTCAGCACTTCATTTCAGAGCAGCCATCAACTGGCACCTGGTGCTGGTGGATGCTCTGTGCCTCTATTACAAATAAAGGGCAACAGCAGTGAATACCTCTCTCTCTAGTAAATACATCCTCTGTTGCTTCCTTACCTGCTGGCATCAGGCACTCTAGAATCCTGCACAGGAGGTGTTAGAGTACACTTGGGGGTACCAATGCACTGAGGGGATAAGCTGTTGCATCTACCCACTGCAGAACAACAGCTTCAAGGTGCAGAAAATGATGCTTTTGGTTTTGTAAACATGGTTTGATTCCACCTTGTAAGAGCCAAGAGGGTGAGAAGTAGCTACAAACACCTTCAGAGTCACTGAACCCAATCAGGAGGGGATCTGGAATATCCCCCAGCTGCCAGCCTGGAGAAACTGAGTTGTGCCAAAACCAGCTCTTACATTAATTATTTATTCGTTAAATATGTCCACACCCACCGAGGTTCCACGTGCTGCTCACCAAGGGCTGTCACTCCTCCACGCCCTTACTGTCCACTTCCCAAAAAGAAGTCATTTCCCAAACTGACGGGTCTAACTGAATTCTAAATTTTAATTCTATTTTACACAGTACTGCAGAAAAGTGGACACTGAAAGATTATCTGACTGGGAGCTTAGCAATATAAAACCATAAATCATGCTGGCAGGTATGTAGTTTCCTTATGAGGTAGTGCTCGTGGGAGTAGCTGTTCCCTAACAGAGGCACTCATTGGAGTCCCAGCTCAGTGAGTGCAGTGACTGTTGACTCCACTGCAGCATCTCCATCTTGGATTTACAGCCTTTTCCCAAGGGACACAGAGGCAGAGGTGAAGGTCTACCACTACCAAAGGTCATTTGGAGACCCAGCAAAGGATTTGGGGGTTGGATCTTATATGATAAAAAATAATCCTATAAATAATAATGAATACATAAAATAGTAAATAAATAAATAAAGACAAAAGTAACAGGCAGCAATAATATAGAGAGATAACTTGCTGTTAATTAAATCTGCAGCAAGAACAGTGACAGGAAAACAATAGGAAATTAATTTATTGTCTATATAGCAAATGAAACTAATGGATGTTTGGGGCATTTTTGACAGCAAAGGGAAAAAAACCACATGAAGCAGGAAATTAGACTACTTTTCCAGGCTCTACAAGGTCCAGTTAGGCAGAACAATTAGCAAGTCTTTCAACAGATAAAAATAGAGCTTGTGGTCACACTACTGGATTTTACCTCCCACTCAGGTGCGCTAGTGGAGTCTTACGCAGGATTTTGCCAGACGTGTCAGCTCTATTCCCAACTGGAATAGACTGATGGAGCTCAGTGGAACTGGGACAATTTATACTAGCTCAGCTTTAACGCTAAAAACAGTGTTTGCTTATGAAAGATCCCTTGTGCCAAAAGATGAGCTGGTTTCAAATAAAAAAGACTTTACATCTCCTTCAGTTGGGAATCAAGAGGAATGTACAGGAGAATTTTCCTCAAAGCTACCAAAGCCTGTTTTGAAACAGGGAGAACCAAGACACCTAACTCTCAATTTAAGGAGTTACTTCCTGAAATACTTTTTTCCCAACAATCAATGGCTAAAAATCCACAAATCCAAGTGGGCAAAACTATAGAGGAAAGGGTAGTTTGCTTTAGAGCCACTAAAATACTTGATTAGTGCTGTTCAGATTTAATCTAAAATACAAAATGCAAGCAGAAATATATCAATGCTGAAATATTTCACAATACCATATAAACAGTGGCTGTGTTGGTCAAGTAAACTTGTAATTACTAACCTTCCTAACTGTAAAAGAAACGGAGCTAAGTACAAGGTGTTGAAACATTTCAAGAAGGAGCTGGAAAAAATAGTTCTTTGCGTATTTTGCATATATACTGCTCTTACTGTTCTCTAGGCTCTCACATTTAATTGCAGTGATTTCAACCACATCAGGATAATCAATCATTGCTTTAAAAATGTAATTAACTCCTACAAGAAACTATTCATGAAGGGAATTAAGAAATTTACTTTCTGAGGCTAAACTTGGGGTTACTTACAGATTTTTTTTTTTCCTACTTACAGAGCTTTTCTAGTATTAGCACATTATCTTCTAGCTCTGCAAGCATTGCTCAGGTTATCTGGCTGCTGAGGGTGGGGACAACCATCCTTAGAAGGAAACAGGAGGACGGAAGGACATTTTATGGAGTTTTTTGGTCTTTTTTAGGGTTGGGTGGGGTTTTCCTGTGGGAGACAGAGGAAGGTGAAGGCAAATTGTCTTTGTGCTCTGAAGCTTTCAGGTACTTTTACAGTATATATTCTGCAGAGATCCTCTAAAAGGAAAAGAGGATAAATATAACTCAGTAATTAAGCTGCTCGTGAAGAGGCAAATTTTATCTTTCACAAACTCCCCCAAAAGTTCTGACTGACTGTGTCATGTAGGCAATGCAGGGCAGCTTCCAGTTGGAAAACTGGGAGCTTCTTCCCATCCATGGAGATGAAGTACCAAGCCAGATAATATCTAGTTGCAACAAATACCATATTTTCACCTGTGGATGGACCACAAACTTAACTCTTTGTCAAATTCAAAATACACAGATTCTAAAACCCAACTTAGAGATTCAGTTCGACCATTTTTTTTATTAGAAAAGTCATAAAGACAAAAACCACCACAAGAAGTTCTTCTCCACCAGACAACATCGTAGTCAGCTTCCATTATGCTCTGACGTACAATTTAAATGGGAGTTAAAAGATAAATATTCACCAGTTACTTGATTTTATTGAAGAGGCCTTGAAAATACCTTTGACACACACTTTGAACAAGACTGTTGCTTTGCAGCTGCCTGAACTGTGGCATTTACCATACAAATAACAATAAAGACAAGGGAGAGAACCAGCAAAGGGACAGCAAATAAACATTACTGCCATTCAGCTTTCTCTGAACCAGAGACAGACGAGGCATTAAAGAAAAGAAAATTCAAAATAACTTTGCCTTAAAGAGTTTCTGTCAAAGCAGCAGCTCATTGAGATCTTTTCTTGCTCTCATTTGCAGGCACAGCCTGTCACGATGTTGATCCCAGTGAGGATGATACCCATGAGATATTTCAGGCACAGAGCAGCATCTCCCCAAAAGAGGGATGAAAAAATCTCCCAACAGGGAGAGGATTGGTACCTCCTTCTCCAAAACACCCCATCTCACCATCTTTCCCTGTTTGCTCCCAAACAGCCCCATAGTCACAAAGAGGTTATAACAGATGGAGCAACCAGGTGGAAGCTGGATACTACTTTCCCTATAGCTGGACACATACAGAGTTCTATTAAATTTTAATTTTAATCAGAGAATGTCAAGTTCAAAATTACACTTAAGCCTCTGATTCTAAGGTTTGGGGAATGAAATATATTATCAGTCATAAGTGCCCTTTGTTTGAAGGAGAGGGAGCGTGATGCCTGTTTTACAGAGCAGGCACATAGGCAAGTCTTCTCCCCTCTACCCTCATAAAACATGGGAATTTCATGTGAAATACTCAAAGTAGGGTATCACACTGCTAGGCCAACTCAATGATTGTCAAAAATAAAAAAAAAAAAAAATAGGTAAAAACTGCCATACCTGAGGCTTTTATATGCAAAACCTTAACAACATTATATGTAACTCAAGCCAGCATTTCTGCTGCTCACAAGTCTTTCTTGTAAATGCTCATGAGCTCTCAAATAATAATATGATACAATATCTCATAAAATAATGTCTCATAGGATATAATATGCAAGACCAGAGAAACACCCTACTGTGACCCCCATCAGACCACCACAATCTCTCCTGTTTTTATAAGCCAATTACCCTCCAATTACTGTGACATAACTACAGATCCTCAGCCACACCTGGCATAAGGGCAGGGGTCAGATCCTGAGCTCAAGCCATTGCTACTGGGGCTGCAGCAACTGGGGGGCTGCAGTGAGAGTGATGGACAGATGAAGGTGAGACCAACACCTCTCCTGATGTATTCCCACAGCATTCCCACACTTTGGGAAGATGAGGATGGAGACTTCAAACCTGCTGTGCCCCTCTGGTCACAAGGGCTCCAGGAGTTTATAGCTTATTTTATAGGCATCATCAGCCACCGCTGCCCTAGGTAGGATTTCTTCATCCATTTTTACTATGTATGATAATGGGATTTTAAGAATTCATTCTCAGACAATTTTCATATTTGTGAAAAACTATGGGACTGTCTGAAGATATAAGCAGAGCAGGATATTAAATTTGTAATAACCCTCACTTCAGCAACTGCCAATTTTTGAAACACCCAGGAAAGGAAAGTGCCTTCTCAGGGGCATGGGGGTCTGCAGTAAAGCTTCCTGTGGCTGGCTTCAGCTCTGCTGGGAGAAGCTGCCCATCCAGGAGATGTGCTCAGCATTATGGAGTTCAAAGGTGCAGGACACAATGTCTTCAAACATTTGCTTCTGTTATGGAGATTCTTTCCACATAGCAATGCTAAGATCCAACCTGATCATGACAGCACTGACTCCACTTGAAAATCTAGGATTTTTTATTTTTTATCTTTTTTTTTCCTTAAGAGTGAAATCTGTAAAACAGAAGAGATCAGACTCAGATTTGCAGAATACAGTCAATTCTGCTGTAATCTTTGCTTCTTTCCTGCTGTACTAGAGAGGGAGCCAAGATGAGGAGCTTTCACTTGAATTATTCCTTGCATTTCAGCAGAGGGGAGTCCAGCCTCCTGGCACCAGCCTGCTGCAGGCAGAACCCAAGCCATGCAGCACCACCACACAAAGCAAGGGGCTGGAGGGAAAAGGGAATATCTGTATCAGCTGTGCATGTGCAGATCCAGCATTTTCAACACAGGAAGAAACAAAGGGGAAAGAATCTTGAGCATTATTAAACACAACTTCCCACCTCCCACGGAAGGTTGAACTTCAGTGCCTGCTGTGATGGAGAGCAGGTACAGCTGCAGGCCCCTGATCTTGGCTCAGGACTAATCTGACATAAGGATTAACCCAATGGAGTAATTAGAGTCCACAGTCCCTCGACTGCTACCAGGGCACAATCTGAGTGACCAAAGGACTGGATCAATAGCAACATCTGGACTCTTTTGAGAAGATACCCAGAGTCAGGTAAGTCACACTTTGTGGCACACTTGATGTAAATAAAGAGAAACACCTTTGGATTTCCATTTCTGAGCTCAAATAGACCTGACAACCTAAGACAATGACAAAAAAATGCCAAGTGTGTCTGTTGCTGACAGAGTCATCCTCAGACCCTAAGTAAACTTTTCCAAGAGGTTCCAGCTATTCAGAGGGGACAAGGGCCTGGAGTGACAGGAGGGAATGGCTTCAAACCTATAAAGGGAGGGTTATACTAGATGTTAGGAAGAAATTCTTCCCTATGAGGGTGGTGAGCCCTGGCACAGGTTGCCCAGAGAAGCTGTGGCTGCCTCATCCCTGGAAGTGTTCAAGGACAGGTTGGATGCAGCCTGGAGAAACCTGGTCTAGTGGACTCATGGCAGGGAGGTTTGAATGAGATGATTTTTAAGGTCCCTTCCAACCTAGACCATTCTGTGGTTCCATGATTAGGCATGTAAGAAACAATGCTGTGGTCATTACACAAACAGGTAGAGCTTTTATAAACAAAAAAAATTGCCCCTCTCTACACAAGGTAGTATCTGCTAGAAAGGATTAGAAAATGCTGTGGAGACAAAATAAACTGCCCCAAGTCCCCATCTGAGCTCTGACACAGCCCTATCATACCCTGCCAAGGCCTTTCAACCTGTTTTTTTCAGGATTTGACAAAAGGACAACAGAAATGTGTCCAACAGACCATGTGCTCTGGTAATATACTAATCAGCCATGAAACAATCAAGGGATATTTTGTACAACACAAATGAGGTTGTGGTTTTATTACACAGATAAACAGATTGAGATAGGATCCACCTCAATACTTATTTTTAGTTCTGTCATAAAAGTTAGCAATGAATACTGTTCTAAATTTACATGGTCTGTCTTCCAGTTTATCAGTGAAGGGCAGGATGCAATTTCTAATTACTCATATATTGCATTTTTTGCTAATAAAACAGATTTAGTCTTTTTTTTATTTTCTCAAGGCACTTAGTGAAGGCTTTGATGATTGAGAGCACTGTTTTTAACAAAACTTGTCATTTCACTTCAAAATACACATACTTCATATCTCAAAAATCTTACTTAAAAAAAAACCCCAACAAACCAAACAAACGGAGGAAGGAGCAATGAGATTAAGCTGTCGACTCTCCCTATCTTCCACACCATTTAACAAGAAGACAGACGGACTTGGGTTACTTCACCTTTTGGCAGCTCATTTCTTCTACCTGTTCTGTCAGCAGTAGTTCTCCCTCCAGCACTCCAGCCTAGGGGAGGACAAGGTTTATTTAAGCACAGCACATGTGCCAGTCTGCCTTCCTATTCATCACACTCTGGCATGAAGTCTCCTGATAGTTTTTTGTTCATTTGTCCATAGACTCAAAAAAAAACCGTGGAAAGCCTGAAAGGGAGCTTGGGAAAGGTTAATTGGTTTCATTGACCATCTGTTTGTGCTGTGAATAAATGCTGAGAATAATGTGTAACAAATGACATCTACAAGGATTAAATAAATCAATTCAGTGGATTAGAAATAACCTATGGACTGTGTTAATGGAGTAGGAATATGTGTAACAAAATCAGCCCTACTGAGCTGTGGAGATTGTGACCTTTAAGGGATGGAGAAACATGGATTCCCAGGAAGCCTGAGGTGAAATGTTAAAATATAACTATTTGATGGCCCAGTAAAACTTGAGCAAACATCTGGAGGAGAGCACATGGAGGACAGTGACTAATCCCACCTGATTCCAAAAAGTAGCAACAAGCCTGCAATCACTTCTGGTTTTTTATTTTCTCTTTGTCCCACCCCATATTGAAGCAGTACTTTTAGGAAAGTTAACTGATAAAGTTAACATTTTTAGGTTTGAATGCTCTTTCCCATGCTTTTCTTCTCCTTTCTTTTTAGTTCTAGAAGAGTTCAATGTACCTCACTGAATGTGGCTCCATCCCACTGCAGACCATGATCCTTGGGAACCAGGATCACCCAGGAGTGTTTCTTGAAACAAACATCATGGGTTATCAAATCAGAGTTATTTGAATTACTGGACAACAGAAACTTTTCAGAAGTGTCTAAATAACTCAAACAGGTACATGCCTCTTTTCAAACACAACAAAACATTTAGGAACAATCATAAAGTCCTTTGATGAATTGTGGTTGTCTTTCTCTGTAGATATAAAAACTAAACAATCTATAATGTGGCTAAACCTCATATCTTAAATGCACTTAAAATTACGTAGCTCAGTGCCAGAAAAGAGGAATACTCGATAAACAGATCAAGTTGCAAACAAACGTTGCAGCATTCTCCAAATTGTGGAAACAAAGATGTCTCTGATTGAAAGGCCATTTTTAACCATCTCTGAGATGCCTTACCTGTTTAAGCCAATTTTGCATCATCAATACATTATGTTGTCTGTATAGAATCACTGGAAAGTGTCCAAAACCAGGAAAGCCACAGAAAAATCATCAACAGAAATTATTGTAACTTTCTCCCCTGAAATTCCCAGGCTGATGGTGGCAGAAATAAGTCCACACTGCTTTGTGCATAGACCTTCTTGCCATGAGCAGCATCAACTCTTCCATCCTTAGAGCATCCTGCAGGTGTTATTTTAACAATACCACAAAACCATGCTTTGACACCACCAGCCCTTTAGACCTGCAGGCATGAGAACTGCTCAAGAATAGATCCCCTAAAGAAAATCCTCTGCAGAAAGATCAGTTTAAATTTTGCCTCTAAAGCCTACTGAAGCCAAGACAAATTTCACACTGAGAGGAAAGAAGGTCCAGACTCCAGTAGCTGTGCTCCAGGTTAGCCTTCTTCTGTACTAGTGAGTGCCACAAAAATCTCTTAGTAATAGAAGTATTAAAAATCCCTTCTATTCTAACTACACAATGATGCATATACAGCTGAAATCAGCCCCACTGCACGTGACACAAACATAACAAGAAAATTAAGTGAAGTGGAATCTTTGTACAGAGAACAGCTCCTCTTTTCTCTTGAGCTTCCTTGGGATTTACAGTTGGTATGAATGGCTGCAGCGTTAGCATTAAAATTTATTCACATAGGAGGAATCTTATAAAATTAAGAGGAGAAAATAATTCAAACGTATTAGAATAATCTCAAAGAAAACCAACAAGCAAAATTCCTATGGGGAAGAAGGAGAAATTTTATACCAGCAGGATTCATACTAGAAAGTTTTCAAGCCTATTATCTTATATGAACTCCCATTGCTAATGCAGATAG
This sequence comes from Corvus hawaiiensis, assembly GCF_020740725.1. Taxonomy (NCBI): domain Eukaryota; kingdom Metazoa; phylum Chordata; class Aves; order Passeriformes; family Corvidae; genus Corvus; species Corvus hawaiiensis. The sequence continues at coordinate 10,391,630 of NC_063227.1, read as the reverse complement.
AGAAAAAAAGCTCAGCAGAGATGGATGTTCTGCCAGAGCCACAGATGAGTTACAACAGGTCTTAAAATATGCCTTCTTTCCTTGGAATAGACTGTCTGTTCCTGCCCCTCAAACCTGTCTGAGACACAGCTCTGGGGTGGGAAGCTGGAGAGTCATGACTGCTCTCCTCTGAATTTCATTTTCAAAATCATAAATATCATTCAAAAGGAATAATAATATCTTTTATATATATTAGGTAGAATAAGCCATAAAAATATAAGTTCATCAGAAGACTTAGGCAAGATCAAGCACAGGGGAAACTCAGTGTAATATTTTGCTCAAAAATCACCCATGGTAGTGTGGGAGAAAGTGTAGGGCCTGAGTGTCCTTGAGATGAAAAAGGTGAGGGAGGAATGGGCCATCTGTTTCAAATAAAAGAAATGCTGAATTTTGGAGCTTTCTCAGTCTTTTTATGGGATTTAGGAAAAAAAAAAAATCTAATCTGAAAAATGTCATAATAAGGTGCCTGGATTATGCCTTCAGAATGTATGTGGAGATAGTAAGAGTAAAAACCAAAAAAAAAGTTCTGTGGATAGTGGTCCAGAATGGGCCAAACTTGGTATGATGTGATTGTACAAGTTTTGGTAGGGCTACAAGACACTGTGGATGGGTTTCCTCACCAGGAAGGGTAGAAGAGCAGTTCAGCAGGTTTAGTTTAAAAAAAGTGTTTTGCTTGATATTTTCATGGAAAAATTCCCAACCAGTCCTTGAAAACACTAACATGAAAAGATGAATTTAATAAAAACACTTTACAAGTTCAAGTGACAAGCTTAGATCTCCCATACAACTGTATCAAGAAGCATTAGCTAGATACATATCCAAATACACAGTGAACGTGTTCTGAAAATAGACAATGATTGATGATTAATGATCAGTTTATTATATGTGACAGTAGCTAATATAGTGTCTTTCACTCATGCACTGCTCAAAACAGAATTCCATTGTAAACATGAGGGAAAATCACATCGCCTGGTTTCATGACTTTGCCCTTGAGAGCACTCCACTTGCAGGGCATCTCTCCAGCTTTACAGGACCCACCAGGGACAAACAGCCCATGGAAAATATTTGATCTACCAGCCTGCTTCCACCATTTTTCCTATGGAATTGCCCAAGGGCAGCCCTTCTGACAAACAGTCCCTATGGGCTCAAGTGCACACCACTCACAGCTGAGAACCCTTATTTCCCACAAGCACCACAATGAACCTCCCCCTTGTTTCTGGGGGCTCGTGATTAAGCAAACCCCCATGTCACCAGCTCCAGAGTAACCTTGTCTCAGCACACAACCTTCAGCAAACCCAGAGATCAGTCACATCCTGCTCGTGCACAGAAACCTATACTCCAATGTGTCAGAAAGTTGAGATTTACTTATTCCTTGTGCCAGAATTATTGATCTCAGGAGTTGCTGTAACCTTTGGAAACTATATTTCTCAATAGCACTCAGCAAAGAGAGTGAATAGGATCTCAAAGGACCAGAAGCCCAAGAAATCCAGTGTGAATACAGAGTCTATTTTTAAGTGTCTAAAGAAATGCATTACCTTTAAAACTAACGACATCATTTTTTCCTGGCCTTCTCAGTGAGTCAATGGAAGCTTTGTCTCTGGAAGCAGAGCTTGGCCCTGACTTCTCGTGTTTCAAGAGTCCCTTGAACCACCTACCTGAAGACCAGTTGTCCATTTTTAACACACTATAAGAACAGTAGATGTATTTTAAGCCCAGGAAGCCAAATTACACAATTCCACGATATATGCTGGGAAAACCTCTAGTTGCGCATATCGCTCCACGGAGCCTGCTAAAAACAGTCAGTGCAGATCCATGTTTGAGCTGTAGTAAGAAGATGAAGAAACCCACAAAACCAAAAGCAATGTGATTTTTCTTAGGAGTTGAAAGAAAATAAACTCTGATAGAAAACACTGCATCTTAGATCTCTTTAAAATGATTCCCAGAGGCTTATTATTTATTTATGATAAGAATAGAACAACTTAGAAGAAATATCGTGTTTGAATCAATAAGCTGTAACTTCCAAACTAAGATCATGTCTGCAGGTAAACTGCTGCTGTGAATTATGAGGGGGTCTAATCTACTGCACTTATATGGAGAACTTAATCGTTGCATGTTAACTGAGCTAATGTTTGATGGGACCTCTCAAAGCAGCACATCTGCCTCGATTCTGCACTCATTAACAGCCATCCCATCAACTGCTCTCTCCCTGCCTCTGGTGTTGCAGAATAATCCTTGCCAGAACCCCTAAATTAGTCAGGGGCCTCTTAATGTAAAGATAAGCTGCCAGCCTTAATATTTGCACCAGATAATACAGCAAAACCTCCAAAGATCCCCATTTTTACACATTTCCTGTTTGATTTAATCTTATTTGTGAACTAGCTTAAACCTCTGCCCTCATTGAATTGGGTTTGCTGATACTTAAGCATGTGATGCAAGAAGCCTCAAGGCACATGGCCAACTCTTTAAAACCTATTTTTGATCTGGCATCTTTAATCATCACCACATTTGTATTTATCCTAACCAGAATCAACAGCATCACCTGCCACAAACTCACTGTCAATCACCTGCTCTATCTGCTTCTACAACCTCCTTGGCATACCCAGATCACCCTGAGCTATGGGTATGGGTTAATATCTCCCAACCTCATCCTCCACTGATGATACAAAGCTGGGACAACTGCATCCATACAGAAGCAGACCAAACTTCCCTATTCCCCTCTATGCTAGTAAAAGTCAAAGGTCTTCTTTCAATTTATGCTTTTTAATTATTCTTTTTCCCATGTCCTTTATCCTTTGGAAACATGGCCATTTGTTGGGGTCCCTCCCCTGCCATGGAGCCCTGGGAGAGGGGCCCTGAGGGGACAGACACAGGGTTTCCCTGTCCCTGCTCAGCCTCGTTCCCCTTGGTTGGTTTGTGTTCCCTGCGCGGGCAGAAGGATCCTTGGTCCCGTGACTGAAACAGTTCCTGGGCAGAGCTCCGGCCATGCGGCTGGAGAAATAAACATCTCTTTGAAACAGCTAGCAAGAATCTGTCTGTCCATATATATTTCCTTTCCACGGGACTCCTGGTTTGATATATGCGTGTTACAGTAATCCCCACTGCAACAGCCATTCAACCAGAAAACTGCATAGAAATTATCCACAAGGTTTGAATTAAGGTTTGAAGGAGAGAGCAAAGACGCAGCGAGACAGAAAACAGCAGCCACTCGGAAAAAGGGAAAGATCATAGTAACTAAGACCTTAGGGATAGTAAAATGGTATAATGTTAAGCAAAATTATGGTTTTATAACAAGGTGTGACAACCAGCAAGACATATTCGTGCATAGAACTGCTATTAAAAAGAATAACCCTGAAAAATGGATCCCAAGCTTGGGAGATGGAGAGGTGGTGGAATTTAATATTGTACTAGGGAGAAAAGGGTTACAAGCATCGCAGGTCACTGGGCCTGATGGTGTTCCTGTAAAAGGCAGTATATATGCAAAAAATCGTAGTCATGTTAGACAATATCTCCATTGTAAGCCCCCCCTACAGTCTCCCTTTCCTAATCCCACCTTTCCCTTTTACCCTATGTCCTATTACCCCCAGTGTATTCCCAATCCGTTTTTTCATCCATGGTTTCCCTCACAAAACCATGCTTTTGCCAATTGTTTCCCCAAAAATCCCTTTCCAATGCCGAGTGGGGGATGAAAAGGGGGAGGGAAGAAGTTAAACCCTCTCCTGCCTCAGTTTCCCCACAAAGCATGCTCAGAGAGTTCTGTCTCCCTTCTGTCAGCCCTAAGATGTTCCACAGAATCTGTTTGGACATTTGAAGACTCAGGAGGGTGGCTTGTTTTGTTTTGAAACTGTTCTTGTTATGTTTATCCAGTTGTTTTCATTCTCCTTTTATTAAAATAAAACGGGTGAGGTGTTGGGGTCCCTCCCCTGCCGTGCAGCCCTGGGAGAGGGGCCCTGAGGGCACAGACACGGGGTTTCCCTGTCCCTGCTCAGCCTCGTTCCCCTTGGTTGGTTTGTGTTCCCTGCGCGGGCAGAAGGACCCTTGGTCCCGTGACTGAAACAGTTCCTGGGCAGAGCCCCGGCCATGCGGCTGGAGAAATAAACATCTCTTTGAAACAGCTAGCAAGAATCTGTCTGTCCATATATATTTCCTTTCCACAGGACTCCTGGTTTGATATATGCGTGTTACAGTAATCTCCACTGCAACAGCCATTCAACCAGAAAACTGCATAGAAATTATCCACAAGGTTTGAATTAACAAACTGGTGTTCATGGGGTTCAAATATGGGGTCCCAATGTCAGATATTGCAGCAAAAGGAAAAAACCTGCTTCTGGAGCATGGAAATTACCAGCTCAGCCCTTCACAGGAAGTTATTCAAAAAGTTCTCTTAAGATATTAATTTTTTCCCTCTTTGTAATTACACAGTTCCTCTGCATTTCACCTACAATTTATCAAAGTTAAATAAAGATGTGTTTTCCATCTGGTGCCTATATACAGAACTATTTCCCTGTCATTATCACATCATCTGAGTTATTTCAAAACAGAGCTCATATCATTAAACCATTCCCTGTTGGCTCTACATACCCAAACACAGCCTTTCTTCCCTGCCAAACCCTAACAAAGTAAGTTTAGAGCACAACTGGAGCTAACTGGGTTCCTCATATTCATGAACTGAGGAATGTCTGACAGACTCCAGCATTCAAATCCACCAGGTAAAATCTCCTTTTTAAAAACTGTGAAGGACAATACCTTTTTGAAAGCCCTTTCAGAGAAACTCTCGTGTGGTGATGCAAGGTTTTTACTGTATTTTCATATGTTTTCTGTACCCCAGTGGTTCATCCCTACCTTCCCCACTCCTAGTCCCAGTTGGTTTGTCCCAGACCCAAGCCGCTCCCCTGGTGCTCCCTATATGGTTGTTCTCCTCCCCTTGATCTGGCTCTTTCCTTATCAATCACCCAAACCCCTCCTGTTGTTCCCGAAGGTTCGGTGTCCATCACCTGAGCCCTCCCTAATTACCCTTATATGGTCCCCGTCAGTCCCCCGAGATCCTGCCCCCTCCGATACCTCCCCTCTTGGAAATCCCCTAAACCTCGACGCGCCATTGGGGCATGTGACCCCTTTCCCTCCACCCACCAAGACCATTGGACCAGATGTGAGTCCATCCCTCCAGCATCCCTCCCTCCTAATCCGCTTATTGGTCCCTGGTTGGTTTACTCCCCTTGTTCAACCCCCCTTTGTAAGGCATGGTCACGTTGCAACTGAGGCTTGTCCTCTGTGGATACTTTTCAATAAAGTTTGAGTACCTCCCTTGGCGCGGCATTGCTGCTTTTTATCTCTCCCTTCGTCGAGGGCTGCTGGCTGCTACAGTGTCTGGAGCCGGTGCTCCGCAGGGTAGAGCAGAGGCTTCAGAGGAGCAACTTTAAAGCTCTGTGCCTCCGGCTGCTCCCCAGTCCTGCCGCACGCAGTGGACAGTAGCGGTCAATGTGACACTCTTGGGTTTTAGCCTGTTTGTATGGTACCCTTTGGAGCAGACAATGCATGAGCAGGCTAACATTTTATTTCACAAAAGAAAACCTAATTCAGTCAGAATACCTGTCCACTTTGAATCCTCGCTGTTAGAGATGTGAACTGCACCTGTGTAATCTTGCCGCCTGTGTACGGCATCAGGTTCATTATTTTTCTTTAGAATCCACTTTTTAAAATTGTTTAAATCTCACCCCTTTAATTCTGCTAGGCCCAGGAAACAGCACTTGAGGTGGTAGCATTGACTGTGAGCCCATAGCAGTACTATCTGTTCAGTTTCTTCATTTCCTTGTCATAATTTTTCATTACTTCTTTGTATTAGATGAACTCTGTTTGTACCTCACCTTGTTCCCCAACATGATGTTCCTTTGGTCAGATGCTACAAACCACCTGCCTTTGGTAATCTGTGAAAAATCACTTCTCAAGAGTTTTTCAAATTTTTGGAATACACTTAAGATCAAATGCAAGTTTAATCCCTCAGGAACACTTCCTAAGTGGTGCCAAACCTCAGAGAGGAGAGGCTGCAAAACCCATTTAAATTTTCATCAAGTCCAGACACAGCAAGAGGCTGAAAGAGCCCAGGAGAAGCCAGAGCAGGTTTGTACCCGCAGAGACTCTGCCACTCTGTGACACCAAACCGCAGAACCCAAATCTGAGTTTGTCCAAAAAAAGCGCTTTGTTTCTGGAAAAGAGCACAGGGCCCCAGGGGAGGAGAATGAGAATGGCACTGCAGGGAGCTGAGCAGGTCCAAATCTCGGGTTACACAGTCTGGGGTTAACACTGGACCCCTATTCTGTAAACACGGGATGCTCACAGGGAGATTAAAACCAGCTACTTCCAATTTTCAGATTTCCCTAGAATGTCTATCCAAAGGTCCAGGCTACACTGTGCCGCCTGAAAAGGCTTTTCAGGAGTGGCATTCACAGGATTGAATCAAGTTGTCTTTTGGTCACAGTATTTACTTTGGAATCTCAGTTTAAGATACTTCTTTTAATGAAGCTTCAATCTGTGTAAAACAAAGATTTAAATGTTCTGCCTACAGATCCCACTGTGCAACAAAAAGCACATTTATCTTGCATAATGAAATGTATTTTTTTGAAAAAAACCCAGACTAATTCTATCTCCCACTGAGAAGAGATTTCATATATTCCTTCCACATATGTCAAAAAATGTGAAAGGACGGGGATATTTTTTATCCAGTGTATTATTAAAGATAATAGTCAGCCACCTCTAGAACCCATCATTGATTGAGATAAATGAAGCTATTTAAAAAAAAAGCCTGATGAAGTCTCTTTGGTGCTTCTGAAACTCAGCAGTAAAGATAAATGAGAAACAATTTCTTGATATCCATTATTTTAAATTACAGATACCAGCCCTGCTGCTGTTCTCAAGGTTTATTGAATTTTCATAGAATATCATCCACTTCTACATTCCACACATGTAATTAAAACCAGACCAATGCATTTTTCTCCAGAGTCAAGTTCCAGATGCAGAGGGGATCACCCCTGCCACACCTGGACCACTCAGGGAGGCTGTGATCTCCCTAGCCATGAGACTCCCCAGCAGAATGTCAGGCAGGAGAGCCTCACCTCTGCTCTCCCTGCTTACTTGGCAGGGCAAGGACCTGGCAGTTCTCACTGCAGACTTAGCTGTGTCACAACCTTTCACCAGAGAATTAGTTTCTCTTTAGCACAGTGTTGGTTTAAGTAAACAATATTTGTAATGGGTTTGGATTATTGTGGTGAAGGAGAAGTCAAAATTAAAGGAAAACATTTACAGCTTTTCACCTTAGAATGATGCTACTGGCTTATAATTCAAATTATTTTTCTTTTGCTTCCTCTACAGTTTACCTGGTGCTCTTTCTGCTCTCCTCAAAAGACTAAAAATGCAAACAAAGCATAGGCTGGTCTTCTCAAACCTGGGCTCTACACATCAAACCAAAACCCCCTTTCCAGCTGGGCAAGCTCTGCCCACAAAGGAGCACTTTGAGAACAATGTTCACTTTGAGCTTATCCCCGTGATGGGCTCCCTTCTCACCAGCCCCCGAGACAGGCACTGCCACTCCACACCCCCTGCCACTGCCCAGAGCTTCCACTCACATACAGGAGTAAAAGTAAGTGTATAATTCACAACGGAGATCCTAATTCAATGCAGGCATAACCCAGAGTCATTCCAGGTCCCCTTTCCTTTAGAATCACTGAGAACTGTGTTAAGGAGCCAGCAAGCTGCATGCGGGATGGGGGCTCTGCCTTGACCTGGCAGAGGTCTGGTTTGGGGACAATGGAATAAAATCCTTACCTGTTGACTTCCCTGCTTCTCCCCTGGAAGGACAACTCATGGCCTTTCCTGCTGCAGCCCTCAGACTAAAAGCAACCTTGTTTTCTCTCCTCTGTATTGTAGGCACGGATCAACACTTAGAAATATCTCAGCAACTGGGAGAAAGTTAATGACACAGCAGGAGGATTCTGTTGGATTTTTGTCTTACACTTTTATTATTTACTTTATTATATTGGGATGGGGGTAGCAGAGCTGCTACTGGGTGATTTAAATTTAATCATTTATTTTGACACTTTTAACTAGAATGCCAAAAATACTTGCAACTGAGAAGCAGCACTTTATTCTGCACTGCCATAAATCTGCATTACAAAAATACTTCTCTTTAGTCTACTTTATGTTTGAGGGAGAGCTATCCAGAATTGTGTAACGAAACATAATATTGCTTACATTTAATATGGCATTTTATCTATAAATTGGAAAAGGATCTAAACCTCATTATTATAAGCTCTAAAAACACTGGATTTTTAACTATACAGCATTTTGTAAGAACTTGAGAAATAAGAACTTAATCAGGGCAAAGCTACATTTCTACCATAAGGAATCTTCTGGATCTAAAATGCTTTTTACATGGTAGAAAATCAAATGTTCTCCTATTAAAAGCAACATGTTCCTTAATATTGTCCAGAATTTTGCTAGGGCTGTCTGAAATCCTTAAAGTGATAGGTGCAATGGTCTTACTTCTTTTTCTTTTTTTAATCCTCGCACACTCAGCTATGTATCTGCTTCCTCTTGCATAACCTTCCCAATGCTCATCTCATTTTGAAAGTTAAACCCTGGACATACGCTTCTTTACTTTCTTAACTCCAAGTGCCTTACAGAAGGCTGGTGCTCTGCACTACTGACAGCTGTTTCATCTTTTGTCTTTTAATTGCACAAGCAACTTACAGATCTCAAGTGAGCTAAAGCAGAGCAGCACCTTCTGGAATACCTGCTAGCACAGCTACATGAGCAGCCATGACAATAGAAATTTCTACTGTTTTCAGTGACTCCATTGCATGAGGACCTGGACACCCAGGAGCACTGAGTGCACACTGTGCCTTCAGCATCAACCTCTAGTGTTGGAAGCAGAGGCAGGACAGAAAAATCTCATACTGAGCACATCCAGCCCACATATCCTCAAGGATTTAAACCAGGTAAGGGTTGTGAGAGCAGCATCTAATTGGGGAGGGTCAGTGAGGGAACAGAATGATAGGGGCAGTTCACCTTGGTTATTTGCTCAAGGTCCATGTCTAGAAGGGACCCTGACATGGAATTAGCCACTAATGTATCTTACAGAAAACTAAACCCTTCAGCACAGACCTTCAGCCTCCCTTTTTAGAGGATGACACAGGTCAGACTTCTGCACTGAGGTAACAGAACTTGGCTGGGGGGGGGTGTGCTGAGACACGGTGCACCATACCCAGCTTCTCTCTACATCCACCCCTTGGGAAGACTTCCCACAGCCCCCCACATTACAGCAACAGCTCTTCAAAGCTGATCCCTTTAGGCCAGACTATTCTCTAGCAGCTTCATTCCCAAGGACCTGAAGTGATCTTGAAAAGTGTTTGCATACACCAGGTAGTCCTCTGAGTTCTTCATGAGCAAAACCTAACAAACCCCAAATCCCACACGCATTACATGCAACCTGAAAGGCTGCTTTCCTAAAAATTGTGATAGTACAGTGGCTTTCCATATTACAAGATTTTACATAAAGAAGAAGCAGGGTTTGTATTAATCTGGCAGTTCTGTTGTCACAGAAGAAAGCTGAATTGTCTGTGTTTCAGGGAAAGCCTTGATAATAAGTGTTGGTGAACTGGTTAATGCATTGAGACAAAGAAAGCAGCAAATGAGAGTCTGTAACCTCCTGCCTGATCAGAAGCTGTTAAAGATGCGTCTGCTGGAGATGCACAAGGGGAGAAGCACTGAACCAGCATAACATTTGAGCAGCGGAGCTCTCACCCCACCACAGGAAATCCTTGTGCTTTCAGCACTGGAAGGACCCGTTGACTTTACTCTCCAGGTTGCCTGTACTTACAAGCGCTTTATCAAGAGACTTGCTTTATTCTCTCCCCTGCTTTTTAGGTTTTGGCTATTAAAGAGCCACGTGGTTTTTCCTAGTCCAGAGATGCAATTGGGAAAAATCAACCCTGAACAGTGGCTGTGGACCTGCAGCACACACCACTCAGGAGTGCTTCAGAACGTGCTCAACTTGAGGTGAGGCAGGAAGACCAGGAAGGTCATAGGCACAGACCAGAGAGCCTGGGGGGCTTCTCCTAACTCAGAGGGGTCTTGGGGTGCCCACCCCTCAAACCCCTTGGGATCAGAGACACTGCAGGTTTCATACCCTTTCCCTTGCCACCCCAGGGTTATTCCCACCTTCCAGAAGAAACATCCCAATGTAAAATGAAAAAAAACATTAATGCACACTGGAGAAGGACAAGAGAATACTGTGATTTTGACTGCAGTTGGCAAGTTTGACATCCCCAGGCCTCCGCAGGGCACGGGTTGGTGTGGTCCACCTGGCTGGACACCTGTGCTAAGCACTCCCTGGGCATCACGGGGGGAAGCCAATGTGCCACTGAGACATCCAATATCTCTCAAAAGCTTCCTGTCAACTTCAGTGGATTTTAATCAAGCATACCTGGCAGTATAGAATAATACAAAAAACTAACTCCAACAGTCTTGAGATTTTATTAGATTTAAAAATAAAATAAAACAAGACAAATCCGTATTTTAAAGAATAACAGAAAAAGGAAACAATGAATTAACAAATAATACTAAATACTGCTATGAGATTACAAAAGTTAATCCATGTTACAGTGTCTTCAGAATCCCAGCTGTTGAAACCATGTAATAAATAGAAATTAGCATAAACAAATCCAAACCTAGCAGTCAAAAGCTGAATTTCCTTCCTGGACTATTTAGAACTAAGTAAGTAGGAGAGAAATACAACTTAAAGCAAGAGATGGAGAAGGATCTTGAAATATCTGTCCCCATTAGGAGATTTTGTATTTGCATCCCAGAAACAAAAATATATCAAGGCCATGTCCTTAGCTGGTATAATGTGATGCTGCCTCATTGGTTTCAATAAAGTACAGCAGCTTAAAGACTCTGGACCCTTTGGCATAATCCTTTCATTTAAACTCAGTATATCAAAATAAACTTCACTGATTTCTGTGGAGTCACGGATCTACCTTTGGGTAAGATAGAGGAAAGCCAAGAATTCTTTTTTAGAGGGATTATCACTGCCTTGTATTTCATAATAAATTATCCCCAGGATGTAGATTTTATCATGATCTACAGAGAACAGGGAATTTTTCCCATTCTCCGATTCTTCTTTTTCCAGATGCAGGTTGCTCCTACAGCCATGTGTCTCTGACCTTGGGATTCAGCAAATGGTTTACTTGCATTCTGTGGAGCTCCATCTCCCCTACCTCCTATCCAGTTCCTTCCCCAGAGTACAGCCTCATGAAGGAGTCAAATTTTGACATTTTTTTCTGGATCTTGTTTCCCCAGATCCTTACCCATGATATATCACTGCTAATCAAGCTGCTGCCTGCCTCCTATGGCTCTTCTGAGAAGTTATTACCCTTCTCATTCATCACCAAGTCGAGTTAATTCAGGCAATCTTCCTGATCCATGGCCTTGAACACTCAATAGCAGTATTTCATGGGATATGATATTTTGCTATAATAATAGTTTCACCCTTTGAAGATTCAGATAAAGAACACCAAGAAATTTTCAGTAATTAGTGCTACAGTGAGATTCAACATCCCTTGATGTTCATCAACATTGGTGGCTGGGAAGGGGAGAGCTGCTCCAGCAACACCATCTTTGACACGTGGTGATTGAAGAGGCACGTGGAGGGAAACAAATCAGAATTTCTATCCGAGTTGTCTTTTTTCAGGTGTTTTGAACTCGAACTATAAACATGTTGACTCTTTTGTTTTCCAGAAATACTGCCTGTGATGAAGGCAGAGCTGGGAAGACTCTGGGAAGAGGAATCTAATCCAACTTTCTGTGCTGGCTGGGAAAGGTCAACTCAATCCACATCCCCTTTGATTTCTCTATGGGTAGGGTGGGAAGGGAGGAGGGAAACCTGCTTTTTTCCTACTGAAAAAAAGAAAATTAGAACTCAAGCACTTTTGTTGCTCAAATCTTTTTAAAGAAACAAAAAAGTTCTATTTTTTTCAGAAGATACATACTGTGCTCTAACATTTGGATTAAAATGCATTTAGGAGGAAAAATACCTAATATTCAATTGCATTTTAAAGAAGTTAATGGAAGGAAGAGTAGGCCCTGGAAAAGAGAAAGTTTCCAAATTTACAGTGATGCAAAACTTTCCACTGCCAACAGTAACACAGAACAAATGTTTAAGTCTTACGGAAATTTCAAGACGCTACAAAACTGCATTTGGAAAAAAACCACTGAGATGTTTTCAAGAGCAGGTAGGTGACTTGAGAGTCTGAGTAACTGTCTTCCGATAAGCGTGTACTCAACTGAATTTTAAAAAGATTATAATATAGCAAAAGTCAAGAAACACCTGAGTTTCTGAAAACCATACAATCCCAATGAGCAGCCACTAATGGGATGCCTTCAGGAAACACTGATCTTCATCATTCTGATCTAACATCTTTGAGTTTAAACACACATTGGAAACTATAGGGAATGAAGTTGTGCAGTCATTCTGAAAATTATTCATGTGGGAATTAGAAGGAGAGGTCATATTTGGGCAAAAACTCAATTAACCATGGTAACAGATAAGAGGAGAATAATTGGGAAGAACCAGAGATTAATTATAGGGCCATTTATCCAGTTTCCTGCCCTCTGCCCACTCCCAGCATATACTGCCTCCTCCAACATCATCTGTTTGCTCAGCAGAGCTGGAGGAAGAGAGAGAGGCCAATGAAAACAGATTTATATCTGAGCCAGCAAATAAACCAGACTCTGTCATGCACTGGAACTGCAAGAACTTGCCCCAGCTCGACTGTTCACAGACTCTGGCTCTGTTACAAGGGTGATGCTGATGGAGGCACTGCAGGAAATCACCTCCCAGATCCCCACGCCAAGCATTACTTTCGTAAATTACAAAAGGACACAGTGGCTAATAGGATCAGGACCTGGAGTGCAATAGAAGAAGAGAAAGGACAAATGAGTGATGTCTAATATAAAGTGCAGTTTTGTTTCCTCTTCCCCACCTGAAGGCAGTAGTTGCTTCACAATATTGCCTGCATTTATAAGGTCACAGGGTTCTCTCCTAACATGGTTACAGGACTGCAATTGCCATTAATTTCAATAGAAGTTTCAAACATGCAGCACCAGCAAAATAAGGTCTTAAAATTCCACCTGTCCTGCAAGATATTTGTTGTTCTAGAGGGCGAAATCTACTGCATGAAGCAGTTATTTTTAAAAGCCAAGACAGGAAAAAGAGATTCTGCTTTACCTAGCAAAATAGGCAGAATTGCAGACTTCCCTGTAGCACTTTATGTGGGTTTAGAGAAAGTATTACACCACTGATTTCTGTTGAAATGAACTCACCTGACCTAAAAGTCACTTTTTTTTAGACTACATTTTCTGTCACTCTCTATGAACACCTATTCCGAACAGCTTCATTCCCAGTGTCATTGTCCAGGGATAGACTATGCCTGTCACATCCTAGTGATGCCAAACTATCCAGTTACAAAGATGGAGGATTAAGTGGTCTATGACTCTTGCACAACGTCCTGTTTAACTGGAAACCATGTCATCAGGATGACTTAACAGTTTTTGCCCCAATAACAAGTAGTACCTCTGACCACTTGGAATCTTCAGGCCCATGGCCATATCCTCTCCCTTCATTTGCAGAACAAAATACAAATCAATGTTTTATGCTTATAACTTCTGTACTGGGTAAGTAACTAAGTACTTAACTGGACCAGAAAACAAGGTCCAAAGGAAAGCTAGGTCATAGTGCACTAACTCTTAATTATGTTATTTGAACCTATTAATATATTTTACAACTTTTTGTTTCTGTCTCAGAGAAAATGTCTTTGTTACTGTAAACCATTCAATCTGTTACCTTCCATCCACACTAACACTACTTTGCTTTTTTTTAGGTAGTTTGCATAAAACCCAAAAATATCAAGCATTTGCTTGAGATACATTGACTGATGCAGCAGTTGCCCTAGATTTATACCATTTCCCTGGGTTACTCACATGTTTTCTGTGTGCTCTTTCAACAGCTACCAACACCTGTTCACAAGAAATTAAAAAGGTCATTGTGTTTTAAGTCTAGAAGAGCAGTTAAACCAAACCAAGCATCTGATGTTTTATTGTAATGAACCATTTCTTTCCTTGAAGCACTCGCATGTGTTCCTGGCAGCAGAAGGGAGAAGGAAAGGGGAGTTGGGGTTTTATCACAGATTTCAGTGATAGCCCATGGGTGACAGGATGCCTGCTTTCCAGTCACCCAGCCTCAAAAGGATCCAGCAGCATGACTCTGAGAACAGAGCACAGCACCAATAGCCCTGGCATGCATGGAGAGCTGTGAATCTTCATTTTCCTGCTCTGAAGCACCACAAAAGCACCATAAACCCTCAGAAGATATATAGGGGGGCACTGGATGGAGCAAAGATGCTGACAAAAGGTGCTGAAAAAAAAACAACAGCAAAAAGCTTCTTGTCCTGCTGAGGAAGGTCTGTGGACCACCTTACTCCAACACCTCACATGCTCAGGAAGCTTTTAGAGCCAGGCATGGGCACATATGATGCAGCAGCATCAGACAAAAATGAAGTAAATAAAGTAAATTAAATGCATCTATCAGGAATAAAAAGTGAACTAGGCCATGACTACCTATAAATACCAAGATACTGCTGCTGGCAGTACTGAAACTGGAGCTGCTGTCAAAAGTGACACCCAGGAAGATTTGGAGGCCTCCACTTTAGAGGCAAGAAGGGTGGCTACTACATGCTGTCAGCACAGGCTCAACGCAGCTGCAGCATTTAATCTCCAAGTATGGCTCCTACTAGCAATACTATGATATTAGAGGTTAGAGTAACATTTAGAATCACCACTCAACAAGCATTTTGTCCTAGAAAACTCACTTTCTTTTCCTATTTTCTTTCTTTTCCCCGTAAAATAGCATTGTGGTGGAAACCACAGCTAACTTAGCCACAAGACATACAACAGCACATTTAATTGGCGACAAAAGAAGAGAAATGAGTTTATTTCCTGCCACATCTCCAAATGGGCTCTTGCTCAGACACTGCAGTGAGCAGTAACAGTAAATGGAATAAACCACCTCTGTGGCAGGTTAACTTTATCCATGTTAAGGGTTTCATCTACCCTACTGCAGCTTTATTGGTACAATGTCCAGGTACGACCCAAGTCCTTCTACACACCGCACTGCTGTCACAGGGGGAAAACTGTGTGTAACAAATCTTGCTTTAATCTATAAGCCCAGGTATTAAATCCAATGATGTTGAGGCTGCACAAACCTTGGCACATATTGCACAGGGTTGGAACTGCGTGATTTTTAAGGTGCCTTCCAACCCAAACCATTCTGTGATTCCACAGTTCTCTTCTATGAAATGAGCACAAGTGCACTGGGGAGTGCAGGGAGGACTCACAGTACCAGCTCCTAGCTCCCACAGCTGCAGCATCCTTGGGGATATCCAGCTTAACTCAAGGCAATCGCATTCTCGATGAGGAATCACACTGTTACTCAGCAGTGGCAGTAGATAAACCCACCAACACATCCCCAAATCAATGGATTTACTACTGCCAATTGTGACCAACACAGCTGAATTCATCTGGGATACTGTATTTGGGAAGTGGATGGGAAATCTCCACGCAGAGGGTCATACAAAGAGCACCTGCACTGCCCTTTATTCCCAGCTTGCTCCCCACAAGTCAGCAGCCATCAATGCTGAAGTTTAAAACAGAACCAGCTGGAAGAGGGATGATGCAGTGCACTGGGAAATCCCAACCCAGCCAAAGCAAACCCCAGGCAAAGGCTTTGTTATTGCCAGTGGGGTGTTACCAAGGCTGTCAAAGACAATGAAAACACAAAATTCAAATAGACTGCCTGTTTCCCCACAGACATGAAAATCACTCCAGTTTCATTATTAATGCACTTGGGCTCATTTGTCAAGAATTTCATAAAAATGAGTTCAAAACCAAGAAAACCTCCAGCATTTTTATGATAATGCCGGTAAAGCCTGTGGGATGGAAGATTAGGCTGCACACTGTGCTTCTTTCCCAGAAAATCCCTCCCCACCATTGTAGATTATTTTAAATCAAAATGAGGAGAAAAATGAGCTGTTTAAAGCATCAGTAAACAAAGGCCTCTTACTAGTAGGCCTTTATCCACAATTTATGCCAATCTTATATTTTGTTTCATATGAAAATGTAGTGCCTTTAGCCCTCTTACTCTGCTACTGCTGCTTTTCACACTTTTACCCATTCAGACAATCATTTATCTACCATTTCCTTTTTTGTCTTCAATTCGAGAAGAATGTGTTCTTTTATCAGTTTATTTAGGATTTCAGTAAATTGATTTTTCACTGCACAGCTAAAACATTCAAATAGATGCATCCCTTTCTGCTCATTTGTTTGATTTTTCTCTCCCCACTCATCTGAGTTTCCAAATCTTCTTCGTGCACCTGGCAGCTCTCCTGCACCTCCCCATGCACCAGGACATGCCTCGTGCTACATGACACCAAGCCAGTCTTTTAGGTGCCATTCTAATTGCAACAAGTTGCAGTACCGAAGAACGTGGATGAACTTTCCCCTGCACACAACAGTTCCAACATCATGATTGTCCCAGCCCAGAGAACTCAAACTGGGTGCCCAGAGAACCCAAACAGCTCCACAGAGCTCATGTCCTCAGCGGTTTGCCCAGTCCAGGTCACCCACCTGAGTCTGAACCTGCCTCAAAAGCTGAAAGGTCAAAAAGCTGAGAGGTCAGAAACCTGAGAGGTAGTATTCTCCCTGAGCCCCACAAAATCTACTCTTTATTTTCCTGTGGGAAAATAGAAAACTGCTATTTTTCAGACTTTTCCTCCACCCATTACAGATGCAAGCACATATGTGCTCATCTCTCTACTTTCATCTCCTCAAGCCTGGCACGTACCCAAGGGACCATGAGGAGAGACTCACACGGCATGCTGAAGGGGAGGAAATAAGTGCATCAAGGAAACGGTGTAATAAATCCACACCTGTCAGGGAAAGGGTGCCCACAGCAACAAATCACACAGGAACAGACTGTTTCCATCAGTTTTACAAAACTTGCCCCAAAGTGATAGAAAATGAGATGGAGATGGGCAAATCACAAAGCAAAAACTGGAATGTAAATGTCCTGACACTGTTCTTCACTCCAATTCTCCTACAGATTTTCTCCAGGGCCCAAGAGAACTTGAGGAAAGAGCTGTTGCTTTCTTTTCTTTTTATCAGCAACTACACTGGTTCAAGTAGAGAAGTCTCCATGACTCACAGTCTTGCTGAAGGCACCAGAGACACACTGGAAGCTGACAGGAGCCCAAACCAAAAGGCGTTTTGATCTATTTCATCATCACCAGGTTAAAAAGCAAAACCGACTGTACACACTGCACCTGCAGAGGTGGCCTTCATAAGGCCCAGCTCTGCACCACAACTCAGGGTTCGCATCAATGCCAATCCCGTGGTGGGTGCATCATGTTCTCCTCAGCTCCCAGGAATCCAGCAGCATGGGATGTGCTTGGCAAAGCCATGAAGTCACTGTAAAAATCCCCTTTGTAATTTTCCCCACTGAAGAGCTTAAGTCTCTTTGTTCTGTTTTAATGGAGTAATTTATCACCCAATTCCTTTTAAAAGTAACTAATATAGATAGATTAGATAGTAAGATGTGATACATAAAGAATAATAGTCCATTATTAATAATAAGTTTCCAATATATTATAATTTTGTGTGATTGATTAGAAAGTCCGTTGTTTTACTCGAACATCTTTTTAAAGACTTCTCAATATCAGTTCAAGATTAAAAAGTTACATGCATCTTAATCATCAGTTCTAAATGTAACTTGGAAGAGTACTGGGTTCAGGAGCACTTGAAATGGTTACCTAGCTTCCTGACCATGAAAGAAGGAGCATTTTATTCCATGCCCCATTTCAGTGTCACTCTATCCCAATTGTTTAGTCATTTAAAAAGTCTTTCCCTAAGAAGAGACAAAATAATCAGTTTAGGAGTTAAGTGGGTAGGACTCATCCAGTTGCTTGTGGAATTTCAATTACTTCATTACTCTTTAATGAGCAGCATCTCTCCATTCTCTTCAACAGAGGTTCACTCTTACTGATGGGCAAGAATCTGGTTTATAGATATTTTTAAAGCATACATTCGATCAGGATGTAAGTAGAATTCCTCCCCCAGTACAGAAGTTCCTATGCATCAGTGAACTAGTCATGAAACATGGAAAGATAGATTCATTTGCACCAAAATATATTTACCTTGTCCATAACCCAGCTACAATCCTAAGCCACAGTTTTCCAGGGTCTTACAGAAAGTTAGTTATTTATCCTACTGCAATAATTAAGTTAACCTCTGTGACATGGCAGCCCAGGTATTCAGCACATGCTGCACTTCTGTGTGAAGAACCTTGTAGCAATTTCTGCTTCCAGACACAAAATTTATGAATAAATTCAGCCCTGTCATTGTTCTAATGACCTTGATTAAACCTGAAGGAAATTGACTCTCTGGCAAAACTAAACATGTATTACAAGAAATACTTCTTAACCTCTCTTCTAATTCTGGCACTTTTAAATTTCAGCCTGAAAACCACCTCCAGTCCCTTTCATGAATGATAATTCAGTGGAATAACACTGCAAAAACAGCCCTGTGCCTGGACATGATTATGTCTCTGAAAAGGACCTTTTCAACCACCAGCTTTGAATAAAAATCACAGAGCAGTCAGGAGTTTAAGGACAGAAACCTTGGATAAAGGTTTTATATGATAAGCAGGAGCAGCATGACTGCAGACACCTCCTTCTCTCAGGGATGTGGGACCCTGTTGAGGTGAACTACACATCTCCTGTGCTGCCGAGAGGCCAAGAAGGGTCACCAACCAAAACACCAACAGGAAAATCATCCTGTTCTCTCCCTTCCTCTGCAGGGACAAGGAACAGACCTTCCCAAGTGCCTGGTACCTGCACATGCGCACACAGACTACCCAGGGCAACGGCAGAAAATGAGTTCATGTTTCAAATGATGAAATTAATACACTGGCAATAGAATATGCAATTTCCTTGTTTATTGCCTTTCAAGTCAATGCCATTGCCAGAGGTTGTCATTGTACCAACAGACAGAAAATTAATTTGACATAGTTTCAACGCAGTACTATTAAGTCCCAGGGACCTCTCAGCTCTGCTGTTGTATCCCAGAAAAGGATGAGCTCTTTCCTTTTCTGTCCTTTCTCATCCTCTCTCTTGCAGCAGCACTTTTCCCAGGACACTCAAGACACAGGGACCAAGTGGACCTGTGGAAGACATAGGTTTTCAGGGAGGAAAACCGAGAAGTGTGCAAAAAAAAAAAAAAAAAAAAAAAAAAAAAAAAAAAAAAAATTATTTTCATCATGAAAATGTGTCAAAGAACAATGTGCAGTCAGAATGTCTCTTTAGTTCCTCTCATTTAAAAGAAAAGTCTATATACCAATTAAGGTTACTCTCAAATCATACTTTTGGAGCTAGAGAAACCCTTTGTTTTGGAAATGTCAAAATGGGATATATATTATTATGATGAAACTTTTATTCTAAATTATATATTAAAAATTTCCATACTCCCCACTTGGGCTTTAAATCATAATTTCATCCAAGACTAACTTCTGTCTGGAACAGCAGAGCAGCGATCTATATGACCTGTCTGCACACTTAGATCAGCATCACAGCATCTCTTTCAATATTAACGCCCATTTCAATCAGCTCAAAAATGTTCTCCTTAGCAACAAAAAAATCTAAAACATCACTCAGCTGCTACATAAGCTCTGTGTCCTCCTGCAGTGCCCATCCTGGGCACCCACCAGCAGCTGTTAGAGGATGGGCACAGCTGGAAAAGAGAGCTGTGTCTGAAATCAATGGTCAGACAAAGAACAGACCTCTCTTTTCTGATAAGGGCACAGATTACATTTCCACCATTATCAACAACAAGGAGAAACAAAAAGGAGCGTTTGGACAACAAATGCCTGCTGAGGAGCAGGAGGGGCTTGATCAATAGCCAAGCACAAAATTACCTCAGCAGATTTCAGCTCATTTCCATAGAAAATGCAGATTCTGTAAAAGCTAAATAAATATAAAAAGCAAGTTCCTCCTCGCCAGCCTGGTGGGGAGGGGTCTTGAGACCACCCTGCATGGGCAGCTCTGCTCAGCACTGCTCGACTCACCATCCAACATCAAAGCTGCTGTCCTAAAAAAAAAAAAAGCAAAAAAAAAAAAGGAAAAACAAACTAGAGATGAAAGCTTCATTTGGAAAATAATATCCTGTAACCTTTCTGGCCCAAATTGTGCAGATTATATCTGGGCTTTATTCTGCTCTCATGCCCGGCAATTCAGAGCAATTTGGCCAAGCCATTAGTCACATGCTAAGCAGGGCTTCTCCTCCCACTGCCTTCTCTCAAATTGTCTTGGTAGGTACTGGCTCAGTCCTGCTCATGACTTCTTTTCCTTTTTCTAAACCATTGTAGTTCCTGTTTTAACATCATTCCCTCTCTACCTCTGACACCCTCCTCTTCAACATTCAATGTTATTTTCCTGTCTCTAAAATGAAGTAAAGTGTTTTACAAAATCTGTGTGATCATTGTTGATAACAAAGATAAGGGAGGTTTTCCAGAAACAACCAGCAAGTGGGAATCTATCCTCAGGGATGATGAATATCCTGACCTGAGTCTGTTCTCTGTACACAAGGCACTGGCAGCCACCATGAGCAGCAGTGATGCCTATCCTTTGCTTGCTGCAGTTGCAAACATTTCATCCTGCATCTACAGTCAGTCAGACCTCAGGCTTCTCTTCCTTCTTATTTGGATCCTATTCAGGAACAAAAACCTGAATTCATCCATGTTCAGACCAAAAAACTCCATCTTGAACCAAACTTGAAATGCAGGGCAAAATGTTTCCTGCTGGTGATCATGTTCAATATACATTTGTATCAAACTATTTCTCTTCATTACAAAAACAATAAAACCCCAAACCATGACAGAGGCAAGAGCAGTGGGCTGCAGTTTCTTATTAGAAGTTGAGCTTGGCCATAATGCTATTCATATGAAATCTGATATGAAACCACCTGGGTGTCATAATGTTCTTTATATTACAGTAAATTCAATGCATTAAGGATGCGGAAAAATCTCATTTGGGACTGCAAAGCAGCCAAGAGTCTTTGCAGATTCCCCAGGAGCCAGGAAAACAGCAAATCACAGCAGCTCTCCTAAGTGATGCAGAAGTAAAATAATCCCGTGTACCAGCACCAGCATCTGTTCGCAGCAGCAAAGAATGCTTTACAAACTTTAATAAATGTAAACCTTACAAATCTCTCCTTATGCAGATGGTTTATGGTTACCATTCCTCACAGAGGAGAAGCAAGGTGCTGAACTTGGCAGCATTGCACAGGTGGATGTGGCATCACCCTGTTCAGCCAGGATCTGGAGTCCAGCCAGGGTGTGTGGGGGCAGACCATGCACAGCACCTGCCCCAGCTGCACTAGCAACGTGTACCTCACCTCCCTGCAGGACCAGCAGGGTCCCTGACACAGCCAGCACAGTCAGACCATCTCTTTGCAGAGCAGTGTAAGACCCCAGCAATGACCCACCCTGGGACCCTCCTGACTCACCCCAGCACAGCAAGTGCCGGGACACGCAGCCTCTGTTACCAAAGGCCTCAATGTGCAGCTTACCAATATTTCATTATTAGTACACAACTGACCTCTAAATAACTGTCTGCAGTGCCCAGGAGCCTGGACTGCCTCCCTGCTGCCAGCCAGAAACATCTGTCCTTGTCCCCTCACCCATGCCACAGAGGCAGCAGGCTAAGGATCCCACTGCCCCATTATTTCTGCTGCAGAGATTCTCAACAGCACTACACTCACGATATTGTATTTGTCTCTTACCAAGAATTAAGGAGTCCAGGCAAGAGGCTTATGGGCAGAACAACAAACCCAGAGCTGGCTGAGTGAAATGCCTGCCACAAGAATCCTTAAATCATCTGGCTTTCCTGAGGCTTTACATTCCAGTCAAATGCCAGCCCTCTCCCTTCCTCATTCCATTCACAAGCAGAGAAGCTGTGTCTGCTCCCCTGCCAGCCTCTGCTGTTCCAGTGACCACTGGTATTCAGCCTTTTGCTGCTGGTGGAGAGGGTCCCCCCCCCACAGAGGAGGAATGCTGCCAGAATGATTCAGGGCTGACACTGAGATGGCTTCAGCTACAAAAAGCATTTCCTTAATATACCGGATTTCTTTGCAAATAGATAATATCTCCAGGCAGAAGGAGCCTCTGGGAAAGGGGTTCACTTGGGAAGACCCCCAGCACACCCCAGTGTGACAGTCACCCAGCATCCTCCTCCTCTGCAGGTACCAGCCTGCTGAGCCAGGTAGCTGTTAGACCTGCTGTCAGCTTGGCACAAAGCATCTCTTAAGGAGATGTCATGAAATCCCTGGATGCTGTTATACTTTTGTTTTAGAAAACCAGGACAAGAATTAGGGCTTTCATATATTCAATTGACATGGGCCCATCACACCAGTTATGCCCCACCAAGTACAGACACCATATCAGGAAATTTGTGTAATAGCACACAAATCATCATTTCAGATGTCATATGACACAGACCACAGTTGGCACAGTGTGAAGGAGAGGGAAAAATACTATCAGTCCAGAAGACTCTTGCTCAAAATAATATTCTGTCTATCTTCCACTCTTCCCATCCCTGGAGAGTCCTGAAGGAATGGATAAGCCATTCACCGAGGGCTCCAATGAAACCTGGTGTTCCGAGGCAGCTGATGCCACTGCCAAAAGCTGTCCATTATTAAAATGCTTTGTCTGGGTTTGCCAGATATTCACAGGCAAGGAGAGCTGCCAGAAATATCCCAGCTGACCATTTCTATCGTCATTATCTGCGAGGAGACAGAGAGGAGGGGAAAAGCTTCTTTGGTTTCTTTAAAGTTTATTTATTCCAATGGTAATGTTATCAGAAAGGATAAATTTTCGAGACAGTAAGAGCAGCTCCTGCCCTCTAATTTCACCCACCCACCCACCAAGCATTTCTCTGGACTATAAAACCCTAAGATTCAGGGAAAGATCTTAAACTCTACATGTCCAGCCTAAGCAAAAAGCAGTCCCTGCCTCAAAATCAGCCTGGTCTGTGTTTATGTGACATTAACAGCCCAGTGCTCACATTGCTAGTTTGGGACAGACACACAACAAACACAGGCAGATTACTATCATTGCATGTTCCCATCAAAGTTTTTGTTCTTCTCATCATAGACTGAAAACCAGACTAAGAAGTTGAAATTTTAAGGGAGTTGTTCTCCTGGAGAATATCCATGCCTGTAAAACTGAAAACATATGCAATACCTCCATCCTGGACAAACAGAAGAAGTCAAAGATAAATGTGAATGAGCCTCACTGTGTTCTGAAACACAAACCCCAGTATTTTACCTGTTATTTCAATTAATTTCATTTCAAATTTTGTATCATATTGAAATATTAATTCAGTTCTGCTTATATATGTTTAAGGTACTATAATATGTTTTCAAGTAATTGAAATAAAATATTTCATCATATTAAAATTTCAGAAATATAGAAAGGTAATAACATGGTCTTATTGAAATAATAAAGAAGTTGTGAATAATTCACATACTTTTCTTTAGTATTTGTCTTTCATCACATAATTCTGTCTTTTCATTTCAATTCTAGTTCTCTTGAAATGACAAAATTTCCCACCAAAAGAAAATTTCAGGTTCTGACTGGTTCCAGTCCTTGACAGAAAATTCATCTGGGGCTAATTTATAAGACAGAAAGAGAAGAGAATAGAAAGTGGATCCAAGTGAGCAATTATCTACATCTATGAGGTTTCTTGAATGCTCAGTGCAGTTTCAAAACATTAATTTGTTCAGCAATTATAGCAGGAGGCTGTTTTCAGACACCCACGGCAGGAGGGGACACAAAAAATATCCCTTTTTGCCAAATGCTTGTCCCTGAAATATCTGCTATAAATTATCCACTGCTTCCACAGTGAGCAACACCCTTAATAAGTGCAGAAAACCTGTGAGGGTGTAGAAATCAGAGCTGAGGGACAAAACAGAACCATTCAGAAATTAATTGGACTGTATCAAAACTACCTCAATGGCACAGACATCTTTCCAGTGCCTAAAGGGGCTACAAGTAAGCTTGGGGGAGGGACTTTTGACAAGGGCAGATAGCGACAGAACAAGAGGGAATGGCTTGACACTGACAGAGGACAGGGTTGGACTAGGTATAAGGAAAAAAATTCCTCCCTGTGAGGGTGGTGAGGCCCTGGCACAGATTGACCAGAGAAGCTTCAGCTGCTCCATCCCTGGAAGTGTTCAAGGCCAGGTTGGATGGGGCTTGGAGCAACCTGGTCTAGTGGAAGGTGTCCTTGCCCATGGCAGGAGGTTGGAACTGGATGAGCTTTAAGGTCCCTCTGAATCCAAATCATCATCAAAGTGAGCCCCAGCACTGTCCTGCACCCACTGGCAGTGGACTCAGCATGAACATCCCAGGTCAGGAAGGGAGATGCCCCTGTCCTTTAAACCCAGCCCCACAAACAGACAGGACCAGGCTCCCTGCCCAAGCCCCACAGAGACACACCCCCCTTTCCTGAATGCTCACCAGCTGCCCAGCACTTCAGAGTCCCTGAAAACAAGTCCTGGTGCTCAACACCTGGACATCACTTGTGGTTCTTGTCCAAAATTGGACAAGATAAGTTGGACAACTTTGTCCTGTGCAGGCCGGGAGTTGGACTTGATGATCCTTTTGGGATCCTTCCAACTCAGGATATTCTATGTGTGCTAGTTTGAAAACAAACCAGTGGGAGGCACCAAGTCAGAATAACAATTTAATGGAAATTAAAGAAAAGGGGAAAAAAAGGTAAAAGAAAACACTGTCAAACTGGCAGAGTCAAGGTACAACCTGACACCCTGTTAGGCAGGGTGGTGGTAGCAGTCTGGTAGAATGGTGGCTGCAGTCCTCTGAAGCAGTGATCCTGTAGTAAAACAGTCTGCTCTTCCTCAGGAAGTCCAGTGGTGGCTGTGTAGCTCCTGTCCTCTGGAAATCCAGTGGGAAGCCGGTGTCTCTGGTGTTCAGCCTCAGATTATATCCACGATGGGATGCTTGGTTCCTCCCTCTGGGTGGAGCATCTCACAATGGGGTAATGAGTCATGAGGCAAAGTGTTGATTAGGCTCATTAACAGAAGATAGTCCGGAGGGAGTTATCTCTGAGTCAGGCGGCAGGACAATGATGGGCAATTAACAGAAAGATAGTCTGGGGGGAGGAGGCAAGGAAACACTGCCCCACCTGATTTCAACAGCTGATGGGGATGGTAATAGAATACACTGCAACCCAGGACACTATGATTCTACAAATGTTAATTTACTTCAATATATTAATGCATGTGTTCTATGAGCCAGCTTGAAGAAATACTACATTGCCGTGGTGCCGCGCCGGCTAGCACGCTGTCCCAGGCACCAGGCAATCTCTGCCTGCTCCGAAGGGGCAGACAGAAGCTGAATCACGGTGCAGGCGGGCAGACGAAGCTTCAGGTGGGGTTCGCTTTGCCCACCAGTGGCAAAGGTGTGAGAAGAAGGTAAGAAAAAAGCGGAGGGGCTCATCGTGGGGGAAGATGGTTTATTGGGGAGAAAAATCCACGGAGAAAGCCGAAGCTGCGTGGCTTGCAGGGGGTCTTGTACCCCCACAATATGGGTGGAGAAAACACACAGCAACCAATGGAACATCAGCCAGGGGGTGTTTCCAAGGCAGGGAGAAGGAATTACAGCAAATGCAAGAAGGGGTAGGCGGGGAGGAGTAACAAGGACCAATTAACAACAGAAGAACATAGAACTCTCTGGAAATACAACCTAATATGAGAAATAAGGGGAGGGGAGGGCTGTGGCCGATGGTAAGGCACGGATTTTTTATATTTTTCACAGCCTTATGAATGCTCAGGGCTTTTGGGCTGTGGCAGCATCAAACCAATGGTAATTTTTTGGGATGACTACTAGATCGGGACGTGGATATGGCAATCTTCCCACAACAGTTGTTAACATTAGAAATCTTAAAAGTACGGTTGTCAGACTGGTGGCGCATACCAGTCTGATGGAAGAAATTGACACAGTACGCCACCTCGGCGGACCCCTTCAGATATAATTCTTGGGGTTCTTGGTCTGCTGGGGGAAGATTCCACATCCACACATTCCAATGGTTGGGCTGAAGTAGGTGGGCATCATGTGTCAGGGCAAGAAACTCTCAGGGTTGGAGGGGGATACCTATTAAGCAGGTCGACATTGGGTCACTTGCTCCGTCCATGGCCAAACAAAGTCCAGTTTGATTCAATGCCTGGGCCAACGTGACCCAAACATTAGCTTGTGGCTGCTGCGTGATCCAGACCGTTACCGGTGGAAAGGGCAGGATGAGGAGTCCAAGGCCAAGGAGGAGGGTCTGAGTCACCACCCTGGAGGCTCTAGAAATTTTGCTGGGATTTTTGCGAGTGAAACAGACAGAAAGGGTAAATGGCTTGAAAGTTCTACAGAAGCATTGGCCTTATATTAACTCCCTGTTTTTCAAATAAAAGGGTAGGTGTGGAAGGTTAGGAAGTAAGGGAAAAGGGAAAACATTCAGGGAAAGGGAACAGCAGGAAGAGAGCAGCAAGTTCTTCTTCAGATGGTGTCCAGTGTCGGCACCTCTTCCAAGCTGTGGCTTTGGGGTCGTCACTGTTTAGTGAGGTCAGGTGCGGCTTCATGACCTTTGCTGGCACCCACTTCAGTCCAGCTGGGGTCAATACAGTGGCATATCCCCTTCCCCAAGCTAGTAACTTGAACAGACCCTCAATTTTGTGAGTTTCAGGGCCTTTGACCAAGACCGGGGGATTTTCTTTCAATTTAGTTCTGATCAAATTTTTAAAGTGCTGGTATACGGGGGGTCAGGCTCTTCAAAGGAACAATTTAAAAAGTTAATGGTGAAGAAAGCCCTGCAGAGTCGCTCAATGGCCAAATTAGTCTCTGCTCCTTGCTGCTGGGCAAGAACTCTTTTGAGCGTGTGATGGGTACACTCAACTATAGATTGGCCCGTGGGGGAATGAGGGATACCCAGAGTGTGCAAATTCCCCATGTGTCAAAGAACTGGTGGACGTTCTTCAAGACGTATGCTGGTCTGTTGTCCGTCTTAATTTCTGCTGGCACTCCTAGAGTGGCAAATGCCAGCAGAATGTGCTTCATAACATCTTTTGCTTTCTCCCCACAATGAGAAGGGGCAAAGACTGCTCCCAAGAAGGTGTCTACGGAGACGTGGACTTACTTAGAGCTCCCAAATTCAGGGACGTGAATCACATCGGTCTGCCACAGCTGGCAGCTATTGAGACCGTGTGGACACATGCCAGCCCCTAACGATGGGATCTGATGTTTTTGACAGTCTGGGCAAGTTGCCACAATGGCCCTAGCTTGGCTGCGAGAGAGATGGAACATGCAGACCAAAGCCAGGACATTTTGATGATAGAATCGATGGTTCAACTTCGCTTGTTGGAACGTTCCCAGTAGTGATGTTAATTGCACTGGGGCAGCCAAGGCGTCGGCATTCCGGTTCCCTTCAACAATAGGACCTGGGAGGTCGGTGTGCGACCTCACGTGTATGACATAATAGGGTTGCTCCTGGTGGGACAGCAGAAAGACAAGCTGCAAGAGCAAGTTATATAATTTAGGATTTGATACTTCTTTGAGCATTGAGTGCTCTGCTCTCTCAATCATTCCAGCCACACAAGCCAAATCGGTGACAATGTTTATTGGCTCTTTTTGGAATCACTCGAAGATCCTGATGACGGCAGCTAACTCAGCAATCTGAGTAGATCCCTCAACTACTTCAACATCTTCTTCCCCCTCAGATGTTTGGGGGTTCCTCCAAGTCAGAACGGACTTGTGGGAAGCCTCTGAACCGTCGGTGAAGACTGCCAGGCCTTGGAGTGGTTTGTTACTTTGCAACAGTTTGGGAACTTATTTGAAATTTAAATTGAACAGTTTGTGTGGCGGATGGTGGCTAGAGAGTTGCCCTGAGTAACTATCTAGGGCAAACTGCAGGCACTCGCTGCTCTGTAGAGCAAATTCGATATAGTCTAATTTAAATGGCATATAAATGCACGTGAATTTGCACCCTGCAAGAATGCGGAGGCAAGACCTGGCCTTCCTCATCAGTTGCGCCATCAATTCCTGTGGCATGGTAATGCTTTTGGATGGCTGGTGAGGCAAGAACACCCACTCTATGGTTAAGAGGGGGTCCTTGATTCTCTCGTCCCACTGGAAAATAAGGCCTTGCAGGTGTGGTAGCTGGCCCATAATTATAAATTTGAACTGCAGGTCTGGTTCCATCCAGTGGGCCCGCCTGGTGGAAAGAGCTTTCTGGACCTTACCAATGGCCTCTCATGCTTCTGGGGTTAGAGATCGGGGAGAATCTAACCCACTGTCGCCTCACAGTAGGTTAAAGAGGGGGACGAGGCTTTCTGTGGATATCCCCAACAGGGGCCAGACCCAGTTCACTGTACCACACAGTTGTTGAAGGTCGCGGAGGGTCCAGGGCTTGTCAGCAATGGCTAGCTGTTGGGGAGCAATGGTCATCTCCTGGATCCGGAGGCCAAAGTAGGTCAGGGGGCACAAGCGCTGGGTCTTGTCAGGATGGACTACAAAACCTGCAGCTCCAATTGCCTGGATTGTCAGATCTAGGGTTAGGTCTAAGTGTGTCTCATCTGGGGCACACACAAGGACGTCATCCATGTAATGAAGGATGATTTCCTCTGGGGCCTGTTTCCGGACAGGGGACAGGACCCGCACAACATAGCATTGGCAAATGCTGGGGCTGTTCTTCATGCCCTGGGGCAGCATTGTCCAATGATATCTGTGCATGGGGGCTTACCGATTAACAGATGGCACTGAGAAGGCAAATCTAGGAGCATTGCTGGGGTGTAGAGGTATGTGGAAGAAGCAGTCTTTGATGTCTATGACAGCTAACTTCCACATACGAGGGAGCATTGACGGTGAGGGCATGCCTGGTTGCAGGGACCCATATCTTCCATGACTGTGTTGATTTTACACAGGTCATGGAGGAGACGCCACCCATTTCATTTTGGTTTTGGGAGAACAAACACAGGGGAATTCCATGGGCTATTAGTTGGAACTATGTGGCCCTTGGTAAGTTGCTCCTCTGTGAGGGACTCCAGGGCGCAAAGTTTTTCAATGGATAAAGACCACTGTTCCACCCATATCGGTGTGTCAGTTAGCCAATTCATGTGTGAGTGGTCATGCGCAACAGCGGCCCACCCTAAAAACCCTGGGCTGCTGGAACAACAGCTTGAGTTCCCCACTGGGACAAGGTATCTCTACCCCACAGGATAAACCCTGCGTCAATAACAAAAGGTTGGACAGTAGCCGAATTTCCTTCCAGGCCTTGGATAGTCACATTTTGGGTGCTCCTTAAAGCTGTAGCTTTGCCCCCAACCCCAGCAATGTTCCCAGTCACTGATTCGAGTTCCCATGCTTGGGGCCACTCTCTACGAGAGATCACAGTGACATCTGCCCCGGTATCCACCATACCTGGCATGAGAACTCACTCACCCCCTTGGCTCAACTCGCACTCAAGGGCTGGCCAAATGGGTCCCATCACTTCTGCCCAGAAGACTTGTGGCTCCTGCTGGGCCTTCAGGGAGTCTTTTGGGATTTCTCATCCTTGTGCGATCGTAGCACCTTCTGGAATAAAAATGCATGATGACATTCAACCAGGAATACCAGCCGTCCTCCCCCATTGGTGGTTAGTATGGATGGGAAGACTTGAACTCCTGGGTGCTCCGATGCTGCAAGTCCAGTAATAAAAATGTCTGACTCCAGCGGGATGGGTATCACCACTCAGGCCGGAACAGATCTGTCACCAGTTTTTTTAACAAGGAGGCTGGAGGTCAGGACGATTGGAACTGTCTTCCCCAGTTTCCAAGTATAAAATTCAACTGCCGCATCGGCTAGCTCAGCTTCTGTCCAGTCCTGTAAAATGTTCTTTTTTCATGGCATGGTAGCTCCATTTGTGTCTTCACGCAGAGCTGTATCACGCTGTCTGCTCAGTTTCCCAAGAGTGGTGCTTGTCTGTTCAGTCGGTGGCTGCAGCAACATCCCTGCCCCAGGTGGCCCGAACCTGGAATGAAAGGCTCAGGCACAGGTGTTACTGCCTGGGGTTTTTTACATCCCTTTGCCCAGATCCCCAGCTTTCCACAGCGGTGACACCTGCTCTGGGATGGAAGTTTTCCTCCTTGACGCACCACCCCCACGACCCCCCTCTTTTATTATTTTGAATTTCAGGGTCAATTGACACCAACTTTATACAGGTTCCTACAGTTAAATCTAAGGTGAGAGGAGGATCTAAAGGCAGGGCCCTGAGAACAGCTTTGCAGGCTTTGTTCGCATTGGAGCGGGCCAACTCTGTTAGCAGCTGCTGTTGGAATTCGTGCCCCTCTGTCTGCGAGCGAACAGCCTGTGTGAGGCGCTCTACAAAATCTACAAAGGGTTCTGATCACCCTTGGAGGACTTGTGTGAAGTGGGTCTTGGGGCAGCAGTGGTGGGAGCAAGGAACTGAGGCTCTGAGCAGCCTGCTTGATGTTTTGCAGGACTGCTTCAGGGATGTTAGCAGCCTGATCTTGGGGCTTAGTCCAAGCCCCTTCCCTGCAAAGGTGGTCCAAAGAGAGCACTGCAAGTTGGGGATTGCTCTGATAGGAAGCAAGAAGATCTCACAGTGCCCTCTTCCACGTCCTTTCCCAGAGGAGATACTCAGTCTGGGAAAGGAGGCAGGCCAGAACATTCTTAAAGTCATGAGGGACTAAAACTCTAGGGGAGAAAGAGGCAAGGAGCAAGCTCCGAAAGTACTGAGACTCTCAACCAAACTCCTTGCTCGCCTTGTACAGCTCTTTTAGGTCGGCATGGGGAAAGGGTTCCCATCAGAGGCATGCTCCGGCTTGGCTGTAAACAACTGGCATGGCTTGCATCTGATCTGCATCCCCACTTCCAGGTCTGGGGTCGTGGGAACTGGAAGGGGGGGCATAGGAGCCGGAAGTAGGGAGGTAGGGGGTGGAGCTTTCAGGGTGGGGAGGAGCCGGCAGGGCAGAGCTGGGGGGGGGCCCGACGAGGTAGGAGAGGCCCAACACAGGAAGGCCCATTGACGTAGGAGTGGGAGGTGCCAACGTGAGGGAAGGGGGCGGAGAGAAGGGGGAGGAGCAGGGGAAGGGCTGAGGGCAGAGCTGTGCAAAGCAGCGGGAAACTGGGAAGATGAGTGATACAAAATGGAGGACTCTTTGTCTTCTCCCAAGATGGCGGGCACTGCCATGAGATTGCCGGCGCCATGTTGGGTAGGTAAAAAGGGATTAACGGGGGAAGAAGGAAGGAAGGGGGGCGGCACTGGGGTGAGAAGGGATTGAGATCTTTAGGGGGTACAATGGACTCTTTTCTCAGGCAGAGCAGGGGACGAGGGAGAGGAGAAGGGGTTTAGGGAGGAACTCAAGCTGGGGTGTGCGCACCCAGCTTAAGGTGGGTGGGGAGAAGCTTCTGGAGAGCCGGGGAGACAGGGGCAACCCCCCACCAATAGGCGGTATACTTCTCCAAGGCTAGTCCTGTTAGGAACACGGGAAGAAGGAAAGCTGGGAGAGCCATGGCAGAGCTGGTCCCCACCCGGCAGGCTGCACCGGAGCCGATCTGATCCCAGTGAGCCACACTGGGTAGAGCGGGGCTGCGGGGAGCCAGGGGCTGGGGAAGACGAGGGAATACAACCGAGGACAGAACTGGGATCGCCCTCCCCCGCGGACCTCTTCAGAGCATTTATAATGGCTGCACACAGGGGCATGTACAGATAGACAGCTCTGTCTCCCATGGCAGCCACTTCCCCAAGCCGCTTGCTGACTCAAGCCCAAAACGTTGGCTCTCACACGTGGTCAGCGGCGCCAGGGAAGCGGTGAAAAACCCACCTTACAAAGCTCTTTAAGAGACCTTTAGAAAACTTAAAATCATAACTTTGAAAGATACCCACAACTGGGACATAAAAACTCCGCTGAGCCTGGGATAATTTATTTGCCATGGCTCGTGTCTTCCCCCACTGGGTACAAAACGAAGAAAGAAAAAAAACCCGCGGGTTTCCTCCTCCCTGTGCTGGAGCTGCCCGCGCTGCACGTGTCACGCCGAGCGCCGGGCACCCCGAGGTTTGCACTTACTGCGGGAATATCCTGGAACGAAGAAACCGGTGGGAGTCCTCCTTCTAGCTGCAGGTCTCTGGAGAGAGGTCCCGCAGATTCTTGGAGAGCTGCACGCGCGCGGCGGCAGCAGAGCACGCTGGCGGCAGTCGTGGCGCGTGCTCGGCGGCGGCGGTCTGCATGCCAGAAGCAGCAGCACTGGTCTGCGTGGCGGCAGCGTGTGCTTCACAAGAAGCAGTCGGCGTCCGACGACAACTCTTGCTGGCTCCAGCTGGCGAGGACGCTCGGGTCTTCCTCTGCTCGGGAAGCAGGCAGGATGGTGGACAGTGGGTCACACCGGTCAGTGGCCCCGCGTCGGGCACCAGCTGCCACGGTGCCGCGCCGGCTAGCACGCTGTCCCGGGCACCAGGCAATCTCTGCCTGCACTGCGATTCAGCTTCCGTCCGCCCCTTTGGAGCAGGCAGAGATTGCCCGGTGCCCAGGACAGCGTGCTAGTTGACGCGGCACCGTGGCACTACATATTTGCACTTATGTATTTTTCTTTGGCATAAAATCCTCCACTTTTCAGTCACTCAGCCTTGTCCGCCTTGCTAAAACATTATGTAGCTGAAATGCCTTTTGCTCAAGCTTTTGCGTTAGTCATTTAATCACCATCTCCCATCAGGTGTTTTTGTTTAGCTTGTGTTAAAAATCCACACTCTGCAGCAGGGGAACAATTTCTGCAGCACAAATCAAAGCAGGAGTCTCTAAAATATACCTTTCTTAGAAAAAAAAAAATTAGACTTAGTGATAAAACATAATTCAGACAATTTTTGCTACTGTCATTAACAGGAAAAAAATCCCAGTCCAACAGTACAAGATATCAAAGGGAAACTCATGGGAACAGTGGCAGAGAATGGAGCTGATGTAAAAAACTGTTCCAACACAGAGAGAATATAAAGGAGAGTTCAGTATTCCTTCTGCACTCTTCATTCTTCTTCTAAAGCACACCTGTTATCTCACAGCTATAGGGTTCCCTGCCCCAGGTGCCACTTCCATCAGGATTTGACGAGCCATAGTCCACCTTGCAAAGCCTGGCCATGTGTTGGGGTTTTAAGAGGTCTAGTTTTTTTTCTGTTAAAGGAATTTTCCCCCATTCTGTTACTAAGACGACAAATCACTGGGTGCTTAAGAGAAAACAAAAGACCTGGCTACCCTTTTGTTTCACTTGGGTGTGGGGTCAGTTCGCTCTCGGTGTTCAGAGAGAGAAGCTGCTGGTTCTTTTCGGCCGCTTTTTCTTACTGTGGAGAAAGATCCCAGGATCCCCGGCCCACCTTCCCTGCCCCGCTGGAGGCCGGGCTGTGGCCGCCCTGCCCCGCCACTGCTTCGAGCCTTCGCTGCGTTGTAGCCGTGCTCGCCCTGCCTGCCCAGACCTCCGGGGGGTTCCCCACTTGGATACATCATGTCTGCCACCCGGGATTTGTGCTCAGCCTGCTGCTCCAGCCTGCTGCTCCCGAAGGTCCAGACGGACACCGGGGCCAGCTGTCCGGGGGTTTGTGAAGCCTTTGTTCCATCCTTCCCCGGGACCCCAGACCACCAGTGCCGCGTGCTCCCCGAGCTCGCTCTGGAGCGCCCCCTGCAGCCGCGGGGGAACCATCGCACCTGCCCTGCTCACCGGGAGCCGCCAGCGCCCCTGCCGGCTGCGAGCGGAACTGCACCCGAGGGGAAAGGGCCCGACAGCCGAGAAGGCTGGGACTGGGTTTGTGATTGTTTGCTGTTACTGCCATAGTTGTTGTTGTTTTGTTTGACTGGTTATATATATAATAGTAAAGAACTGTTATTCCTATTTCCCACATCTTTGCCTAAAAGCCCTTGATTTCAAAATTATAATAACTCGGAGGGAAAGGGGTTATATCTGCCACTTCAAGGGAGGCTTCTGCCTTCCTTAGCAGACACCTGTCTTTCAAAACCAAGACACCATGGAAAGCAGCATTGCACAGTTACTTGTCTTTCTCCCAGATTTATGGTGAAAGTCTAGAAAAAACATAAAGAGGCTATAAAGCTTTACACAAATCACCTGAGGGATTTTACATTTTGTTATCTAGGAATTAAAAGTTATCATTAGAAACTATTTTGTCTGGTCCTGTTGCTCACTGCACGAGTCAATCCTCTCCAGGAGCAAGTCAATAAAAGTCCAACTCCACCAGGATGGGGGCAAGTAAGAACTCGTCACACAGCCACCACCCCTTCGCTTCCTGAGGCATTTTAGATTTATCATTACTATTTTTTTCTTGCCTCTGTCACCAGAGGAGACTCATCCTGAGGCAAGGCACATCTCCGGGAACACACGTGACAGGTTAGCTCAGCAGCAAAACCAACAAGCTGTAAAGCCAATGCAGTAATGACCTCATGCATTACAATGCTTGCTGTGTAGTAATGCCACGTTTAAATAATGGACTGCAAAGATCATTAAAGCAAATCAAATGTATAGATTAGCCCATAAAATCTCTTTAATGTCTCCTATATTCTGATACCATGTGAAAGAGCAACCCCAGTCAGCAGTGGATGCAGGTGCTCGGCAGTAGCCTTGGGCTTTCAGCATCCTTACCTTGGAGGCTTCCTTCCACTCTTACGTTATCACTGCAATTTTTTACATCCTAAATTCTCCACAAGGAGAGGTGTAGCTGATGATTGTGGCCATATTTCTGCTGTAATCTCCAAAAAAATATCAGATCCAGCACAGCTGCTCTGCCAGCCCCAGTCTCAGCACACCAGCCCTGTTTTGTGGTTCCACCAGCCCAGCCTGGTAACAACACCATGGGGACCTCTCCTGCAGTGCAATGGAGTTACAATCACAGAGTCACCAGGGTTGGAAGAGACCTCCAAGAAAATCTAGTCCAACCATCAACCCATCCCTACCATGATCACACCTAAACCATACCCCAAGTGCCACATCCAGACTTCTGTTGAACACTTTCAAAGATTGTGACTCCACCACCTGGGCAATTTATTTTAATGCCTAATCACTCTTTCAGTGAAAAAAAAAAAAAATCTAATGTTCAATCTGAACCTCCCCTGACACACAGCTCTCTCCATTGTTTCCAAGTCAGTTGGATAGAGAAGTTTTCATGACAATGAACCCCTTTAGCAAAAATCTTTATCATCTAGGGGGAAAGCAGCTGCTTCTCATGTTATCCATAACAGACTGCCACGGGACACCAAGTTCCTAAATGGCTATTCCTACCTAACCAACCGAGATCACATATGCTCATTTTTTGCTTTTTATAGACGCGCTTCATGATTACGTACTACGCCTGATGTTTCTATTTACAATATTTCCCAGTTAGATTTTATTTAAGTTTACTTACAAAAATATAATTACATTTTTGCTTTGACTAGATGTGTTTACCCTGCCAACATGGAATTATGCATGCAAGAAAGAGAGATGGGCGAGCAGGTGAAGAATAACTCACCTCCATCAGTATTTTGCAAGTCCTCTCCTACATCCACAAAACCTGCTAATATTAACAGATGGCGTATCCTTCCTGCTGGAAGACAGACACCAAATCCTGACCTGAAGGGCCATGTTTATGGTCTCACTTCCCATTTCACAGCAGAGAAATCTTTAGAGCCCAGCAAACTCTATTCTGTGCTCATATATTCTCTAGATGGGGAACAGGGTCAACTTGCCTACCAACTTTTAAAACAGCTGCACTAGCAAGAAGGCTAAAATGAGAATCTTCCAGGAAAGACTTCATGTTTTACATTGCAGATCAGACAATTTAAGCCATGTTGTATATG
Organism: Corvus hawaiiensis; assembly: GCF_020740725.1. Classification (NCBI taxonomy): domain Eukaryota; kingdom Metazoa; phylum Chordata; class Aves; order Passeriformes; family Corvidae; genus Corvus; species Corvus hawaiiensis. The sequence continues at coordinate 10,355,555 of NC_063227.1, read as the reverse complement.
TTAATAAAAGCAATTTCTTCAGTTACCTTTTAGTATAAGAAGTGTCTGCTACAGGAAATAAATTCAGCAATTAATATTGGCCATAACCTTACAGCAATAGTTTTTCCTAAATAATTTCTTTTTTTTAAGAACCACAACTTGTGCTGAAAGAACATTTGCATTTTATTACCCCTAAATGTTTAACTACCATAACTAATGCTTGATTAATAAATGGCTAGCTACTGCTGTTACTTGCAAACTCACAATTTAGATATGGCAAATTATTTGCCAATGAATATTGGTCCTTCTCAAGCAGCAACATAGGGAGAAAAGAATCAAAATAGGAAAACAGGTTTAATTCAGAGTGTCTCTTAGGCCTCAGTCTATTATTCCAGCCAAGCTCATTAAATGCTGGGTAAAGCTATAATGTTTATAGGTCTTATTTAAAAGTGAAATTGTGGGACAAAAAAAGCTTAAGTTCATGTGGCCAGTCTTCCACAGTACAGCTCTCAGCTGGACACATCCCTTTCAGAGACTTCCTCAAGGCAGCAGAGAATTCATAATGCTTTTGGGGGATCCTGGGGGAACCCAGCCTACATTCAGCACCTAGAATCAACATCCAAGCGAAAGACAGGTATTTTGGGTGGGGGTTTTTTTGTTGTTGGATTTTGAATTTGTTTGGTTTGGGACTTCTTGGGAGGGTTTAGAGGTTTTTGTGTGTTTAGTTTTCATTTCTTGTTGTGTATCTGTGGGATTTTTTTTTTAAAGACTCAGGCACTATTTTCCCTCTTTATTTTTTTATTTATTGAGCATGTCATTAACTCACCAAGTTGGTAGCTGTAGAAGCATGAAGGCTTTGGGACTAATTTGAATTAAAATGAAACATCGTGGATAATACTTGTTTGCTTCCAGGCCTTTGCAATGGAGCCTTCAGGGGAAAAAAATTTGCAAAAGAAAATATGAATTGGATTTCAAAACTGTTAAAACAGTCTGGCTAGAGGCGTTACCTGGGGTGGCTGTTTTATTCAAATGCAAATATGTAAGACATTTAACTATGCACGAATCAGATCTCAAGTGCTTTCTATTGCTTCAAATGTTCCTCTCCCCAAATCCCATTTCTAAATGCTTGTGCCTTTTAGGTGGCAACTGATTCAGCAGTTTCAACTTGCTTTTCTTGGAGATAAGTGATAAGTGATGCTTGGCCTGGGAGCTGCAGCACCACACCTGAGAACCAGCCCTGTTTACTCTTCACACCTCAGCCCAAGAAAGTAAATCTTCTCCAGCCCCAATCCTGCATGATGTCAAGTTTATAAATATGACTTTCGATTAAAATTATTTCAGCAGAGCTACATGACAAAATAGAAGAACCAGCAGAATAGGAAGGAAGAAGCAGAATAAGAAATCTTAGGAAGCGGCAGAATAAATCTTCCAGTCTGGACAATTTTAAAGGAAAATAGTGCAGTTAATGGAAATCTCGCCATGCGGCCAAAAGGAGGAAAGCAGAACTGACAGCTAAGAATCAACTCCTGTTCTGTTTTTTTCAAGACATCAACAAAGGTTACAACCTGCTGCATGGCAGCTGTGGACACAGCTGTCATTTCAGATTTGATTTTACAATATATGCTTTCAAATTAGGCAGACTTCAACACTGATTAGGAACAGGCTTTTCTTCTACAAATGCTTATAAGAAGTGCTTTCTCACAAGTCATACAGCCTTACAACCCTTTGGCTTGTTCCAGAGATACATCAAAAATATCCACCCCATAATCACAGCCTTTTTATCTTGGCAGGTCCTTCCAAGTGCTCAGTACTCTGAATTTTCCACCACTATCAATAGTGTTAACAACTAATACTTGGTAATTTTTCAGAACTCCTTTCAAGCCTTTCAGGAACTTACTTGTATGAAATATTAACAAGAAAAATGTTCTGAAGTACTAATAAATTTGTCTCTCTCCAGCCTCTAACATAGATGAAGAGCTGTACAGGGAATTTTCAAGTTCTGTTTAGGTCCTAGGGGTCTTCAGGGTGTTGGTTGGTAACATCATCCCACAAACAAGCAGCTCAGTCTCACCGACCCAACACAAGAAAGCCCTCAGTCATCATAAGCCATGGACATTCTCCATCCCAATATCCAGGGATATCCTAGCTCTGTGTTTAAGCAGCCAGCCACTTCTCAAAGCAAACAGCCAGGTTCATGAATGTATTTAACTGCCTAAAGATGCAGAAAAGCACACAGGGAGAGCTGCTGAAATCCTTTAAGTGAGTAACTCCAATTTACTCATCTGCGTGCATAAACTGCCCATGAATCCCACACTCTGGGAGCAAAACTGGTCTGAAACCGAGCAAACCAGAGCATTTCTGCTTGTGCCAAGAGTTTCCCTTTCCATGCAGGGCACCTTTATCCAAGGTTAGGAAAGCAGCCAACATCTCCATGTGCAGGTGATGTACTTTCAGTCACAATAGAGACCAGCCATTTCCCATCGACAGGCGCACCAAGCTAAGGTGTCTGCACATTTAATTGAGATTATGGTGGGAATTAATTGTAAGATTAACAATCTCCAAAAGTGATGTCACAGAGCAATATCAATAACTGCAGTAGAGCTTTGGTAGCACAGTAAGATCATAAAAAAATGCTATTGAAGTACATGTGGATGAAAAGAAAATGACATGTGGCACTTCTGGTATGAGATAGCCATACAGTATATTTGTAGGACCCAAAAATTTCTTTTAAGTTTGAAAAAGTGAGAGATATTTTTTTGTATACATTTTGAAATAAGAGTGAGATTATCCCAGGCAAACAGAAGCAAGAGAAGGGAAAGAGTCATCAGATGTGTGAAGAGCCAATCCCACAGGAACAATGACAAAAGATGGAAAATTAACAAGTAAAATTGCCATTGTTTCTGCAGGTTGCCTCTTGTAATTCAGTAGGAGTTACTATACTGCAAAATTCAAGGGGATAAAAATCCATTACAGCTCTTCTCTATACCCTGCTCTGAGGACTCTTTGTCTAAAATAACTGTATTTTAATCTGTTTGGCAAATGTTTTCAATACAGTCTTTAATACAATACTGTGTGGAGAATTTCAGGGTAGAAGGAAGGTTTGGTGCATTATTTCTACAGTTTAGTTCACCTCTTAAACCTACACAGTCAGAGCACAGGAAGATAGCCCTTCCACATGAAGTGTTAATAAACTTTTAATAACAAAACATTTCTCCAGGCATCAAATCCTGTCGCTGCTGAGGACACTGGAGTTTTACCATTAACTTCAGCGGAACCAAGACACAATCTCTGGCTATATATTTCATATAAATTACATTGCTATTAGACTTGATTCCCAACAGAAATTACATTCATACAAGCTCTAATACTCATGACATCCAAAACACATCCAAGTATTTTCTTCTTGCATCCACTCACACACACAGATTTTTTTTTTTCTCTTTAACTACAGCAATTAAGACAAATTATGGAGATTAGTTTTTCTTCTTTTAGGCTCCCACCAGGAGTTTCCCTCTATTTTACAAGCTAAGCTTTGTTCGTTCCAAGCTTGGCACCTACAAATGCAAGCCCTGTTGCAGGAAGGTGCACTGAGACCTGAGCTCAGCAGTCCTGTAGCTGCTCTGGAGAGGTTGAGCCTGGAACCTCCCTTCTTGGAGGAGGCTGAGCACATCCTCAGCCGGCTTGATACCAAAAAAAGCATTCTTTGTGCATAGAGCTGAAGTGCATAATAAATCATACCTCAATTTTGCCTACATGCCAGGAAGGCTGGATTCCCCCTTCCCAATCTGCCTGCTTGCCTTGCCTGCTCTCCACTCACAGGAGTGTGGGGAAGCCAGAGCTCCAGCCAACATCAGTTTGCATTTCTGTCATACAAAGCACACAAGTTCACCCAAATTCAACCCAACAGCCAGGACTTGTCCAAGGTAATGGCCATCTTCACCACCTTCTGTCCAAGCCACCAACCAATGCACCCCAACTGCAGCATAAGAAACCTCTTGGGCTCTGTGGAAACCAAACACAGGCTTTGGGAGCCCCAAGAGCATTTCTAGCCTTTCCTGACTCAGCTTTAAAGCTTAAAGACATTTTAAAATGTTTTTAATTGTGTGGAATGATAGGTCTATCCAACAGAGAAAGCCAGGAACCATGACCAGGGTCTTCCACTGTTGTGTCCCCTCTCTCTGGTGCTGCCTGGTGAAGCACCAGCTCATCCAGCTCGCAGCAGGTAGCAAGCAGTGTTGGGCCAGATATTTTTTTTAACAGAGATTTTCTCATGAGTTGTTGCTTGTAGGTGAATCCTAACTGCTTGCTTCAACTGCTCCTATTACCATAAACCAAAACCTCTGGTCTGTTATAAAATATTCTGATTTTATATTCAAGACATTTGGAAATCTCAACATATTTTCACTCTCTGGAAAAGAGTGAAAACCAGCTCCCCAACAATGCAGAATTTAGCAATTTGCATATGAAATTAAGTTTTCATATCACATGAAATCAAGTTTTATTATTCATTTCTAAATCCCACTTTCCTCACCCTCCGTTTTCCCAAAGTCAGCCAAGACCATGTGCCAGGTACCCGCAATGGTGAATGATTATTCACCAAGCAACCCAGGGAAAGAAGAGAGTCTGGCAGGGTTGCAGGACATTGTGGGAGGCTGTAGATACCAACAGCAGCTTTAAACAAGGTACCAAGTGCTAAAAATGGTGAATTAATCTACATTAGGCTCCGTGCTTTACCAGCTAGACAGGTCATTTAAAGCTGTTGTATCTTCACACTACACTGCCGACAGCGCTAGAGACATTTTCACAATTCATCCTGTAAAGCAGTACGTTCTAATTATTATTTCTTTGTCTTCTGCTTAGGGCTTTGCCCATTAGGTGGTGGGAAATCCAAAGGATATATGCAATGGTTATTCTTTCGTCTTCATAGCTCTTAAACTACTTCTCTAGCTTATGTCAATGCCTAAGTAATTGTGCCAACATGTAAGTATTTATGTGCTTAACTAAAAAGAACATTAAAAAAAAGAAAGAATGCTATTGTTTATATGCCAACTAGAGATGCTGTGATCTGCAGACATTTTCCTGTTTTTTACAAGCAAAGGGCATTTCTTCTGATTTGAGATACTCTCCCCCCCTCACCAACCTCATGCACTCCCACAGCTGGCTCATGCTGTGGCTTCTGTCTTCTCAGAGATTTTCTGTCACTCGACGAACTCCCCCTTATTCTGTGTCATGGACCTGGTTTATGCTAACATGTAGACAGAAACTGCAGATGGATCTACATTATCAGAATGGCCTTTTCCTCCCTCTGTTCCCTCTCAACTCTTGCAATGGTGGCACTCAGTGGGACCTGTGGATGAGCAGGACACCTCCTTTGCTGTCATAAAGCCTGGGCTGTGCATGCAGCAAACAAGAAAACAAATTGGCTTGGGAAGTTTCCTGCCCACACAGCACAAAGACACCAAATGGGGCAACCTGCAGACTCAAACAAAAGCCAGATTCTTGTTTTCCCTCCTAAGGCCACTTTGCTCTCTCATGCGGGACACACCTTTTGTACAATGTTCCCCTGGGGGCTGCAGTGATGAGTTAGCCAATTATACAGAGAGAAGAGGAATTTGATGAATGGATCATTTTTGGTGCACTCTGCACTTTTGACTCATAAATTCCACAGAAAACAAGGTAAATGGAGCATAACTTATTAATGAATAGAGCCCTAAATATCAAATGATCCGCTGCGAATCATCAGCAGGAATTGCAGAGCCTTCACATCACGTTGGTTATCACATGCTGCAGTGGTTCAGCGATGGACAAACTGCAGCCTGGTGTTAAGTTGTACAAGATAATCTAGGAAATAACATTCTGCCTTCTATAAAGCACGTTACAGAGAGGTGCTTGCCTGACCTTCAGACTATGACCTCCAGAGACAGTGATCCTGCAAGCCTCACCTTGCATTGCAAGCCTGAAAGCACCATTAAGCCCATGATGAATTGTGAGCCTTGGGAAAGGTCCATGAACCCTAAATCTCACCAGAAAGCTGGAGGAAAGTCAGACAGCTCTGAAGAGGGACACCAGTGAAGTTTCTGTGTAGTGAGATAATTTAGCAGCAACAGCTTTCTATCCTGCATCACTTCTACCCCTTCACTGATGGGTAAAAATGGACAATCCCACCACGTTTGAAGGTCTACTGAGGTCCATATTAAGCCTGAAGAACCACACTGGCTGTTCTGAGAGAGCACCACAGGGCAAGAACATGAAGAACCTTCAATTTCCACCTTTCTAAAAGTTGTTTGGTTTTTTTGAGAGTTGAGAAAACATGAAAGAAAGAAGGAAAGAACAAGGAAAACCATACACCCAAGTACCTCCTCTCAAATTATCTCCATGAGCCTGAGGATCATTCGCAGAGAAGTGTGAGCACACATATTCTGGCACACTCTTGACTGTTCACAGTCACAATGAAATACCTGGTCTGGGCATTTTCCTCATCACTGTTCTCGTTCGAATTAATTAGCTTGTTTCCATACTTCTTGGTGTCCTTATCTGTGGCAGGGAGGTTAGAACTAGGTGGTCTTCAAAGTCCCTTCCCAAATCATCCTATGATTCTTCTTTCACCTTAACATCTCTGAATCTTCTGGAGTTAACTTTACTGCTGTTCTCCAATTTTCTTTCCTACCTAATTTTTCCTTAAGTGTTTTCAAGCATTTGGGTACAAGTCTGCCTCCTGGCACTGAGCTGCAGTTACCTGTGTGCTGTGGAACTATCTTTAAAGTTGGGGGTTTTTTTTTCACTTGTATTGACAGAAGCAGTAATGGTAAAGACTGCCCACTACTTTCTAAAGGCCATTTTTCCCTGTATGTGTACAAACATGTCATCTTTCATCTGTCAGACCTCTAAATAGGCTTGAAGTGAGTTTCTCCTGCAAATGCGCCTCTTTTTGCAGGGATGGCCTATCTGTACTCTCCATTCTTTCCTACACTTGTGCACATCATCTTGTTCAAACAAACTGCCAAGATTTCAGCCAGCAGATAGCAATTAGTATATAAAAACAAAATGAACCACCATGGCTGGATGCTGTGCCATAGGCAAAAAAATGCAATAGAAAGCTACTTTAGCTGAAATTGGTGTTTAAAAGACATTTCCATAAGAAGGCTACAAAACCACCCTCTTACTGACTACCCATAAGGCTTCAGCTACACTTGCCAGGTAGAGCAATTTTCTAGAGACTATTAAGTAAAGCAAAACCAGCTAGACAGATTGTTGCAGTCTGACTGAAAAAGCAGCAAACTGATAAAAAAATTACCATTGAAGTCAACAGAAATAAGGACTTTCTACCTGCAAGATGTGAACTGTCAAAGGGAGCTGGGAAGCATCTTCCTAAGTCAGAACACAGTTACTCAAACCTACATATCCCCCTTACTGATAGTTACATGTTAGTAACTAATAATAAAAAACACAAAATAGAGGCCAGCACAAGGAATTCAGAGATAAGCAGCAATTAACTCAGTATAAAGAGACACTTTAATGCCCAACTTAGCGATTTTTGTACAACACTGACCTCAGGTAGATCTCCCTGGAGATACTGTCACCAGTACAAGAAAAAAAGTCCTGCTCATTTTGTCATTTTCAAGTGAATTTCTCATGGGAGCCTGAGATAATACAGTGTTTCCTTAGCTAGCTTGGCAGATGAGCAAGATTTGCTGCTAAGTCCCAGTATTGATGTGCTGAAAGTGTTTTCTCCTGGAAACATCAAGGAGCAAGGTAAGGCTAAAATTACTCATCTACTTGAATAATGTGTCCTGTTTACTTTGGTATCCCCTTCCACAACTGCCCCTGCCTTCGGCACCATCACCCTGACAGGAAGTAAAACGCTGTTAATGCATTAAATCGAACAGCACGATTACATGGGCTGCCTTTCCAAGACAAAGTGCATTAACTACTGATAAATTCCACTTCTCTTCAAAATTAGAATGAAAAAGTCACTAGCCAATACTTGCAGGAAACAAATTACATGCCTAGAGCTATCCAGTACCTCTGCTCTGTCTACAGAACCTACTGACAGACAAAGCCATGAGCGAGAAACTGGATGTCACGAGCAACTGCTCAGCTTACGGAGGGGAAACAAAGACTAAGGGGGACAAAGTACTCCCAAGCCCAGACAAAATCCTCTTTTCATAATATCTGTTACCCTCAAATACATCCTTTCTCTCACACCTAAAGGAGATAAATGCTTGTTCAGGGGTGAAGGGGGTGGGGGGAAGTGGGGAGTGGAAGCCAGCATATCAAGAAGAAGATTAAAAAAAAAACCAAACAAAACCAACATCCCAAAACACAACTGATTTTATTGAAAGTTATCAGTTGTCCTAAAGATCTCTTTGGAGGTGCCAAATTATCAGAGATGGCACCAGGGACAATTTACCATTTCTCCTCATGTATATTTTGGTGATTTCAGTCAGGTATGCCAAGATACATCTCCCCTGGTCTTCTCCAAGGATCACCTTCATTCTTCATTTCCTAGATCACATCTAAAACACTAAAATGCAGATTTCAATGGCAGCAGCAAATGCTACCTGGAAAGATGTGGGCTGGTGAGAGCACCCCTAACACAGGAATACAGCATTCCTCTCCACTTCCCTTCAATATTGTCAAAGGTTTCACCACTCAACACAACAAACTTTGAAAAAAATATTACTTTTCTTCCCCTTTTTGTATATAGAATAATGGCTTTTCGACAAGCCAAATGGAAAACTGTGTTAATGCATTTCCATGAGCAAAGCTTGAGAACCCCATAAATTGCCTTGCTTAATGGACTCAGGAGTTCAGCTATCCATTCAGAAATTGTACACGGAATCAAATGGTTCAGTCCTCAGGAAGTGCACACACACGCTTCTGCAGCTCTGTGGGTATCACCATTTATGTCTGTTGGATTTGATGGAGTAAATGTCACTTGGAATGAAGGAGGGCCTGTATCCACCACCCCTCTGGCAGAAAGGGGCTGACAGTCCTTCTCACCCCAGGGGACTGTGTAGATGCCCCATCCTTCAGGGCTCCACACAATCTCAATCAACACAGAAAAACCAGTAATCTAAAGGACCTGCAGGCACCCTCATCTGGCTCTAAATGCACTGTAATGACCAACAGCTTGAGTGCTTTTTTAAGCTGTTAAGAAGAAAATGAACTCCTTTAACTGTTTCCCCTGCCATAGGCGGTGAGTGCTCAGGACAAGGTGGAGGATGGACAGGGTTGTCCCTCATCCTGTCCACATGCCATGCCGTGAACTCCCGTTCAGCAAAGCCACTGCTGAGCCAAGCAGCCTGATGAGAGCAGGTGTTGGGCTGGTTTGGGGGATGTGACCCCTGCAGAAAAGCAGTCCCTGGCATTAACACCTCTCACCATGCTGTGAGCTCTGTTTGCCCAGGAGGAGACAGCCCAGATTAGAGCTTGTCCTCAGCCCAGGCTGGCAGAGGGTAACAACCTTGGCCACACTCATCCCTGCTCCAGGCAGCATCCCTCACTCCTGTATGATGGGGATGACCAGAGGGTGAAAATTTCAGTTTGCTGTATCTGCTTTGGGGTTCAGAGCAAAGCAGAGTCCAAAGGTGATGCTCTTCTCTTTATTACAATTTTTAAAATCTGCTTTTATTTATTTATCATCACAAGAGTTGAAGTGCAAGCCCATGGATAGTCATTGTGGCTGGCAGCCAGCTCAGATTGGGATCTTCTCAGCTGTGGGCACACCAGAAGATGAGGGAGTGTACTGGTGTCTGTAGGGGGCTGCTCCCCAGTCCCCTCCACTCCCTGCTTTGTGTGCTGAGACATGAGCAGATTTAGCACCAGTCAGTATCTTTATCACACCAAGGGACAGCCAGGCGCACACCAGCCCTGATTCAGCCCAGCACATCCTGACTGTAACCACGCAAATAAATCCATCCGAGCAGCACAGTCTGCCTGCACCCATGGGAGAGGTGCTGCCTCAGCACCAAACACCCCCAGGCCCTCTCTCACCCCAAACAGTGGGATCACTTTGGAAACCCTCAAAGAGTGCAGGAAAAACAAAGATACTTTCATCTGTGCGCATGGATCCTCTCAGGAAAGGAGTATAAATAGAAGAAAGGGAAAAAAGTAAGTGAGCTAATGTCCTTTGCAACTTTTGTAAAGTATAAAATACATCAGAGGGCACAGGTTCCAGGTCCAATTACTCCTGATTTACAGAAATGTGCAACTGTGGGGACACACATATTATGCTGATAAGAAAATATACGTATCTGCAGCTGGGACCTACAGCAGAACTAAAACATACTGAGAATACTCAAATCTTTTCCCTCCTGTGTACCTTAGCTGTTCAGAGGGATTTTTTTTTTTCAGTCAAAATTGAAATGAAGGGAAAAAAACACCACTTCTAGGATTAGATCCTAGAAAAACAGATTCCAGCTGGAAGCTCAAGCACCTGCAGAGAAGTATTTATAAATGAAAGGACTGACATGACTTTAAATACAGTGTCATCAGAAACTTAATTATACAGCAGCAAGTCTCTAATTGGAAGTCACAGAGCAATATATTGGCTTTGTCATGTGATTTGATACTCTCCAAAATGCTTTCCCAGGATTGTTTGTGTTATCTGTCTCAGGTTTGAACAGTAGTGTTTGTTTGCAGGCTGCAGTGAGATTAGCCCTATTTATCTTCATGGGCTTTGTTTCCTTGAACACAGACTGAATTCACATGGATTTGTTTCAGTGCTCCAGGAAATCCTTGGCTTTGCTTTACCCAGCCCAGAGACATGTTTGTGCTGGCTGAAGCTAAGTACTTTGGGCACCCAAAAGCCCCATGTTCAAGTCAGCATGTGTATCCCACCAGCAAGAGGAGGTGAAAAAGACCACCTACCTGTGATAAATCAACTTGAAAGTTCTAAGACCTGTGTAGTTTCATACTGAAACCCCAATTTCTGAAATTACATTTTTAAAGAATAATTTATTTTAGTGCTTTATTGTTTCAAACTGAAAATAAATACTTCTAGAGAAAAAGCTCTAAAGAAATTACTGAAAGAAGTAAAAGTCCATCCTCAATGCCCTCCACATAGTAACGTTTTCATTTGAGGGAATTTTGTAGATACAGTTAGGCAACATCTTTGTCCTCCTTTGGATTCTGTCTTGGCTCCTGATTTCTGTCTAAAAACACAGTTATTTCAGTTTCCAAATTTAATTATTGCTTTAAACTGAGTGCATATGATTTAAACATCAGTTGTGTTCCACCAACTTGTGTTTTTTCAATCCAGGTATCCTTCTGGTGTCACTGACAAGTAGATACAAATATTCCAGATGGGGACTTCCACATTTGAAAATAGTTCATTATATTCCTCATCTCTGCCTCACACCATATGTCTCTTCAGAGCCTCCCAATTATCATAGAATCACAAAGTGGTTTGGGTTCGAGGGGATCTTAAAACTCATCTCATTCCACCCCGCTACCACAGGCAGAGACACCTTCCACTATCCAGGTTGCTCCAAGCCCTGTCCAACCTGGCCTTGAACAAACACTTCAGGGATGGGACACAGCTTTTCTGGGCAACAACTAATTGAAGGACAGTCAAAATAAGACTAATCACAGGTATGGTTTTCTTGCATCACATCCTCTGATTGCTCAGCCTGATGTACCTCCTGCCTGGGAAGTCCTCCCACTGTTTCCCCTCCCATTTTCCCATCCTTCCCCTCCCCTCCTGCTCACCCCACTGCAGAGGTGCCACATGACCTCTCCAGTCAGGATCCAGCTGTGCTAGCTTAGCTCCCACTATTCCCCTAACACCTGGAGGCTGGTGTCTGCAACACCAAATTTGAAACAGGAAATTACAGAACTGTAATTACTTGAGCTGGAAGCTTCCAGCCCAACTGATTTGTCCTGTCATCTAAAAATCTACTTGTTTCCAAACACAGTTGGCAGAGATACAAACACGCAACCCTCTGGCAGGGGTCCAGGCAACACCGACAATGCTGTGCTGCTCACGGCATCACAAGTGAGATTTTCCACGGCTGAAAAAAGACAACAGTGAAATTGATATTACATTTTAACCTAGGGGTCATGAAAAGATGAGACAATATATTCACTCCACTTCAGATAGCCTGAAGGAATGTGACCTTTTCCGTATCATTTATAACCCAGAAGGTTGAAATGAGCACCAAATCCAATTACGGTGTATTTTTATTTACCTAATCTACCAGCAGATGGCCTTTAGTTTTAAATTTTCTTAATTTTGGAGATCTGTTCAGGCAGAACTGGCAGCACAACTCACGTCCCCCTCCCCGCAGGGAAGGGTTTAATGACAGCTCCATGAAACCTGCCACTTGGTTATTGCCTTCCTGGGCCGCTGCTCATCAGACCCTTCCCTTGTAATTAGATACATATATTTTCTTTGTCTTCTTATTGGATTATGAGGCATTTAAAGCAGGTATCATCTTTTTGAGCTATGATTGTACAGTATCTAACACAAGCAGAGGCTAACCCTTAGCTAGAGCTCCTAATCAGCACAGTAATGAAAATATTTCCTTTTCAAATGTAAATTGAAGACTCAGTTCTCAAGTACCTGGGAAAACCAAAGGATAAATACCTCAAGTATAGTAAAAATTGAGTTTAAAAGGCAGGTAATTTAAGCTGAACACAATATGCTTTTACAGTTTATGTATAAAATTAAATCATTGAATGAAGCTACACTCCTTTGTTGTGAAAGTTTTACTGACCACATGCCCATGGGAAGGCTCAAGCTCATGGATCCTGAAAACATTTCCTTTTGTTTCATTTTTTACAATTCTTTAGGAACATTTTTGGATGGGATCCCCTGCCTTTCTCCAAGAGAAAATACTTGGTGCAGCCAAGGGTGGGTCAGAAACATCCCATCTGTCAGCTGCAGCATCTTCCAGCAGCTCAAGCCACCCGTAACACTGTAGCCTGCATGGAATCATTGCGGTTGGAAAAGAACTTCAAGATGAAGTTGGATCTCCAGACAGAGTGCAATAAATACCTTTCCCACTACCAACACCTGCTGTGAGCCAGGCTGGCTCTAACAGCCACTGATGGGGAGATGCATTCACCATCCCACCCTGTTCACAGAGCCCAGCAGCTGCTCAGCTGCACTGCAGGGGAGGAGCAAGTCCATCTTTTCCCTACTCCTCTGTCCAATGGAGCCCATTTGAAATTAAGTACCTTCACAAGTAAAATACACAGACCTCAAAAAATCCCTATTTGCATAAACTTGTGTTTTTGCTAACCACAAAATGTAATATAAATTACTCAGAGACACCTTCCCTTTTCCTCACCTTTTAGCAGAGCAAAACACAATTTACATTCTGTTTGTGGGTGAATCAAGTGAAATGTTTAATTATAAATAGCACTTGTAAATATAATCCTTTCAGCTGGAATATTTTTATAGTGAAAATGAACAAGACCTTAACAATGATTTCAGTTACAAAACTTAATTAGGCCTGTTTCTCATTCCAGCTCAGGCTCTGTGCAATGATTGGGTGTGGCAGTGCAGGTGGCTCCAGCTGCCGTGACCACTGGGGAAGACACCAATAGCAAACTGTGGTGGTCAGAATCCCATGTTTAAGCACTTTGCTCTCCAGGTACAGCGAGAGCCCACAATCCCTCTGTTCTGTTATTTACATGTTCTTCTACAATTGGTTAGTGTTTTCCCGACCTTGTTTTATGTATGAGTCTAATGTATTGTCATTCCCCTGTGTTAATATGTATAAGTTCTATAAGTTTCTATGTTACTCGACACCGCATTGGTCCCTTCCCTAAGTCCCTCCACTGTGTAATCCCCATTGATTCCCTTCCCCTTGACTCCTCCCAGTACGCTTATTCCCACTGGCTGTGATCCCCTTTCCTGCCTTTCCGTCCCCAGTATAAAACCCCTGGTAACCCTCAGATCTTTGTCACTCCATCCCTGGACTTTCACCTTCAATAAACTCCTGTTTGTGGAACCTACACGGAGTGTCCTCTCCTGCTTCTTCATCGCCGCACACGCGCCTTACACCTGAACCTGGGGTGCACTTCCCAGAGTGAGGAACCAGCTATTAAGCAAACATGACCCAGAGCCCTGCCAGGGGACGTCACTCGTGTGACGCTGTGCCTTCCCCCTGAGCTATCCTCAGGGCTTGGCATCGCAATTGGGTGTAAATTTACATTTACTCGATAGAGCCATGAAACACCCATAGGTAGGTGTGAGGCATCCAAGCTCCGCTGGCTGCAGTGGTACTGCAAGAATGAGCACCAGCTGAGGATCTATCCAACTAGATACAAGTGGTCTCTAGCAAAAATGAAAATTATAGCCATTAGTTTTATTTATGGAAAGCTAAAACACACACTTCCTAGAGCCAAGTCTGCATTCAGCAGATAAAGTATGCGTGTAACCTGCCACCAAGGTTATGGAAAAGTGGAGGACAATGTTTATCAATGTTAGTAGGAATTTTTTCCTCCAGATATATTTACTAGGATAGAACATCTTCTACAGGAAACAGTATACAAGATATTAATTTATGTTTAGTCTAATTGCTCATCCTGAGGTGCTACCAAGTTGGAAAGCACTAACTGACCAATCAAGCTGTATCCTTGAGGCCACCAAAACCTGCTAGATAACAGGCAGGTCAACAGCACACAGCCACTCACTCACTCTTCCGCTCCCCAGTGGGATGGGGGAGAGAATCACCAAAAAAACCCAAAAAACAAAAGCACACACAGAAAAAATCCAAACAAGCAAAAAACCAAACAAAACCCAAACCCAGACAAAATAAAAACCACAGAAAACACACTCCACTGTCGGGGTCTCCTCCCCCCTGCCACGTAGCCCTGGGAGAGGGGCCCTGGGGGGAGGCACGGGGTTTCCCTGCCCCTGCTCAGCCTCGTTCCCATTGGTTGGTTTGTGTTCCCTGCGCGGGCAGAAGGACCCTCGGTCGGGGGATTGTGAGAGTCCCTCGGCAGAGCCCCGGCCATGCGGCTGGAGAAATAAACATCTCTGAAACATCTATCAAGAATCTGTCCATACATACATATTTCTTTTCCACGGGCCTCCTGGTTTGGTGCATTGTGTTACAGTATCCTCGCTGTAACACTCCACAACAACCAAAAAACCCCATGGAGTGTTGGAAGATGGCCAAGACAAGAAACATCTCAGACTACAGCTGTGTAACCCAACTGGCCTGAGATTACGAACAGATTTGTATCCTCCTGGCAGCTAGTGCTGTCCTAACCTTATCGAACCAGGGAGAGCAACTCCCTGAAGGCTCCTCTCCATCTCCTCTGGTTAACCATGAGCAGAAGGGAGAAGCACAGCCCTGACAACCTTAATAGACTAGAGGATTAACCCCTCTGTGATCAATGCCTTGGGAACCTCTTCCTCAATTTTATAGGGGAGTATTTTAGGCTCATACCTAAAGACTTGAGGTGTACATGTAGATGTTTGGACTGTGCTAAAGCTATAACATGCTAAGCAGGACGTGAAAGAATATTAAAGACACTGAATCAGATATACATTGTGATTTCACAAGATCCAAGACCACTTAAACCAAAGTCAAAACACAGCCAACCTTTACAGCAACACAAATTAACTCAGGGTCAGCTCTGGGTTCAGATGCACCAACACAGCTATCTAGTCAAAGAGGGGTTTTCCCCAAAAAGCAGCCAACAACAGCTTTGCACAGACTTTTGCCTCTAGCCCTTGGTTAAAAAAGAGAAATTACGTACTCTCTTAAAGCCAGCCACCAAACTGAGTCTCATGAAGGAAAATAGATACTGGGGCTTGGGAGCTTTGCTGAAGCAGGTACTAATACCTGTTAGCTTGGACAAGCTTTAAACACCTCATAAAAGCATCCAGCAGCTTCAGATACAGATTTCTTCTTTTGAAAACAGAAAGTACTGGAGGCAAATACTATTAAAAAAAAACAACCCAAAAAAACCAAACAACAGTTTCAGTTCACTAAACCAATGCATTTGTTAAGTAGCCAGATAAGGATAGTAAACAAACAGAGAGACATATTGAAGTGCTGATTTGTAAGGTAGGAAAAAATCTACCATGTAGCGATTACACAGTTGGTTAATTTTAGGGAGAAACTTCATCTTTTTATTAGGAAAAAAGAATGCAATTATAACTTTGACATGAAACAATTTATCCCACATTTGGTATTTCTGTTTGTTGGTTTAATGCCTCAAAATTATTTATCTTATTATTTATCTGTATGTTTATTTTTGAAGAACATATTTTTGTGCCTTCAAGCCACTTTACTTATTAGTTCTCTGGAGTTCATGTCCTATTTCATTATGTTTTAATCTTTACAGTTGTTAATTTACATTTCATTTCCTATTGTAGCAAAAAAAATTACTAACGAAAAAGTGATTGTAAATATTAATACAAGTCAATTGATAATCATCCAAGAAAGCATTTTGCAGCAAAAGCAATTACCTATGTTTGAGGAAGAAAGCAGCAATTCAAGTAAGTACAAAGCACTTCAAGTTGAGGGCACAGCGCCTTCTTAGAAGTGGAGAGTGGGCCATCACAGACCAGCACTTAAAATTAACAACAACTTGCTTAAAAGAGAAACTGCCTAAAACAGAAACTAAAAACAAGACCTATTGGGTAACCAGGTGTCTAAAGCACATCAGAAGTTGGACTACATTCTCTCCACAGCATCAGTTATGTTTAAGCAACTGCTTAACTAATACCACAGCCATGACACTGACCTACAAAAATTTAGAAAACAGCAAACCAAGCCAAAAAATATCCTGCACCAGAAAAACCAACAAACCATGTAGGTCCAGGTTCCCCCTCCACACACCTTCTCTTTCACCCCTGGCTCCTGGCATTGCATCACAGCAACTTCGGTTTTCACTTTGGGAGAGACACACTCAACTCAAAGCAAGGGAAATCCTTTCAACTTACTCAGGTCTGGACCATTGTTCTGCAGGCTTTGAGCTTGGCTTTTGCTTCCCCAGGCCAGTTCCCCACCACTCTGCTCTGCAGGGACACTTCAACCACCTGCAGGAAAACATCTGCATCTCTAGAAGTGATGTCTTAGCACCAGTGGATCATATTGTTCTGACAGTGGATAATTATCCTCATTAGATAAATAAAAGGCAGGATTGTAAATACACCTTAGTTTTAACAGAAGAAAGCACTTAGTGACTCCTAATGTGTGAGCTGAGCCCCAGATCTGCCTGGCTCGATCATTAACCTCCTGCAGGTGCTGCAGTTAGAAGGGAAGAAGGCAGCAGGAGCTGCTCATTAGAAAAGCTCCACAAAAGAGAAAAGGAAAGCTCGGGAACTGCCGTTTGAACTTGCCCCTTGTAACTTTGCTTGTTGGCCTCAAAGAAAGGCCCTGCTTTTTCCTGCAGAGAACCCCATACACTGTATTTCCTGGCTTGGTGACTGTTGCACGTCCCCAGCACACAGCGACGGTATCAGTAAAGAAACAGCCACGTGGAGTGGCGACAGCTGGGTTTTGAGCAGAGCCTTATAAAAGCTGGGTCTAGGCTTTCAGCTTCCCAGTGTTTGCAAGAGGATTGCCTCTAATTCCTTACGCTTGTGACTTTGTAAAGCTCCACCAACTTGCAGCAAATTGCCCATCT
The DNA here is from genome assembly GCF_020740725.1 of Corvus hawaiiensis. Taxonomy (NCBI): domain Eukaryota; kingdom Metazoa; phylum Chordata; class Aves; order Passeriformes; family Corvidae; genus Corvus; species Corvus hawaiiensis. The sequence continues at coordinate 10,337,978 of NC_063227.1, read as the reverse complement.
AAAGCCATTTCTCTGAGCAGCTCCTGTCCGTCTGTCACAGCAACCTGCCCTCCCAGACATGCTGCCTGCAGGCAAAGCGTGACAGCTAGATGGGCTTAAGACTCATAAAAAAATAAATGAGGCTATTTTCTTCATTATTTTCCTCTCCAGTTTCTCAGCTTTTCTGTGTTTCCACAACTGTTTCAGCAGGGACCAGTACCCCCTGCCACTCACAGAGGCCAGGGGAGCTCTGCAGCCACCAACCAAAGGAGCTATGATCAGGACAATATGTCCCTACTAAACTTCTGAGGATCTTACAGGACTGATCCTTGCAATTAAAAATTAGGAGTTTAAACCTGGAAAAACAGAGCCTTTCTTGATGAGAGACCTGAGATAATTTACTTAATTATTAACTTAGAAAATCCTTGGAGGTGACATTTCAGATAAGCATAGTTCTCACAGAGTTCCCTCTTGCAGGAGTAGGAAACCATTTCACAGGTGTTTCAACATCAAAATTATTCTGTTAACTCCCCCTGCCCCCATGACTGGGAGGAAAAGGGAGAGTGAAAGTGAGCAAGGAACAAGTCCTGCTCTCCTGCAAAGCCATGGAGAAGGACAGAATTAGTGTGCTCTACCAGTGGCGCAATTTCCCAAAGAACTGGAAAAAACATGGTTGACCCAAAAGGGACAAGAGCAGCTTCCCATCAGAAAGACCTGTTATATCTTTAAAGGATTAAAGATTGACAGCAACACAGGGAAAACTGGTGCTAATGAATTCAAATAACGAAGCACCCAGGAATTAACTGGAATTTTGCAGCTGCAAACTTCCTGCTGAGCAAGAAAGTCAGTCTCTCATCTGCCAGCTTCCTACAGATAATACTCCCTCCCTGCAAAACAGGATCTGTACCCAGCCCATCTTCCAGATGATCTGGCTTCCCCCAGTGCTTGTCCAGTGCTACAGCCTGTCCCAAGGGTTGTCACCCACCTTCACTTCTACCAGCCTTGTCGTGGGACAGCCCATCTGTGGGAAGAGTCTCAGCAGCTTTAATGAATTTTCACATCCTTTAGAACAAATTCTCATCTTCTTTCTGGAGAAACTGAACAAACTCTCCTCTCGCTAGACAAAGTGTAGAGCAGCCTCTGTACAGTCACTTGAGTTTTGCTGTGGTTTAGAGTGATGTAGTTGGAAGCAGGGAGGCTTTAGCTGACAGATAAAGTTTGGCAGAGCTGTCCCAGATTCTACAGCAGCTGCTCTGGTTCACATATGAGAAAAACACATGAGAAAAAATGAATCAAAAAGGTAAATGCATCAAACAAGATGAAACAAGAACTAAACAGAAGCACCCATCCAAGGTTAAGGCAGTAAATAGTTCCATTCTTGCTTTATGATCTCTGACCTGAGATATGTTAATTCCTGTTCTCCCCCTTCCCAAGCTCATTCAAGAAAACCTGGCAGAAGGGTTGATGCAGTAGTGCCACACACAGACACAACACTGAGCAGGAAGCCAAGGCCCCCTCTCTGACCAGCTTAAATGTTATGCAAATGCACAATATCCATCTTGATCACACTCCTTTTTTCTTTCTTCCTGCCTTCCTCTCTTTTTTTCCTTCCTATTCAATCTATTTCCATAGATCCTGAAAGCCTTAGAAACAGCTTGGGTTTTTAAGCTGCTGACAGCAGTCCCAATCCTTCTTACCCCCATCCTTCCTTTGTTTCCTGCTGGACTCAAATCCATCCATGACTGGCTGTTGTCACTTGTCTTGTAGTTGGCTGCAGGCTCTCCAAGATGACTTTCCTGACCTTGTACTGGGCTTAGTGAACTCCTGGATCTTGACTAAGGCTTGAAATGCTATGGGAATCTCAACTAGAGTAGATTTCCGCAGTCATAACTTCGGTGATAAAAAGCACCTATTTTGTAATCACCGTGAAATTCTCCTTTTTCACTCCTCACTGCTGATACCCTCACAGTGCAGAATTATACCTCAGCAGTGGTTTTCTCTACTCAGGGTTAAAAGTGATGCAGAAAGTTGAATTCCCTTTGAACCATCTTCCCTCTAAGCTGGAATGATGACCATGATCCTCAGCAGATGGTGTAGTCACTGAGGTTGGTAGCAAGCAGCTGCAGTCCCTCCCCATCAATAACAGTCAAGCACATGGCCTGACTTTAGCTCCTGAAACGATCATTAGTAATGATCCATCAAAAAGTTTTTGATGAGTGAATGATAAAAGTAAACAGGACATGGTAATAATCAGGCTTTATTTATAGCCAGGTAAAACACCGCTGTTGTCAATTTAACAAAGTGACTTTGAAGGAACTTTCTAAAGTGGATAGTGAGAATGTTCCCCCCCCACACCTGCAAACAACCATAACCATTATTGATAGCTTTTCTAGAACGGCAGGTACAGAGAAACAGAGACTGTTATTTTGTGTCAAAATTGGTTTATGGTGCCATATTTTTCCCTTGTTTAAGGCAGCACCATTCATTCACAACATTAAACAATGTGATTTATGGACTTTAGCAGAGCTTACTACATTTAAATGTTTTAGGCATTTCGTTTTTACAACATACCTTGTTCCAATATAATCAATGTGCTTTTTTCTTGGGCTGTGATAGGAATGCAGTTTGTGTTTTATAGCAAAATCAATATAAGAATTAATGGGTGACGAACAAAATAAATTGTAAAAAGTGCAGTGAGGTTGTGAGATCTCTTTTGCTGTATTGATTCCATTAGCATGAGGTTGCCCAGTTGTACACAGTTTCATATTTGATAAGCAAGCAGCAGACCTCGTATTCTGTGGAAGACAAAATGGGTGATGTTCAGCACTGGAATAACTATACCAAAGTCATTGAGGTTAAAGCAAGAATGGAGACGAGCCAAGGTGGCTGCTGAAACACAATGAACTTCAGAGGCAGCAGCCGTAAACGTCAGATGGTCACAAACAGTGCCACTGACTTTTATTAAAGGCTGTGATACTTGAGAGATGACATTCTTGGCTGTTTTATGCAGCTGGGTTATATGTCTTTTAATTAATTCCAAAAAATGATGAGAGGAGAATGCTGTTCCCAAGGTTTTTTTGCTACTAGATGAAAAGCAATATTTTTTTAAAAATGCATGCAACCTAGATTTCTTATTAGAGACATAAGCAGGGAGGAGCTGTAGCAAGCTATGAGCAGTGTAATCTGGAACAGATTTTTTCTTTCCTTTGACGTCTTTTCACTTCTGAATTTTACTCTTGACAAGAGTACATGTGCTAGGGACTGGAAAGGCCTCCCTTGGAATATCTCTGGAGTCTATCTCCCTGCTGGGGACTCATAGCAAAGCTCATTCCATGCTTTCCCATGAGCCAGGAGACAGAAAACATAACAGCACCTTGTATCTGGGTGTCCCATGAGCAGACCAGCAGCACCCGCGGCACAAGCGATGCCAAGCAAAGGGTGGGTTCCCAGCCCCATCCCTCCTTTGGGTCCTGTGTTCCCTCTGCTCTCCATTGCCAGCAGCACAGGCACGCTCCTACCAGGGCTTCCACCTCTGCGAAATACAGCCTGCCCCCTGCAGTATTCGTACACTCAGGTTTGTGGAAAACTAACGGATTGGGATCAAACATCTTTCCAAGTGTCCAGCTGTCCTGGTTTCAGCTGGAGGAAAATTACTTTGATCAGGACCAGGACACCGGTTAACTCTGATTATTACTCGCACCCCAACTCATATTTCTGTTTCACAATCTGTATCAACAAATTGCAGTGATGCCCTTCCACCCTGAAAAGCATCTATAATCATTCTTACTCCAAATAACAGATTAGATGCATCTGTTCATGTTGCTACATTACTTTTCAAAGCTGTGACCAAACAAAGCAATTACTGTTCAAATCAGACTCTGGATACCTTCCATAACCAACAGTAAAGCATTCTGGGGTGCAATAGTATCTGTTCCTATTCTCATCTTCTCCCTTTCCTTTGGGAACATCCTTTTCATTTCCATAACCATCAACAGGTTTTAATAAAGCCCGGCAAGCAGGTCCAAGAATGGTAAGTAACCATGACAAACATTTTCTGCAAGGATATTATCCTCCAAATGTTCAAAATCATCCTCACATGGCACCTTTTGTTCACTCTTTGTTGTGAAAGTCTTAAAGTTTATTGCTCTTCCGGGTGTACTTGGAGCAAAATAATTTAATTATATTCTATTTCAAAACAAATTGTTGATACAGACTCGAAGTGTCAGTAATTAGATAATTTCACAGTGCACATTCCATTATCACTGTCATACCTAATGACTGTTTATTTGAAGAGTCCTAGCATTGCAGATACCCCAGTACTAACTGTAATAATAGACGGTGTGATTGGGAAGGTTCACCCATTGCTCTCATATTTAAAGTAATGAGCTCTCCTACTCAAACACAGAGATTTAGATGGCAAGGAATAAAATGCTGGCCTTAATGGAATTGGTAATAAAATACTCATTGGCTTCCCAGGGCTTAATATAATCAGTTCCTTGCAAGTAAAGATGATTGGTGACATAAATTAAATATTAAATAAACAATTGTTATGAGCTCTATCCTGACTTTGAGTGTCAAAAAGGCTCGAAGACCCTGTTTATTCATTCATGGACCCCTTAACCCAACTAAAAGCATGTTCTACACACACCAAATCTGTATAACAGACCCTATCGAAAAGCTTAAACCAACACCCTCTGTGAGTCCTGTCCATTCCCACATACCTAGAGATGGGGATAAGGTCTCTCAGCAGGGGATGGGAGCAGAAGTCTTCAACCACGTGGACCACATCTCCCACCAGTTCCAGCACTGGCAGGGAGAGTGTAAACCCTGGCACTGCTGTGGGAAGGGTGCTGATATCCCAACACAACCTTCTGCTAAGGGATGCAGAGGGGCTGGGAAGGGGGTCCCATTCCCTCTTCTTGCTCCTGAGCTTCCCACCTACTGCAGTGCTAAAATCTCTGAGATTTTGTGTCATTATGCCATAAACATCCTCTGTGCTATTTCTGGAGCAAAGCACAGAAGCGTCTGCAGCACTTTCTAATTTAATAGGAGTTGCGTTTTTTAATTTTTCATTTTCTGGTTTACTTTTTTAAAGAGAACAAGACATGCAGATAATAGAGATTTCTTTTTTCTATTTTTTCTATACTATATAGTATTTTTCTAAATACTGAAAATTAACCATCTATATTTTTGTCATACCTGATTTTGGTTCCTTTTCAAGCTGTTGATTTTACATACACAGAGCACTGCTTAAACCACACACAACCAAGCATAGTGATTGCCAATCTCATAGCATAGGGTCTTACAGTTCTAATATTATTCAACAAGACGTGGACTAAATTTAGGCTCACTTAGCAAGGCTGCTTTGAGGAAGCACCAGCTGAAGTATCTGTCAGTATGTGGTGATCTCAGCCCTGAGCAGCTGGAGCTTTCAAAGGAAAGTACAAGCATCATTATGGGGTGGATATTGAAGATGGTTTACTTTCAACAGCCTTAGCTTCGCAAAGTGTTGGGTAAATAGAATGATCTATTTTAAAAAAATGCCCTATTCTATTGCTGAAGTGGTGCACTACATCTGGAAATTAGAGGGAGCTCCATAAAAAGCTTTATTTTGAGTCCACTTACCCTAATGGAGTAGGAGCCAAGGTCTTTATCCTTAATAGAGTGATTCAAGAAATGTGTTACTGTTTATTAAGAGTGAGATGACTTTAATGACCACAAAGAAACACAGGCAAGGAAAACACACTCCATTTTCAGACATAGTTCTTCAAAATGCATTAGGAGATGTTTATGCCCAACTGTCCAAGATTTATCCTTTTTATTTTAACTCAGGCATTCATTTAAGCAACAGAGCTAATTTGCTTATATTTCTGGTCAGCAAAATAATCTAATGCCAGGTTCTAGTGACATGGGGGATAGAGGCTCAGCTCCTTAATACAAGGGACAACCACTCTCCCAACATGACCTCAGCATACAACATGTTCAGAAATGCCCTTGCATTTTCAGTGGCTTTTGGTTTTGGTTTGGTTTGCTGCATTTGCTGCAGCCAGCCCCTCTTAGATGCCAGCTAATAACCTAAACATCAGCAAAAATGCATAATAATCAAATTCACCCTGGTTTTACCTGAGCCAGATTTTCCTTCACCGCTTATTGGTGCAGCACTTTCAGAGATTTAGTATCTCTGAGCCTTCATCTTGTGATCGAATTCAAGTGAGGCTGGTCAAGGGATTCAAAAGGGCTTGGGCAGGAGGTGATGAAGGAAGGTGGAAAACACACTCTCATAATTCCCATTTGCATTAAAAAAATAGGCCTGTAAGGGAAAAGGAATCAAAATATAAAATAAACAAAGGATGGTTACAATAACAGCTATCTGAATATGCAGGATGTCTCTGCAGACTCTTTTTCCCTTAAAGTGAGTAAAGAAACTGTCAGATAATGGCCAAATAAATCAGTCAGCATTATCAGCCACAGCTGCTGCCCGTGCCTGTGAAGTGCAGCATAAGCTCTGCTCCAAGACTTAGGAAGCACTCCAAAATTCAGATTATTCTCCTCAAGGCATGCTGAGATCTGGATATCATCTTTCACTTTTTAATTAAAATATATTTTTCACTCCCGATCTACATAAGGAAAAACAACATAAAAGTAATTGAGACTTCACATTTCACATGTCAAATCATGATAGCTTTTCTTATTCACTGGCATGCCAAATAAGTACTTATAGCAAGATTCACCATCAAAAGCAAGCACCCTCCTTTCCAAGGATGATGGAATCAGGCTTAGATAAAATAGGAACCAGCTCATGCTCAAAATGAATCCTGGTGTCAGGCTGCTGCACCTTTGCAAAGTCCTTCATCTCTCTAAAACCTACCATACTTCATTATAATATATGGGAAAATGCAACAGCTTCTCCAGGCATTTCACAAAAATTACTTACCAAAGCAGACAGTATTCAGAAATTAATGCCTTTAGTACCAGTGAGCAGGACTGAGCCATATATTGCAGGCTGTAATTTCAAGGTCTCCTTTATCCCTCCCGGGTATCAAGTATTTTGTTGCAGCCTTTTTGTGGAAAGCTTTTATTTCTAGGCCTTCTGTGCCACTAATACACTGTTAAAAGGGAAAGCATAAAAAGGAAAGAAAAGAATTTTCTGCACTTGTAAGGCACTGCAGGTCAGAAAGGATATGAAACCACGGAACAGGCTGAGAGAGCTGGGGCTGTTCAGCCTGGAGAAGAGTAGGCTCCAGAGAGACCTGAGAGCCCCTTTCAGTGCCTAAACAGGCACTGAAAAAGCAGGCTCCAAGAAAGCTGGAGAGGGACTTTGCACAAGCGTCTGGAGTGACAGGACAAGGGACAATGGCTTCACACTGACAGAGGCCAGGGTTAGATTGGGTATTAGAAATAAATTCTTTGCTGTGAGGCCCTGGCACAGGTTACCCAGAGAAGCTGTGGATGCCCCATCCCTGGAAGGCCAGGTTGGATGGAGCTCTGAGCAACCTGGTCTAGTGGCAGGTGTCCCCGCCCTTGCCAGAGAGGTGGAACTGGATGGGATGATCTTTAAGGTCCCTTCCAACCCAAACCATTCTGTGATGCTTCTATGGTGACATGTCACCAGTGATACAGAGCTGAGAGGGTCTGACAGCACAGGGACTGCTCCTGCAGCAGAGGAGGGGTGTGGTCCTCAAAGGGATGGATTTCACAGGGGTCTAGCCCAAAAACAAGCTTCCTTTTTATACACCCAAACATGAACAACACTAAAAATGAAGATTCAACACGTGTGTTTATTCTTATGGGGATTTTTAACAACCCATCTAGTGTTGGGAGTGGCTGTCCTGGGACTGTGTTTTCTTTTAAATCAGTAAGTGCAAAACTTACAAAATGTACCTGCCTCTGCCATGATGCCTTGTCAACTGCAGAGGTAATTTGGCAATTTATGCTATGCAAACTTAGAAAATACAGGACTGAATGGTGCAGAAATAATGATTAGTATAGTAAGATTTTGAAGAAACCCGAGATCACTGTTGAGGAATGCTGAATCTGCCCATTACCTCAGCTTAATGGAGCGCTTTCAAGTCTAAACAGTTAATTTTCTGGAGATTTTCCACAGCTTCCTGAAGATCAGAGCACAATCACAAACTCCGAACACCAACTCAATTTCCTCTCTGCAACGGCTTTTCAATTAGTCTAGGTAGAGTAAGTGTAGAAAATACAGCACTTATAATCAATCTATATACCTTTACAAAACTTTCCAAGAGCAAATAACTGGTGTCAAGGCTGGATAAATGATAAAGGAGAGTTATTGTACTGGATCTAAGACATTAGAAACCTTTTCAATTACTGACATTTAATTTCCTTATTATTTTCAGTTGTTAGTTCCACCTCATTTTGGATATATTGTTTTATTTCACCATTAAATCTGTTTAGTTCAGAGCCATGATCAGGTCACATTTAAGGTCTGTGGATAGCCAAGACATCAGACCCAAAAGAAAAGTGGTTAGAAACCCCACACTTAGCATGCTCTGTCTCCTATCTTCTGAAAGGTTGTTACCGTAAATGCAAAACCAATGTGGCCTGACACTGGTGAAAGTTGGAAGAGTAGGAGACATAAAATGCATGGGTTATTTTTTACATTAGGTAGAAAACTGAGTTCTTCTTTAACCACTTAATTACCTTTGCCTGTCAGGAAAAAACATTGCTATGAAAATTAGTATTATCTTTATTATGGATGTGTCCCTGAAGATGCTGATGCACTGACATATCTCCATGTACAAGGCCTGCAAGCAATGAAATAATTCTATCTTGTGAGCAGATGCAAAGTTTTGCACTATCACCAAGGATTTATTACATAGTTTAATGGTTGTTACTTACCATCATCTGCTCTTTTTATAAATTCTCTATCAGCATACTCATTTTTGTCTTTCAGCCTTATTATCTTGTGTATATGAACAAAGAATATGTGATGGGTAGTGGGAATATAAACCAGACCTAACTGGCCACAGGCAAGTCAAGCTCAGTTTCCCTGAACTCAGGTAGAACAGACTCAGCATAAGGTGTATTGGGTACATGACAATGTTGGCACAGCGCCCAAGAGAAGGACAACCTGATACTTAAAGCAGGATCTGCCTTGCCTTACCAATTTGAGGATACTTTCAGACACCTACATGCTTTTTGCAGCACCTCAGTTCTCCCCTCAATGAACAAGGACACTCATAGACTCCTGCAATTATTTGAGTTGAAAGGGACCTTAAAGACCAGCTTGTCCCACCCCTTCTCCACCAAGGGCAGGACACCTTCCACTATCCCAGGCTGCTCCAAGTCCCATCCAGCCTGGCTTTGAACACTTCCAGGGATGGGGCAGCCACAGCTTCTTTGGGCAACCTGTGCCAGGGCCTCCCCACCCTCACAGGGAAGAACTTCTTCCTAATATCCAATTTAAGTCTACCCTCTTTCAGCTGTGCACCTCTCTCCTTTCCTGGAGCCTCCATACTCCTGAGCTGACACTGCCAGACAGGAGTATGCTCTGGAAAAAAAATTAAAATCTCGTTGTTGCTGCTGAGACTGCAGGTCCCTCTGTGAGAGCTGATTATGGCATGCAGGACATCTGCCTCAAACAGGTTGTTTGCTCCAGCACCAAGATAAAGAAATGGTCAGAACTATCTCTGGTACCATCTGCTACTATGGTACATAGAATAAGTCATTAATATTGCAGAGGAGCAGAATATGTATTGCAGTGTTAGCAGCTACCTCTAAACACACAATATTTCCTCTTTCAGTACTAGTTTTCCCAGCATCCCCCTCCATCTGAACACTCGGCTGTTAGTTCTAAAAGATGTGTTGCATTTTTCAATAAATTTCCAGCCCTTGCTTCAGATGAACTGTCATTTTTCCTTTGTGTAGGTCACACGCCCAAAGAAGATTCAGATGGATTTTATTTTTAAAAAAATGAGATTTAGGGCAGCAGAAATAAAGACTCATTGTGAATTCTCCACTATATCACCAGGAGGGATAAAATACACAGAAGAGCTGTAGGACAGAGATCCCTCCACTCTCCCAAGTGCACGGGAGCTCTTACTCTGTTTTTCAGGCTCAGGTTCTCCAAGTTCTGACCAAGACCCTCCCTGCACTCCCTAAAGGCATCTTAAATCCCGCTTTAAATCCCATGTGGAGCAGCAACAGCCCCCTCCAGTGGTGCAGCCTAAGAGCCCTCACATTACCCTTCCTCTAAAGAATACATGGCTGGGAACAGGACACCTCTTCCTTTTGCAATCCATTTGAATTCTTGAATTGGATGCTGCTGTGGAAAGGCAAATGCAACCTCAGTTACCTATGGTGGCATTCCCCTATTGTTTTTAGGATCCCTGTGACCTCCAAGTTTGGTTCTTAGGTATCACCAGGTGCTGGTGCTCCTATGAGCTGGTTGTTTTCCTGGCTCTGACAGGCATCCTCTTCTCCAAAACCTTCAGGGACAGTCTCAGCTGAAATTCAGCCTGTGACAGCAAGTTCTCACACTGTGACCTGGGTCACTTTTGAGCCTATTGAATTAGAACTGAAATAAAAAGGGAAAAAAACAGAGATTAATCTGAAATAAAAGTGTAACTAAATGATGTGTGAAACTAAATTGCCATATCACAGCTTAGTGCCCAGCCCAGATCTGGGTATTATGGCACTTAGGATACAACAAGCCATTGACTCATCAGCAGCATGGCAGTTAACTGCTCTGCTGACAAGCATAAATCTATTCCACCACTATTTTGTATTAATAATTAGGAGAGGGGGGAGCAGTATTTGTAGCATATATGGGTGGCTCATCTACTGCCTAATGTGAAAGGTTTTATTTGGCTTGAAAAATCATCTATTTAAATTGTGCATCAAGGTCATAACACATGGATAGTTTCACTCACCGTGGCATTTTGATGGTGGCTGTGCTAGGTGGGAGCTCATATGCCATATCATTATTTCCCACAAATCAGCTGGAAAGGCAAATAAACTTTTGACTCATAATGGGAATACAATGCAAGCAAGCTGAAAGCCTGCCTCCAACAGCTTCAGTTAAAGGTATTAGGAGTTAAGGTACAAGCTAGCGGAAGGACAACAACATAAATCTACTCAGAATCTACAGAAATATCTATCACTATTCCCCAATATTGCTACCTATGTATGGATCTGATCAATATTCAGTATCACCTCCACTTTACCCAGAGGCTGTGCAGTATGCTAAATTAGCTTTTTCTATTACCATATCAAAGGTATGCTTGAAATTGAACATCACTGTAATTTAACTGCAATTACAGGCAGACCTGGTCTGTCTTGATCAGTTTGCAAACCCCTCTACATTAATCATATTAAAGACACTGCAGATGAACAAATCAGCAATGCAGGCAGAAAACTGGCTGCCTTGAAGGAAGTCCTCACATGCCCCTGACTCTGAGGACACAGGGAGGCCTAAATGTCACTGCAGATGTCTGTGGGCCATGCCAGCACCATGGCCTCCATGCTGGTCCCATTCCCAGTTTCCCATTGCCCAGCAGCATTCCACCATCACCACGTTCCCCATCACCAAATCCTCACCCAGATGCCAAAGGCTGGTTGCAGATACACTCACTCACGATGCATTGGCCCAGTCTGAAGACACCATCATTTCCCCCAGATTCAGCAATCCATTTTTCCAATACCTGCCCACAGCTGAAGATTGTGGCACTGTGCAGGGGGCTTCAGCCGTGCACAAGGACTGGCTGGCTCAGACCACATGCCGGTGTCCCCAGCACAGGGGTGTGGGTAGTTGGACGAGCGAGGACAGGAACTTCTCTGTATCCAGCTGAGCTCAAGCAGCACCCACCCCTGAAGGAGGAGGTAGACACATCCAGTGCCCTTCCTGGCCACAACAGGTGTTTGGCTCCTGGTTCTGTTCTTTTCTAAGAACAGGAGCTCCTGCCTTTGGCTTCTCCAACCTTTGCTGCCCACCTCTTGTTGGCCTCAGGTATTTATTTTTCGGTAGAAGTTTCTTTTTTCTTTCAATGACTTTCTTTTGCTTGGGACCTCTCTGATTTTGACAATCTTCAAATTATGTCCTTAAAATAAACCTGACAATCAGCAATATATAAATTATAATTTCCTTTTCCACATGCTTCAACTATTATCTTAATCAAGCAATCATGTCACTTCACTTATAGCCCCCAATTATCCAAGTCGTGCCCTGTTTGTATTATATCATCCGTATCTGATGGCACACCAAACCATCTGCAAATCCTCAGGGCTAATGCAATCCTGAGTCCTTAAATATTTTCTAGTTCTTTTGTGCTGCAAGAACTGAGTTCTATGTAGAGCAATGACTATTAGATGACATCCAGGTGATGAGAGGGCTTTCTTTACACACCCACCATTTTATCTGACCTTTTAAACAAGACCTAACAGAAGGAAAGCATCACTCTGCTAAATACAAGTGGCCCAGGGTACCATTTAATCTTTAAAAGGAAGCTCAAAAGGTCCTTGCTGAGATTACTTAGAACAAATGAAGCTGGAAACAGTCACGTGTTTTTTGGAGAAGTTTTAAAAGCAGGAATTCTCTGTGGGATGGCCATACACTTGCCTGGAAGATGATCCTCCAGCTTCTCAGTCCCCCTGCTCTTCATGGTCCTCAGCTTATCAAATTGCCCATGGGATGGACATGCATTTTCCTGGGACATGGTCCTCAGCTCCTCCAGCTGAGCTCTCCAGTACTCTGAGCACCAGGAACAGAACACATGATCAATGAAACACAGACTTCTGATTCTGCAATCACAGCTGACCACTCAGACCTGTGACTTTTCCACACAAACTCTGCACAGGAAGAACAGTTCTAGCATGGAAACACCCCATCTGTATGCTCGGAGCCAGCCCACCTGCTCACCCAGCACCAGCCTCCCTCCATGCATAATTAATGAGCAATATCAGTCTCTAGTCTTCAGTCACCTAATTTGTTCTCACAGTCGTAATTCCAAATATCACACAAGTAATTCATCAAGTTATTTTAACTGTAGTTAGATAAGCCCATTAGCCATCATAAATTTAAATATATTATCCTTTTCTCGCACATGGAGGTGCAAGAGGCAGAGCACCTTGGCAGGTGAGATATACCCCTCTGCATCTTTGGTGACATGTACAGTACTGGGTGACTCAAATCTGCATGGAAGTATCCCAAAGAGCCCCTCTCTACTCTGTAGCAGGGAACAGGGGGGCCAGCCCTGGCCACTAGCCCTGGGTCACCACGAGCGCTTCAGATGGGTGGTCTCAGCCATGAGATCTCAGTGTCATAAATTTCCAGAGTTGAATGATAAACACACCCCAAAGATGGAGAGGCTTTGCTTAATGCTACCCCTCAGGAGCTCTTGTTTTTCAGTCAGACATCCTATTTCGTTTACTGAAGCCAAACACCTTTTTCCCTCACTTGCTCCACTCCTTTGAAAAGGTAATTTTACAGCAACTCAAGAGTTCAGGTATACATCATCCCTTAGGCTTTGCATTGCAGGATCCCATTCAGTGCTTTGGAAGTCTTTCTCCCCTATCTTTGAGAAACAACAACGTGGGGCTACAAACCCCAAAAAGGGCTACAAAAGAAGAGGTACAGCCAGGCAGTATCTGTCACTGCCACCACTTGCTTTGATCTCAGGGACTCACCTTGCTCTAGGGAAGAGGAATAACTCCATGTGACCCCAAGTTCCTCTGAGGCTTAGCCTCCCCCAGAAACCAACAGAAGAGGGTGAGATACTGCAAAAAATCCAGTGCACAAACAACCCACGTGAGCAGCTGTTATAAGTACTGATTTTTATACAAGTAACCTCGGTGGGAAGTGACATTTCACAGATGTAAATCATTCCTGACTTTGAACACACCGCGTGAGGAACACTCTGTGCTGCCACACAGTTGTGTGAAGGGTTGTCACGACAAGTTAGCAACTGATTCTTGCAGAAAAGCCACAAAGGTGTTGTTTTTATTGCAGCAGGATGATAAGCAACTGTACATAATATAAAGGGAGTCTAATTATAGTAGGCAGAGAAATGAAATTACACCAGTCTTAGTTTAAATTGCTGGGATGAGGTTTTTTCCAAGAATTTTAGATGAAGGTGCAAAAAATCAACACTGACTGAGGTTTATAATTAAAAACAGGAGGAAACATTACAAAGAATATCAGACTTTGGGGTTTCTGGGACTAAGACACTCACTGTCTGTTAGGGGTTAGGATCAGGTATTGAGAGGTAGAGGTAGATTAACACCTGCCTATGATGAGACTCTTTCAGCATCTGATCACCACCACCAAGAAAGAGTCAACACGGCCTGGAGTGGAGTCACTCAGGCAATTTTTAACATCCTTGCCTCTGCAAGGATGTTACTACCTATGTGTGAAAGATGTTTAGTTTCTTACTATCACAGATCTAAACAAACAGTTTTAAATTAAATCCATACAAGTACTGAAGGAGCTTACTTCCAAATATTACTTAGGAAGCATAGAGAATAAAAAGTCCTTTCCAGTCTAATTGTTCAATTTATTAAAAAAAAAAAAAAGGCAACAAAACATATGAAATCTCTGTGAGAGGGAATTAGCCTGTGGGTTTAGATTATTCTCATTTCTGAAGCAAACAGAATGTTGGCTGCCTCGTATCTGTGGGCTACACAGACAAATTCAATAACCTGAAATATTATGGACCTTTTCCTTCCCATTCATTGTTACACATAATAGGCTGCAGGTATGCAGCCACATCAGTCATGGCAGGGATGTTCCTTAGCACGTCTTTTCAGGAGGACAGTGAGGGACCTGCTTCTCAGCACGGGCACTGATAGGGTCACCCTGTTATCCTGGCTGGAGCTCCAAATACCAAAGCAGGACAGTACAGTCCTGGTGCTGGGTCATCTCAGACAGAGCCACCACCAGACTTAACCTGGGTTGGAAAAACACCTACACCTCCATAAAAATAGGAAATTTTCAGGGACTGACTCAGCCACAACCACCCTGCAGACAGAGCAGCACACGGGCACTTACAGGTGCTTTCTAATCCCTTCTGGTAACTCTCATTTTCCCAGACCATTATTTTTTTCAGTCTTCAAAGGTCTTTTTCCTGCCCCTGTTTCTTGCCGCCTTCCAGCTCCTGCTTTTGCCATTCCCTTCTCATTCAGGTCTGTCGTTCCCTAAACTTTCCTGCTTAATCTCCTGCCCTTTCTCATCTGTAACTTTCTGTCCCAGGATACTTCAGTTCCATCTGCTGCAGGAGAGCTGAGAAATAAGGCACGATTTTTGACCTTGTCCTCCATTTCAGCCCCCATTTTATCCTTCCACTGTACCAATGTCTACTCACAACTGTATTTAATATTGCTTTTCCTTCCTTAGGTACTGGATCCAAAGCTTTCCTTCCATTCCCACAGTGCTGGGGGCACCCAGAGGTGCTAGGAACTCTGTCACCAAAACCCATAGCACGCTAAGGAGAGAAACGGGCATGAGAAGTCCAAAACAGGGTGCCTGTGTCTTCACACAGCAATTAGAAGGTGGAAACAGGAGCTGAGGTTTTGCCCCCACCCTGGCACAGACTCACTGCACAGCAAGTGCCCCCCAGATCTAAAATGAATCTCAGACCTCGCTGGACTATCGCAAGACTCAGTTAATAAATATTAGTGAAATGCAGAGATCCCCGGATGAAAACTGGAGTGGAGTTGTAGACTGCCATGTTTCATTAATTTCTTATTATCTTATAAGGGCTTCACTGGAGCCTAGAGGACTGCATGAATAGTGCATGAATCTGAAAAGTTTTGCTGTCATCCTCACCTTCAGCTTGAAAATGTGGCTTGTGGGAATGCAGACCTGAAGGATCCCTTGGCTGATAGAAAACATGCTCAGGTGCTGATCCTGGTTGTTGGGAGGGGGCTGGGCTCTCAAGCCTTTTGAAGTTCAGCACAGTGTAACTAAATCACATTTAATTAAGGTGGAAACCCTTCCTGAAGTCGGAGTGAGCCTGCTGGAGTGATGCAGGAAGGTGATGAACTGTGCAGGTAAAGCAGGAATGGTCACAGACAAGATAGGAATTGGCAGGAGAGGAAAGATGGTGGTTTTCAGAAGATCACAGAATCATAGAATCAGTAAGGTTGGAGAAGACCATCAAGAGGACACTCCAGTAGTCAGTAGAGCAGCCTTACCCAGCATCTCCAGTCACCCCAGCTCTCATAAGAGATTTCTTCTGTCTTCTCACTGAGAAAGACAAGGTCCCAGCTACCACAGGAAAACACTAATGTTGGGATGTGCCTCTTCTAGGAAATCTGCTCTGCCTCCAAATCAGGTGGGATCTGGTAGGAAAACAGCACTGCCACAATTGGTGATGCATCACACTGAGCAAATAAGTCATCTCTCTTACTGCTTTACAGAGGCTTCCCAACTACTCCTCTAATCAGCACAAGGTAACTCTGATTCATTTATAAGCACTTCACCATGTTATTTTAAAGGAAAATTATCTCTTGTTTAGCTCAGCAGTCTGAAAGTTCATTTGGCTGAAACATGGGAACATCTTCCACCAGGAGAGATAGCAGTGACCAAGTTCTGAAAACAGCATTTTAAATCACCATTGGCATTTATGTTATACGTATAATAGCACTGCTATCAGTTCATCTGCTTAAAACCACAGTGCTACTGCAACATTCACATGGAGAGTGTGAGGACACCTGTGTGTCAGCCAATAAATCTCACTTTCCTACCAAATCCAGCATAGCTCTGGTACCCAAACCCACACCTACGCACACTGTGTACTCTGTGTGTTTTACAGCTGAAGCCCAACTACCTGGAGAGTGCAGGGTTCCAGCTGGCCCAAGCAAGAATTCTGGGCAGTGTGAAAAACACCAGTTCACAGATCCTGTCTTTGGCTGTTCTTGGCACTCTATATTTTCTCACCTGTGATTTTAAAACTTACTTTATTCCTAAATACAATCTGATTCTTAATGCTCTCTGTTCTCAGTCAATGATCTCAGAATCATGGGAACATAGAATCATGGAATGGTTTGGGTTGAAAGGGACCTTAAAGAGCATCTCATTTCAACCCCCTGCCATGGGCAGGGACACCTTCCACTGGACCAGGTTGCTCGAAACCCCATCTCACCTGGCCTTGAACACTTCCAGGGATGGGGCAGCCACAGCTCCTCTGTGCAGCCTGTGTCAACACCTTCAGTCATAGTGAAGAGCTTCCTCCTAACATACAATCTAGCCCTGCGCTCTGTTAGTTCGAAGCCATTCCCTTCCCTTGCAGCTGCTGGGCTACACAACCCACAGCTCATGTCCGGCTGCTTCCTGCTAAAACACACAACAGGAGATGAAGGCAAACGCCAGCAACACAGACTCAGGGTCCGTGGGTGTTTCTGAGGTGTTGGTGGCACTGGGTGGCACATGGTGGCACTGACATCTCAGTTTGAGGCTTGGAGCAGGATCCGGGCACAAGGGTGCAGCTGGAGGAGGAGGAGGTGTTTCCTCCTCGACAGACATCAATATAGCTCTCTTTGTGTGCAATGTGCTAATTCCAGGCAGAAGCATACTGCTACACAAAGCCCTTTCAGATGTAAATGACTCAAGCATTACAGGGCTGGTCTTGGTTAAAAGTCTTTTGATATTGCCTTCCCTCCTTTCAACTGCCTGCTCCTGCTCAGCATTGGGTTTTGCTTTGGCCCCTTATTTCAGGACAAATCTTTTGCACGTTAATAAATGCAGAGGCTCCTCAGACTTCTGCAGTCTGTGAAATACAGACATTGATGAACTTCATATTAGTGACAAGGATAAACCTTTCATTTTTCTACAAGACCACGGCATCTTACAACTCTAAAAGATCTGCTGGGTGTCAGCAGTGCAGGGCCAACAGCACACAGCAGACCTGCTCTTCTTCCAACTGTTAGAGAGCACCAAATCCAAAGAAAGTATCCCCTGATGGTACTCACCAGCCTGGCTCTGGTGCCAGGCAGAGCCCTGAGCCCACCCCAGTGACTTTGCAGCAACTTTGGCACTTGGCACAGTTTGCTTTCCCAGCCGACATTGAAATAACTTTGCAGCAAGCAACCCACAGACACCCTGTGCTCCATTTACCTCCCCTGAAACAGAAAGACTGTGCAAAGCACTTTTCTCCATCCAAACATATCATGGAGATGCAGTAAGCATCTTTGCTTCCTAATTGAAATCATACATCACTTACTTAAGTGATACTAAATCAGACACAAACATCACTGGCAATTCAAGCATTAATAACCAGTTCCCCGCTCCAAAGACAACAGGTCCTCTGCCAGCATAACCCTCACGGCTTCCCACAAAGCCAGCCCCTGCTCTGCTTCTGCCAACCTGTCCCCACACTGCTGCTGTGCACATTGATCCCACAGATGAGTCTTTCCCTCAGAGGTCATGCATTTTAATTTTAGGTGCCGGGAGAAGGCTGCAGCTGAGCTGTGCCTCCTGTGGGACCAGAGGAATAGGGCAATGGCACATCCCTGATTACTCTTCCCTGGGGCTGGAGGCTGCAAGACATCCTCTTGTCAGTCCAGGGCAGAACAGGCTGAGGCCACCCAACCACCCATTTTGTAGAAGCAAACCACAGCCTGCCCCAGCAACCTCTCACATGGGGGACAGAGCCATCCTAACTCCCTGTCCTGTGCAAATCCCAGCCCCACAGATTGGGTCTTTAAAGGTTATCTAGTTCCAACTGCCCTGCCATGGGCCAGGATACCTTCCATTAGACCAGGTCACATCACTGTAAGGCAACTTTGCCTTGTGGGAGCCATCCAAGAGATTTTTATCCAGGCTATTCCAACCCACAGCTCTTAGAAGCAACAACTGACTTTGTTTCATTTTTTTTAAAAAACACCCAAAGAGATTTTATAATGCATTTTTAACTTCACTTGTTGTGAAAATAACTATTTTGTGAGAAGCAGAAACAAGCTCTAACTCACCTTTTAATGTATGGCTTTTGTGCACCTCATGGATCTCTCTTTTAATGATTCTCCCTCAATTCTGCTTTTGACTGATTATATTGAATCCTATATAACACACAGAATATAGATTATACAGAATATAGACCACATAAAATCATAGAATGGTTTGGATTGGAAGGGACCTTAAGGATCACCCAGTTCCAACCCACCTGCCATGGACGGGGATGCCACCCACTAGATCAAGTTTCTCAGGGCCCCATCCAAAGCTCCATAGCTTTAAACATGAATCTATCATGTTCATCTCACTCCCGTAAGAAGATTTTGTATTGCTTTCTCCTTTAATCTGATTTTCTGTACCCCAGCAAAAAGGAGAGCCCTACACATGGTTATGCGTACAGCTGAGTTAATGTGCAGCTAGCAATTAATTTAACAAACTTTTCCTCTTCAAAGAGGCACAGTCCCCTGCCTAGTCAGCCTCCTTTGACTGAAACTGCTGGAAGAGCTGCCAGTGGGAAATGGAGAGCTGACATCACTGAGCTCTCTCCCCTCTCTCTCCTAATAGAGAGATGCCTATTTATTTTACCTGTCCTGTGTCATTCTCGTCAGCTCAAGCCTCGTATCAACAATAATAAGAGCTATTATGAATAATCTCTATCAGTTAACTAATTTACAAAACTATTCAAATGGTCTTTGACCTGAAATGTAATTTGCATGTTACTGAGCCCTCTCGACTGTCTTGCCCCTGTGCCAGAGGAAAACCACTGTCTAACTTCATCTGCGCTGTGGATACAAAGCGATTTTCCCCTAACTTTGATTTTCATTTCCCGTTCAGCTATTAGAAGAAACCCATTCATCACAGCTATAGGTTTTCCCTCTGAAAACCTTCAGCATTTTAAAGCTTTTGACTGAAATATAACATATTAATGGAAGCCATGATTGCACAGCCCTCTGCTGACCTTCCATAGGCTGAAATTGCTTATTTTGCTAAATTTATTTGCTACCCATTTATCAATCTAAATCTAAGGTGGTTTTAAAGGTCATAAACCAAACAGCTACTGAAATATGATTAAGGAATATGGAAATAAATTACAAACTCACAATGTTATCCCTTCCTGTGACTTAGTGGCAGAAGCTTGGATGAAGTATGGGAATTTTTTTAACATCTTACGTATTTGGGGATTCATTTGCCTCCAGAGAGTTGCTTGAGTTCTGTTAATTCATAATGTGCTTCTTTGTGCCTACAGAAAGGAGGATTAGAGGGGGCAAACTCCAGGTCAGAAGCAGACTAAGAAAAGGCTTTAACTTGCCTTAGAGGAAAAAGTCTCTCCTTGATGACCAGACACATTGTGCTGAGAACTTCCTTCCCACTGAATGAGCAGCGCAGTCGTTACCACGTGCAGTTCCCAGACTGCCTCCAAAATAATTAATGGAGCATTAAACTGCCTTGATACTGCAGGATTAGCATGAAACATGCTGAAGGTTCTAGGAAAAACGAGCAAGTGTTTTCTCTCTGGAGGACAGAAGTAAAGGTGAATCTTCACATGAAGCTTTGAGGCATGTTGAGCAAAGTTGGTTATGGTAAAATAGCCAAAACAATTCAGTAGTGAGCACCAGGGTGGAAGAGTTGTGCACAGCTGAAGCTGGGGAGAAGAAGCATGATCAAACCGCCCTGCATGAGCTGCCGGAAGAGCACTGGAGACAGCATTGGTGCTTACACAGCACTTACTTGGGAGTAATGAGATATGAGCACAACAGCAGTGATCACACTTGTTTGTCCAGCTGCCATCCAGTTGCTTTCCTTTGGGTGTTCCACAGACCACTGCCCTGGTCCTGCCCTGTCATGGGGTAGAGCTTCTTGAGAAGCTGTGAATGTCCTGTCCCCAGAGCTGTTCAAGGCTGGGCTGGACAGGGGTTGGACCAACCTGGTCTATGGAAGGTGTCCCTGTCCATGGCAGGGGTCGCAACAGGATGATCCTTACAGTTCCTTCTAACACACACCATTCTGTGATTCTTCAGAGTGAGTTGGACCAAGGAAGCCTGTTCTCTGTCCAACATGTATTAGAAGTAACTGGTAAATGATATTGGCTTAAAAACAAACTGCTTGCTCAGAATTAGGCATTAATTCCTGCATGTTATAGAAACAATTTTGACTTCATTACCAGAAGCTTCAGCTAAATGAGTGTTCAGCCACTGGTGAATTTTAATTCTTGATGAACCTCTAATTGCTTTGCGCAGCAGACTCAGGTAAGCACACACACGTCTGCATCCCTTCAAATGCAAAAATCAAACACCAGCTCCAGAAACATGGTGCCATTTTTGCTCAATATCACTTGATTTCCCGGGGAGCATATTTCCATGTAGCAAGAAATAATGTTTTGGAGTTTTTTAAGCAGATATACAAAGACAGAGCTCCAGTGCTCTCTGGCAGGAGTATTGCAGGTAGCACTAGCAAATGATGCAGCCTGAGGTGCAAAATATGCACAGCATTGTTCCTGAGCTGTGATCACTTCTAGCTGTTGGTTTTGGTGCCTTTTCTTTTCCCTCTGGTTTAATTGATTAATGAATTATAAATAAAAGAGACATGCATAGCATATAGACACTGTTTCATAAAGACCTCTTTAGAGAACAGTGGGATGAAGACAAAAATAAGCAAGGCAGTAAAAAGGCAAGATGAAAGCAAGCTGCAGCCTTCTGAGTGTATTATAAGTAACAATAAACCCAACAGAGGAACAGGAAGGCAAGTACTGCCTGGCACAGCCCCTGCAAGGGGCTGCTTAAATGGATTGCTGAAAAAAATTAGATGTACCAACACACTACAGTAGCAAGAAATACAGCCTTGCACATCAGACCAGTAATACTAAGATGTGCACACAGCAAATCCTTCTGATTGCTTTATTTCTGGATTGACTCCAAGGCAAAGAATCCAAAGATAAAATAGAGGTTATGAAAGATGTCTTATAGCAATTAAGAAAAACAACAGGGCTTGTGACTTGCTTGGAAAATTCAGCTCTTCTCCTATTGATCTAAACAAGCAGTTCTGCAAGAGCCAGTGCAGGTCCTGCTTGCCTTTAAAAGCCTGAGCTTTGGGGAAGATTTCTTCTCACCTGCAACACCCCTGCGAGAGGATCCCTTTGCTCTACTGATTCCCCACTACTCAGCAAGGACTTGAGGTAATGATTTAGCCTTTCCTTAGTCTAAATCTCTGAAAAGGTTTGTTTTCACTAAATTTATATAGAGGGATTCCTTGTGGAACAGGGGCATATGATACCCCTGGAAAGATTGGACAATCCAGGGTTGCTGAGGAAAAACCCCTGAACTGGCCCCTGGCTGCAGGCAAGCCTGGAAAGCACCTGGCTGCAGGCAGCTGTGAAAGTCCTTGGCAAAGTTGGCAAAGTTATACACTGGTCATCTCCCCCACTGATTAGAGGCTGTCTAGAGGGACTGGGCGTGAATCTTTGCAAAAAAGTAGATATAAGCTTGCATAGTTAAACAATAAAGGGAGAATGACGCTTAATCGAATCGGTGTACGTGTCGTTACTCTGGCCAGCTCTCCGGACTTGGTCCCAAAAAAGTTTACAGGAATATCATCGCTTCAAAGCCTCTATTATCAGAAAATAGAGTTAAAATATGTTAATAGGGTCAAAAGTGGCAAGAAGAAATGATACACACCCACACAAGCATGGACACTGCGAGCCTGATACCACAAATGTTGTTTCTTTAGGAAACCAAGCTAAGAAACTTAATTGGTGCTTTCTGTGACCTGGATCACTTCTGTCACTTTTAGCCAGTTTTTAATTCTGTGCTCTGCAAATCCAAACTATGTGGAGGGTATTCTGGGCTTAAGGAACTGGAAAGGCACCAGATGTCAGGAAATTAATTGCACTGACACAGATCCGGAGGAATGCTTCTGTGGATCAGACCCAATCTTCATAAGATATTTTAGCAATTTCTCCAAGTCCAATTAGCAACTTACGTGTAATGCATTGAGAAAGCCTGTGGTTAAAGAGTGTATTCCTATTAACACACTTATGACCTGCAGAGTTTGACATGTTGTCAACTTAAAATGAATTGTAAAAAAACTACATTTTAAATAAGGGTCAAGAAAAGGAACAAATAGGCATAAACAGATTTTTACAGCTATCCATAATAGAGTCGCAGCAAAAAAAAATTAGTTAGAAAGAATACATAGCCATTCTGAATTATATGATCACAAAATTATATCTCGATTGACTCTTAGCCTTAATGCTTGCATTGGCTGGCACAGTTGGATCACAGAATTTTCTTTGAATTTATTAACATTTATTTTAAAAATTATCAGTTTTGAAGTTATGAAATGCCTTTCTAATTTACTACACTGCTGTTTACTGCTAGGGAGTTGACCATTTTTGCAGACAGACACCCTGGGAGTTCTTTCTGGACTGTTATTTATTAGAAGAAAATGAATTGTTTGAGTTTTAGACTAATGCTGCTGGAGGGCAGCTGGGGGAGATGGTGCAAGCTGGGCAGCAACATCACACTGGCTGTTAAGGACAGCTTTGTTTCTTAATGGCAGCTCCATAATAAAAATTAAAAGAGACTACTCCACTGTGAAAGTTGCATACTGGAGAGAAATCATTGCCCAGAGAAGCTGTGGATGCCTCATCCCTGGAAGTGTTCACGGCCAGGTTGGATGGGGCTTAGAACAACCTGGTCTAGTGGAAAGTGTCCCTGCCCATGGCAGGAGGTTGGAATGAGATGAGCTTTAAGGTCCATTCCAACCCAAACCTTTCTTTGGCTCTATGAAATCGGAATAGAAAAATTTTAAGTCATTTTTGAGACAAACAGCCAGAAATTAGGGCTTAATCCTGACCTCATAGATATGAGTCAGTGAGACATCCAAAGTAACGATGTTTTCATTTTGCTCAGCACCTGTTCATGAGCTGCACTGGACACAGATGGAGCACATCAGGCCTCTGAGTCCTGTCCAATTTGCACAAAACAAAATAAAAACCTATAGGTCTCCACCCTACCAGTCACCTGAGCCTTGTCCTATCACCAAGGAGATAAAGAGCTGGACTCACATCCAAGACACCATTAGATGAACTATAAATCTCATAGCCCATGGGAAAAATGGTCCCCATCCCCTGTGAGGCTGATGGACCTGAATTAAGCACCACTGCCCTGAGTAGACAGAGACCCAGCTCTTCTCTCCACCACAAGCACTTTGGGAATAACTTCCCTCCAGCACCAGAAGAAACTCGGGTTTGAAGAAGCTGCACCTAAAGCCCAGCCCAAGCCAGCAGTGCCCAACAGCACTGCCTAACTTGGCTCTTCTCCACCCAAAGCCTGCACGCAGGCCAGTAGCTGGTCTGCAGAGAGACAGCCCTCAAATATGGGTTTGGGGTTCAGCTCAGTGAATGATGGCTCTAGGTAAAGATCCACACAGTCCATGTTTATTTTGATTTTTTAAGACTGGAGTTACAGGAATTCCTGACTGAAGTGTGTTTATTTGATAACACACCTTCTTCCAGATGAAATAACAGCCTCATCAATTAAACATACAACTTCAGAAAATACAAGGTTCCAATACAAAAGGTCTTCTACCTCACTGCTGAGATTTTCCAGGCTGCCAGCAATTTGATTGCCAAGATCTCGGTAGGACTTGAAATAATCAATTATTGACATTGCAATATAGTGCCTACAACAAAGCTGTTCACTCTGCTGGAGATCTGGCAGCAGGAGAAAGCACTCAACAGCTCTGTAAAACATCTGGACAGGGAGCTCAGCCCACAGCACCCCAATTCCAACCACTGCTGTCCTGGGAGGCTCAACCCAGCCGAGTGGGAGGAACAGGGCAGTTATAAGGGAGATTCTCCAAACCACGTGTGCTCGGTTTAGTAACAGCAAGCAACTTGCAACACATTTGGCTCCCAATCATATGTGTCCCAGTTGTCTCATTAAACATTTTGTCTAAGTTTGGAAATTCAGCTATAGTGTATGTTACTACTAATTGCCTTACTCCTCAGCTGTGCAACAACAAACCACCCTGAAACACAGTTTTATATTAGCACCAGACAGGGATTAACTAATTAGTAAAAAAAAAAATATTTTCTTGAGATAACATTATAAATATATATTAGATAATTAAAACTCAAAAGCTATGTCCAAGAAGGACAACCTTTTTCTTTGCTTTTTTTATCTTGAGTATTCCCCAGTCACACATTTTCTTTTCCTTTGCCATGTCTCCGGCATAATAAATCACTAAAACCGGACATGTGTCCAATTAAGTAATGAGATATAATTTAGTCTCATCTTCAGGGGTCAAAAATAAAACTTACCTACTTCATTTACCTATTAAACAACAGCAGTTCACCACTCACAAAATGGAACATGAGGCCATTTCTCTTGGTTTAACCAACAAACTCATAGTATGCAAAGGGCTTGAAAGCTTTTACCTGGGAGGGACCCATAGTTTGCCTAACAATAATTCCACAGTTCAATAACTCAGAGTGGGAAGTGGGAAGGAAAACGAGGAAGGGTGATGGTGTGGTCCAGACAGGCACATGCCATGAAGGAGGCAGCACTCCTGTCCTGGGGGAGAGCACGACGGTTCAGTGAGGCATGAAGGCATCCCTCCAAACCTGAGAGCAAAAAGAGCAAGGAAAAGCTAAGGAGTTATGCTCTAACATAAAGGGGATTACTCCACAGTGAATGAGAAGATGACTGGGTAGGACCATTAATAAGCATCAGTGAGTATGAAACTCTCTGACCGCAAAGCCTGAAATCCGTGAGCGACTATTCCCGTACTCTGAGAGCATTTGGGATTAGGCATGGCCTCTTCATGCCTCCTCTCACATTGTTGAGCCGTGAATCCAATTTCACAGACCACACTGACTTTGAAAGGAACTTGTCCATATTTTCTTTACATCAGCCTCTGCACTGATCCATTTGCAACAGCTGTCATTTTGTCTCCCAGATTCATGAGGTTCAGAAATTAGAGCTCAGGAAACAAACTAAGCCAAATCAAATGGACCTAAAATGTCTTCCCAAATAGAAGATTAGTATATTTTTCCACCATGGAAATCACTAGCACACATCCATAAGGTCCATAAGGTCTAAACATCAGGCTTCCTTCACAGGAATACAATCAAAAAGTTCTCCTGGCTGGCGGCAAACTCACCTCTTTGCTGTATTTGATAATATGTGTTCTTTGTGCACACAGACAGGAGAAGGGTAAAGAATGGTATTATCTCATTTCTGACACTGATCACAGTTCAGGCACTATATCCTGCCTAAGAGAATATGCCTCCAAATATTCATAACTTCTCTTTGCATAAGAAGAAACTATGATCAGTCAGCTGCATACAGAGCCACTGTCCTGTGACACTCTGGAGAAGACCAGAGCATCCCCTTCTGGTTTCACGACTGAGACCAAAATTTTCCAGAATTTCTCTATGATCTTATTAACATTATGAGATCACAGGAAGTGTATGGCAACAGACAGAATAGAATTGTTGTTATTATTATTGTTGTTGTTTTTGTTGTTGTTATTACTACTACTTCTATTATTATTTCTTCAGTGTACCCATTACAAATCAGCTCTCTTACATCCCAGGGTTTTCCCTTTGGCTTCCTAACCTCATGATGAGTACACGCTTGAGTCCTGTTCTTCCAGGAAGAGCGCCAAACCAGTAAAACATACTGCACCTGTGAACTGAACCAGCAGCCAACACAGCAGCCTCTGTGGGACACATATTCCTGAGATTCCTAATGTTTGGAAATACAGTAGTTTGGTGGTTTATTTCCCCTAGGATTTAATTCTCCATTGCTCTGTAACACTGTGCATCCATTTACATGTATGTCAAACACTTGCAAGACAGAAGTGATGACTCTCTGCTGCAGCAGCAAAGCCCCAAGACAAATTTAATCCTCTAAAAGTTCCCTTGAGTGCTCACTAATATTCAAGTATCTGTCCAGCACCTGGGTTTTGTTACGTTTTCTGGTAGCATGGCTTTTGAAACTCTATACATGCTGGCGTATGATTAAAATGCTTGGTTTTCCATGGTAACATTACATATCTATAATCTTGTTTCTTAGTGAGATCTGAGCCAACCGTACCAGTAATTTCCTTTAATAAAAAGTCTTCAGTAATAACTCTGCCCTATAAATGCAAAATCTGAGGCAACACATGATTGACAGATATCATGGCTTTCAGCTAATTAAGTATTCTGAATACTCAACCATGGGAGATTTTTTTAATGGAAATAATTTTAGTTGTCAGACTCCCTGTGGCAGCTCTGCCGTCACCAAAAACTCTGGCGCAGCCCTGGGGTGATGCTGCTGACAGTGAAGCTGCTCTCCCTCTCTACGGGGGGGGCTCACCAGGCTCCCTCCACCTAACTGGAGGTAAATGGAACTCCACCGTCAATTGCACAAAGCACTTAAGCATGCTGGGTTAATTAGTTACAGCAAAGATGATCTTCGAGGCAAGCAATGTGCTATTCCTAAATGATGCTGCCACTGAAGTGCTAATTCCCTTTGAGGATTAAGCTGCCTGGGTATAAATCAGATGCTGCAACCGCCCCAAAATACCAATTGCTGTGCAGGGATCATAGTCAAAAGCAGCAGAGCAAAGTGTTGAATACTGAACCTGGACAGGCTTGGAACACTCATGAGATGCATCACATGGTTGGGCTAAGAGCACTTTATTATTTTTTTTTACAGTGTAACAGCATGGTCCATTCATCACAGCTCTCAGTGGGGTGTGGCCCTTTGGACAGCACTGCAATAAAATTATTTGTAGCAAATTCTAGAACTGCAAAGGCAAGGCACATGGCCACTTTGCAGGTGTCAGAAAGGATGAGCTCAGCTGGAGTGTGTCACAGCTTCAGCCCCACTGCTGTGACTGCTGCTCTTCCACCACAAACACCTTTGTACACCTTCTCACATACCTGAGTATTTGAAAGCCCACCTCCAGCAGAGTTGATTTGTTATGATAAATCTCAACCAAATCAAGCATTTTGCCAACAGCAGTTGGAAAGTGTCCATGTTTTTATTGCCTGCACATTCTACATATCCCATTGCTACTGTTGAGTAATAAATGTATTCATAGCTCATACCAGCTTCCTACCTCAGATTAAGAGAGTGTTGCAGCTGGAAAAGACACCTGGGTGGACTAGAAAACACATACCTAATTTCACAGCCTCTCTCCCTCTGTAATACAGAACAAGTCAGATGTTGTTCACAATTTTGCTGCAAAGCATCTCATCTAAAGCCTCCAGGTTAGCTGTAACCTGGAGTACCCCAGGCCTCTGCAAGTCCTTGGGCTGAGCTTTGAACAACAGGCTCCCTGGAAAGAGAAGTGAGCAAAAGGGGGAAAACCAAACCAAACCGAAAACAAAACAAAAA
Organism: Corvus hawaiiensis; assembly: GCF_020740725.1. Classification (NCBI taxonomy): domain Eukaryota; kingdom Metazoa; phylum Chordata; class Aves; order Passeriformes; family Corvidae; genus Corvus; species Corvus hawaiiensis. The sequence goes on along the minus strand of NC_063227.1, from coordinate 10,309,700 downwards.
CAACAACAACAAAACAAAACAAACAAACAAAGCAAAAAACAAAAACAAACAAACAAACAAAAAACAAGAAAAAGGAAAAAGCTATTTTGTTGGGGAAAAAAGGCTTTACAACCTCTGCAAAACTAAAACTGCTCGCTTGGCAATTGACCCTCAAGAAAGTTTTACCCACTCTGCACAGAAGGAAGTATTTACATCCTTTAGTCACGGGATGCAGGTGGTGATATTCTGGAGATTACAAACAGATTGTAGGCATCTTGCAGTTTTATTGCTGTGTTATTGCAAGGAGATGTAGGTACATGATAGCATACCTGAGCCCAGCTGGGGCACAGGAATCAGAAACAACCCCTGAAGGCAGCAACAGCAGCAGCACTGCCAGGATGGAGCTGTGGTCCAGCCCCCCGACTCCCCCCGGGGATCACACCAGGCTATGGCACGTGCACAGTTTGGATCCTGCTGCTTAATGAGGATGTGTGCATCAGCTGCACAGGCAAGGAAAGGCTCATCTTGCAGTTTGGCATCAAATAAAATACATGTAGCATCACACTGTTAATGAACACACATCACTGACAGGGCTCCTGCATAATTTATCACCACAAAACCCATCTTTCTCCAGAGTCTTCATAATTCTCATATCTTTATTTATAAAGTGTTAATCTGTCTAAAATAAAGGGAAAGGCAAAATTTCAAATGTAAGCCCTAAAATGTGGTGAAATTGTGAAAACTCTAAGTGGAGAGGAAGGGATTCAACTACATAATGTTGCATCTTTCAGATGCCACGTGTTCCTGAAATTCTGAGTTTGGGGCAGTTACACTCAGCCCATGCAGTCTAAACCATGCCCTGAGCTTCAGTCATGCAGAAGAGGATGAGGAGGCTCTGCTAGAACAAACAGGCTTTTGGTGTTTTCAATAGAGGAAAATATTTGAGGGTTTGGCTTTTTCTTTTCTTTTTTTTAAGAGGATTGATGGTAATAGGAGATGCATTATGTAAATAATTTCTGTAGTGAAGACCTTTATCCAACCAGCAATTTCCACAAGAAATTGTAAATGCTGGTATAAAAATCTGTAAATGCCCCACTTAGCAAGTAGAAGGAATTGTGACATTCAAATATTCTCACCCAAAAGCAAAAAGACAATCTTTTGCACACCAGAAATGCAACATGCAGATTATGTCCTCAGAGATAGAAGAATATGTTTGGAAAAGCTTTTAAGTATCTCAAGAGCAAAGGGCTATTTGAAAACCAACATGTCAGTCAGTCATTTTGACGTGAACACGCTGGTTCCATCAGCACCTCTATAGTAAATATTTCAAGATAATCTGTCCTGAAATAGAAAACTGGCTGCTTGTTTGAATGCCCTTATCTCTGCTGGGTTCCTCACGACAAACTAAGGCTCAGCAAGACCAAGCTGGTTGAGCTGTGCATTCCGGGGAGAACACAACCAGGCTGAGGGGGCTGATGGCAATCTGGGGAGGTTTGCTGGTACAGCAGAGAAACCCTCAGACCCAAAGACTTGTTGAGTGTTCATGCAAGATCTACCTGCCCATCTCCAGCCCTGAACACTAATGTGGCTCCACCTTCCCAAGAAGACTTCCCTAATTTGACAGGGAATGCAGGCAACCCCTTCCCTCAGTCAATGGGGCATTTTGAGTCATGCTTTGCAGCACATGCCACGAATACAGGAGAAAGAATTGTTTACTTTTAGAGAAGTGGCATCTTTTCCTCCTTTCATAGTTGGTAGCTCCCACCCATACCCCCAGCAGGGCAACCTTCCTTGAGCCAAGGTGTCAGCAGAGAGAGGGGGAAAAATCACATTCCCCCTGCTCTCAACCCTGTGCCTGGGAGCTAAACCTCCCCATGATTTTCTGCATTTGCTTTTCTACTTTCCTCACTCAGACAGAATGTTGCCTCTCTGCTCCTCACCCTCAGAGGAGCCTCCTGCAGAAACCTCTGACATTAATCTCAGAAGCAATTCAGACAGAGGGGGAAAGAGCTCTGTAAACCCAAACAAGATTGTGACCATCTGGCAAAAAGAAGCAAACCTGTTAAGAGACTACTTTGTCCTTCCTGCAGCTTCAGCACAAGCTGTCAGTGGCATTTCAATAGGAGCAGCTTTCTTTTCCAGCGCTGTGCACAGTGCTCAGTTTAGTTTAGGCTTTTTTTTTCCCCTTCAATATTGTTTAGTTTATTGTACCAAAGCTGGTGGGATTGCTTTTGAAGTAAGTGTAATCCAGCCTGAGTAACAGCATCAGAGCCTGGACCATCATCTCTAAAGCCTCAGCCCTGAATTACCTAAGCATCTGTTTGCAGTTCGTTGTAGGGCGGGAATTAAGCAGCACTCAGAACAACCAGAAACTGGACAGAAATACATAGAAATTTTTGTCATTATCTCTGCTGATGCTGTTTCCACCTCTGGATCCTGCTTTACGTTCTAGGACTGGCAAGTTACAGAGAAATAAAGCAGGAAGCTAATCCAAATGCTTGGTGGGTGCCACCATGATAGTTTTCTTTTTCTTTTATCAATTCTGATTAACATTTTTTAGGAAATCTATCACCTTAATCTTGGGGAAAGAGGCATGCTAATGGCTGTACCAATTTTAGTGGCTATTTCAACTTTTATATTCAATTTTATTTTTTGTGTGGAGCATAAAGAGGAATAGTATGAAGGACTGCCAGGATCGGAGGCACATCAGAGTCCTCTGAACATTAGCAGAACTCTGCTCTGAGTGCTCCCTGGTGGGAGTTATAATCAATTTTAACGGAAGTTAATTGCTGCTGTAAACATGAAAATTAATCAGCAATACGGGATTGACTTGAGTTGCTCAGGGACTGGGGTTTCTGAGGATGAGGATAGGATACCCTCTCCTGCTCTCAGCTGTTAGGCACTGAATAACTCATCTTTCATATTCCACAGCCCTCAGAAGGGTTCTCTTGACCTTTGGTGGCTCAAGAGCCATTGAAGGACCCCTGTGGAGCATATCAAGACTTAAAGAAGGAGGATGACAAATGGACACTGCAGATGATGCACAATTCCCAACGTTGCTTGTTGGTCTGGAGCCTTTTTCAGCATTGGGGTCTTTTCCTGTAGCACTGGGGAATGAAGGAGGCCTTACTGGAGATCACCCCAGATAGAGCAGCTGCTGTAGAGATGAGAATTTTTATGTTTCTCCCAAATGGAGAAATTTCTTCTCTGAGTTTCTAAGACATCCTTGCCCAACACTGCAGGTCCGCAAGCAATAGCAATTCCCATGCAACGACTGCACATGTGTGTAATTGGGAGGAGAAATGGCTAAGTGAGTAATTAGGCAGACAAACTATTTACAGACATAAAATAACCAGTTTTCAGACATCAAGTTCAACAAGAACTAAGTATTAGCAGTATGCAAGTAATTAACCTATTAACTGGTGTTTTGGTGACATATTTCTAAATCTGTATTTACTCAAGCACATAGCAATCATTTGTATATTGCTCTGGAAAAAGGTGCTGTCAGGTAAAATTCATCATATTACAATCCCATAAATAGCAACATTTTTTGCTTTCTATTAATTTCTGTTTTCCCATGCAATAACATTTAGGGAGATTCATGTCTTTGTTTTCCAATGTTTTCCTCTTGCACAATAATACAAATATAAGTTAGATTGAAGAAACATTTATTTTTCCCTGAATAAGAGAAGAACTTTCTGATTTCAAAGCTGGAGATTATTTTGCTGAGCCACCCAAGAGTAAAGACAGTTTTTATTCTTACAAACTTATTACAGCGGAGATGGATTAATACATAAGAGCTCATGATGTTAGAGACACACATTTTTCAGGACAAAACTAAAAAATAAAGGCCTGGGGATGCAGTGTAAAAAGAAGATAGAATCATTTAGATTGGAAAAGACAATGTAAGATCATCGAGGTCATTACTCCAAGGTAAAAAACTCTGTTTCTTGAGGATTTTTTTAAAATAAAATAAACTGGTTTGTTTTTTTTTTTTTAAGTAAACACCCCTTAACACCCCTCCACATCTGGATGGCTCTATGGGCTCATGCTGTCTGTCTCACAGTGTCAGTTTTGTCCAAAGAAATTTATCCTAACACTCATTCTTGAACTTATTTTGCACTTTTCCAGCACTTTTCTGGCTGCCAGGTGCCTTCCATGGCGCAGCCACACTCCCCCCTGCTGGCTGCTCCACGAGATGGTGAGCATCAGGGAAAACTCTGAAAAATAATTTTTTTTATATCTAAAGTGATTATTATTTTTCTTCTGGGTATTACTTCGAGAAAAGGCAGGAGCAGGCAGCAGTCCAGGCAAGTGCCAGAGATGATAGAAGGATCTTTTTGTTCTCACAGCCACTGCCCACCAGCAGCAAAACACATCTTGTTTGTACTGTGATACCCAAAATAGTCACACTGAAATGAGAAAGGGTGAGCTCTTTTCTGGGGTTGGAAGACAAAGAAACTGCCCAGTTCACTGTCCTGGTTCTCTTTAACAAGCTCTTCCTGCAGATCAGTCCCATGCAGACCAAGGATGATGCAGAAGGACATCCTTCTCACAAACCACTCAGCCACAGCAGAGGACTTCAGATGCCACCTCCTCCCCCAGTCCCTGAACCCATCACAGCTGCTCCTGGATAAATTGCATACCTTATGTTAAGCTAAAATTATAACAAATTGCACAAAAGATGGTTGCCTCTCCAACTGCCCCAAAACTGCTAAGATATCATGTGTCACAGAGCCTTTTTATCAGTTTGTGATACAACCCAGCCCAAACCCTCTGTACTCAGGATCAAAGACAGCTTTTCCTTCTCTAGGGATCACCTGTTCCAATGCAGAGAATCTTTCCCAGAAATGATACTGAAAATGTGACATTGTCGCTTGGAAGATTTTGGCTTAATTTCTGCATGATGCCATTATGCCCTTTGTTCCAACCTTCTTTCCCTCCCCAAACAATGTGGAATATGATTCTCCTTTTTTGAACATCTGGCATTCCAGCTGTTAGGATTCACAGTCAGCATGCATTATAAACTAAAACCTATTCCAGATTAACTGTTAGAATTTGTCAGCTAATGCTAAGAGGACAATTTTTAGATGTTGAAAAAACTTTGCACCTTCATAATCAGCTATTCCTTGCCCCAGTGACTGCAGCTCGAGAATGTTCACCCTGTTACAATTTGGAAATTTAACTATTAACCATGAGTTAACCTGAAAAGATACCTCTAAAGTGAGTCATTAGGGCTTGTTGCAATGCAAAAGCTATGTTATATGGATACTTTTGAAGGTTTAATTCACGGTCCCCGCTTGCAGAAGGGGAACAGTTATGTGGAGAGCATAAACATTTTCCCCAGGGACAAAAAGCACTTCCGTTAGTCCTCACAAGCCACCTTGTGACATGGCAAGATGAAAGGCAGGAGGGTGCTGACAAAATATACAACATAATCCTACTGCCTTGCAGAGCCAGCTGATAATGAGGGTCAGCTTTGTGATCAACAAACACAAGGGTCCCCCAATTCAGGTAGTCTGAATTTTAAATATTTCAGCAGCCTGGGTACACTTGTGAAACTCAAGTCCAGTTCTTAACCCCATCAGCTTCCTTAAATAGCAACATTTCAACATTGTTTACAGAATAGTACAAAAGGATTACATCTGGTTTCACTTAATCTCTAACAAAACCTCAGTGAGTGCACCTCAATAACACAATCTACGTATTTTATTTTTACTCAAGATAGGAAATTGCATAGATTAGTGATTTTCAGTGTTACTAACAAGGCAACAGACCTTGTAATTAAAAATAACTTTTAGGAGGCTGCTAAATTATTTTGATAATGATTTAAGGATCAATTAAAGATGTCATTCTCCCCCTTCTAGTTAGATACATTGGAAACAGTGAAGCTGAGAAGTTCTCGTATTAACCATTTTTTATTACAGCAAGGATATTCATATGGTCTGTATCAGAAAAGTTTAACAAAAACCAGTACAGGGACTTCTCTTTAAAGGGCACTTGATAGTAAAAAAAAAAAAAAGGATGCAAAAATGATGTTGTTAGTTCTGCTGCTTTGTGGGTGGCTGAGATGTATGGCCTTGAAGATTACTGCTCTATCAGCCTTATATGAGGATTTAGCACTCCCATAAAAGCTATTCAGCCTTGTAGGGGCACAAAATGCAGCTTCAGTTTGGATTTTGGACCAGACAGGGAAGCTGCACAGCACAGGGGGTGCTGTGGTGTTGGGGACCATGCACACACCAGCACTGCCACGGGGCAGCGCCACCCCTCAGCCTCCCCAGAGAGTCTGCTCTGAAATTTCCCCACAAGAAAATTTCCACAAAAAACAATGCAAACCAGAAGAGACCCCAAATCCTCAGTCTGGCTTGGCCTCTCAGCAACAAAAATCATGATGCTGAGACTGTAGTAACCACTGCTCACCTGGCCTCTACAGTATGAAATGCTCTTGTTTGGGCTTGGCTTTATGAGACAACTCAGAAACAGCTCTAGAACCATAGAATCCCAGTATGGTTTGGGTTGACAGGGGCCTTAAAGATCATCTAGTTCCAACCTCGCCTGCTGTGGGGCAACACAAGGTTATGAGAAACTTGATGATGGTAACAATGATGAAACCATAATGAGAAACAAAAATGAACAGTTTGCTGCTACTGAACAGGGATCGGCCCCATTTCTGCTCTCAACACCCCCATCACTTGCCTTGAGCCAGCTCTGGTGCTGGTCTGGCTGCACAGTGAACCAGCTCAGCACCCTAAAATGACTGAAAATCAGCCTAGGAATAGGATTCAAAAAGAAAGTGGAATTGTTTCACTGGGTTAGGAACCCACTTACCTTCCAGAGCAGGGAGCATGGCAAGCCAGGGAAAGTAAGAGCCTCCCCTCGGGGTGTCAGGCTCTCAGTGACCCAGGTTCTGTCCCACCACACACCTGCAGCCTTCACTCCCTGACAGCAACTCAGGTGAGGAGCTCCTCTGCTGGGACATCCTGCTCCTTCCCTTCCACAGCAACAACAGCTGCCAGATAACAAGTCCCTCCTGCCACCCAACCCCAGGAGGCTTCACTGCCTCCAAATTTAGGCAAAAAATTGAAGCCTGAGCAGGTACCTGCTGCCAGCCAGGTTTCTCTTTGCTCAGCATGCCAGGTTTCCACCAACAATAAAAGCAAATAAAATCTGCCCTACTGTGGCTCATCAGAGGTTTCCTAAACTGACCATAACTTGGAAAACCCCTGACCAGTGTTTTTATTAATAGGAGTCTGTGTTAGAGATACAGAACTCTATCTTTTCCCTTTCTATTATTTTTATAGCATTAAAATTCATTTAAGAAATATGACATTTTTCATCTCCACCTTGCAAATTAATTTCCCGTAACTCAAAGCACCCTGCTCAGATAAACCCTTCTCTCTTCACCCTGTACACAACTGAGCAGCAGCCAAGGACAGTTGACTTAGAGCTGAATAATATGCACTGGTGCTAAATGAAAATTAAACCATAAATATTTTAAAAGACCTGATTTCCTGGATAGTAAAAGTGAAATGTATGATTTGTTTAAACTATCCTATTCATTATTTCTTTCCTCATTTCATAAAACCCAGCCACTAACAAGGACCTACATAAATAGAGCTTGAACTTCCATCTCAGGAAGTTTAATCAGAAAGCTCCTCAGGAATATTTTATTCCTTTTATCAGAATACTGATGGAAGTTATAATTCACCTTAATGTGAGAGTGTTTCCTTTCTTCACTAAAGAAATTCATGAAGACATTTCTTGTTGGTAAGATGGACATAAATGCACTCGCTTTTTCCTGTTTGATCTCAGCACTTTATGAATTTTTGATTGCCTGCTCTTAATTTTCCACAAGCAAATTCAATTAAAGAAATTAAAACCCAGTAGTTCAATCCTGATTGCCTCATCAGCAAATGGCTCTTTTATCGCAGTGGATGACATATGCCACACTCTCCTGGTGCTGCTGGAGTGCTTGCAAAACCGGATCAGGAAAAACCTTTCCCTCTATTGGTGCTATTAGGCAACAGCTATTGACTGCCCAAGCCAATTCAGCAAGCACTTCCCTTGCTCAGGCAACAGTCCAAGGGCTACTGAGAATGAAAAAGTATCCTTGGAAAAAACGTCAAAGTCATTGTGTGCATGTCAAACCTTTCACCTGCACAACGGCGAGGACCCTTTTCAATGGGAGAATCACACACAAGGGAGCTGGACAAACAATTCGGCACAGCCCCGGGCCAGGGTGGAGCTGAGAGATCGCTATTTGCCAGCTTTGTTTCCGGGGTCACCTTGCTAGAAGTGCAGCCACACTTTTATACTGCCACACAGCAGGGACTGGATGGCAGGATGTCTCTTTTAGGATACAAATCACCGCCGTTAATTGGCACTGCAGCCCGTTACTGAACGCTGTGCATCAGCAGTGGACAGGTTTTAAGAACACTGATATTATCATGACAGTATCATTTGCTGTGATCCATCCACAAACTTTGGTGTGACCGAACTATCTCCTGGGGCAACTTGCTGCAGTAACTGTCAACCTGACGGAGACAGACTCAGCAGAAGTCCTTAAAATAAATTAGTATCCAAACAGAGCATCTGTGTAGGTAGTTCCCCAAACTAAAGCCACTGTTTAAAGAACTTCAAGGACTTCAAATTCAAATTAATTCCCTTTGAATTTTAAAAGATTCTTACAAGCTGCCCTTATTATCATTAGTGAAGAACTTAATTTTAAAAAATATTTCTATTTTTAAAAAGTTTTTCTTACTTGTGTGACAGAGGATGTGCACCACAGTAGAGCAAGCAAAGAGTAACTGCTCATCTTAAGTGTTTGAAGTACCCGAGTGAGGCAAAGCTGTACTCTGCTAGGGAAGACACATGTGCAAACCATCATTTCATGACCTCAAATATTACTTACCCAACTCAAAAGGTTTCAGTTCTGGTATGACTTCACGAGCAAAATGCTCATAGTGTGATTTTCTCCTCCAAGGTAACCTCATGAAGAGCATTTTCAGAGAACAGCTACATGGACAATTCAGCAGAGAGTTGATTTAACACTTGCAGTCCAGCCCAAGGGAGCTGCAGGTCATTAGGCATAAATACCCAATGAACATCCCACATCTGTGAGACAGGTATTGTCATGGCACAGGTAAACCTACAAGCATTTTAAAATGTGATGACTGCAAAACAACCTGGTTTACTAAGCTCATGCCAGGCCTTTGCCTTCTGTAAGCTTTTTAGGGAAAGCTGTCAACCTTGCCATTAGCTGTGTGCATTCCTCCTCCAGAAGTTAGTGGGTTTGTTGTAAGGAACAGCTTAAAAGCTGTAAAGATTAATAAATATCTCTCCTTAGAGACAGTCTATTCACAAAGATAATTTGAAGGAAGGAGGGCAAGGAAATGCAAGATTATTCCTCAAACATATTAACATACAGTCTTAAAGAAGACACTGTTAGTTGTTCAGAAAGCTGAAAGAACACATTTACATTGGTTTTATCCACCAGCTGAACTGTGCTTCAAGAGCTTTGGAAGACAGCCAACATGGATGAAATTCATGTCTATGAACTCCAGAAAATAACAGAACATGCCTTATTTCTACTAATTTAGACTGATGTTAATTGTCTGTATTTTTTTAACAGTATTGTAGCTATTATAGTGAGGGAAGTGGCTGAAAATGTAACATCTGTCTCGGTGGCCTAATTCACTGGGTGGGTTGAAGAGAAAATGACACTTTAAAAGAAACTTCTCATGTGGTATCACTGTACTTCTGCACAGTCAGGTTGTTCACCGTGGGTTCTGTGCAAGGCCTGTGATACCAAGCTGAAAGGAACACAAGCTTCCACTAAGGGTGAACAGTCTATTTTCTACTGTCAAAATTACTACACTTTATAATCAGTAACTTTATTTAAGGGCAAAGTTACTGAACTTCTTGGGTGCAAAAACATTAGCCACCTCCTCAAATTCCAATATTTAAATATCCTAAAGAAGCTTTGAGAAGTAACCTTTCCCTTTAAATCTTGACCACAGCAGTGTTACACTTTAAAGTATGTTCAGGTAAGAATTACTAACTACACAACTTAAGCTAAACAAATCATATTAAAGAATGCATTAATTCCAATAGCTTAAAAGATTTCATTTAAGCCTTGCTATCTACCCTACACACCACTGAACAGATGCATAAAACAAACCTTCATACACCCAGTATGGGCAACAGAGAAGATGGTTTTGAAATGGTTTCCAATTCCAAGCATAAGCAAGTTCTTTGTCGTATGTTACTGTATAAGCAGTGAAATAGTTAAGAAACACAGGCTTATTATTATCATTTATTTTAAAAACCTTATTCAAAATATTAAGTGATACAGGTCCAAATATGATAAAAATTACTGCAAGAAAAAATTTTTGGGATATTTTGTTTGTGCTTTACTTCCTGTGGTTATGAAAAGAATGCATTTAACAGCAGGATACAGAACTTTTAGCACTTCAGTCATAAGACAATATCATGCCTTCAGACTCCTCATGCCAACAGGCATGAAGTTGATTTGTTTCCAAACATTACATACCTACTTGAATACCAAGTCATTAATTATGGGGTTCTGATTAACTATTATTTACAAATTTATCAGTTTGAAAACTAAATCACAAACAGAATGTACAGAAAACTAAAATTTTATATTTTACAACTCATGAAAACATAAATAATGGAAGTACGAAAGACAAAAACAAAACAAAACCAAAAAGGAACAAAACCAAAAAACCACCACCAAAAAAACAACTGTACCAGTAACTTGATTTACACTAATGCATAAATGTTTGTCAAAAATGAGAGTGCACTGTCCAGAGACTGGCAGCCCCTACACCCTTACTTTCACCTGTCTGTTACCTGGGTCAGAAGAACAACCAAATAAATTATTCTTACAGTTTCTCCCATTTATAATATAACAAATCACATAGCCATTTCCCAACCATCTTAAAATTCAATAGAAAACTTTGATATATTGAAAGCCTGTCAGCTATCTATATTTTAGTAAGATTATTCAACAAGGCTTGTTTTCCATTCATTAATTACAAAGACAATGAAGTAGTCATAAACAGCATTAGAGGAAAAAAAAAGGACAGTCAGGAAGCTGCATACCTTCACAAACACCTTAAGCATTTTAGGAAATATATGGTATAAAACTTCTGAAATAAAATGGGTTATACATAATTATTTTTAAATTATTTACGGCATGAACACATACAGAAATTATTAAATTGCCATTGTAGCCATTTTGCCTAAAATAGGATCAAATTATGCAACAAGCAAACAGAATATGAAAAAACGAGATGAAAGACTTGCAGCATCAGAATTTAAGCACAGAAAAAAGTAATTATATTTTCAGTTTGCAATATAGGGGAATTTATGAGCCATGTAAGCGATTAGCAAAGACATCATTAATTTGATTTAGTGATGCCAAAGTCATTAATTTATTAGACCTAAAATATTTTATGCTTTTTTTTTGTAGTATAACTATTAAGACTGCTCCAGACAGAAGGGAATGATGCTTAATGACTAGAAATATCACTAATTTATTAAACTCTGTATCTTTACAGTTGATATAAAACCTGACCAAAGTAGCAAACAGATGGATCATGCCCTTGATCTTCCATGAGATTTAATCTCCAAAACATCCAGGTCAAAGAGAGTACATCTCATTTCCATACAAGCAGCTTATTTAGAATACCTGAATATCATTACATGACTGGGCAGGCAAAGAGTGGTAAGTTCAGCAAACTCAAATCACAGTGCTTTCAAAACACGTAGTCATTGGTTATTTTCAGGGAAGGCATCGCTTCGTTAACGTTTTGATCTAAACGATGATATTCCACTGTCCTGGAGCACAGGCCATCCCTCCACCTTCGGCTCTGCACCAGTAAGAAGATCTGAAAGAAAACCGGGACAACTTATAGATGCTGTGCAGAAACATTTTGGGTTTGATAGACAGCTTCACAGTGGTACTGACATCATGGTTTTACCCTGCATGCTGGCAAGGGCATTACTGTGGCAAAGACAAGGCATTTTTTAATCACTTATTTGAACTGCTCTCAGATAAATTTTCAAATGCAAGTCTTCAACATCTTTCCCTACAAAGAGTTGGCAATGCACATTACAAATAGGCCACTGCACAGTAAAGAAGGTTTTGGGTTTTCAGCTGCTTTCTTTTCAGAATCCAGCAAATCCTCACCCAAATCAGTGTTCTCCCCAAAGATAAACACTAAATTTCATCATATCTAAAAATTAAACTATGGTTTAATGCAAATTTGTGCATGCACCTCTATTGGGTCTGGTTGGGCTGGAGTTAATTTTTAGTGCCAGCAATAAATTTTGAAATAACACCAGTCAGGATACTTTTGAAATATAGAGAATTAGTTTGTACTGAAGAAACATTTACCTGAAAATAGTAACTTAGTAGCTTCTCTATGTAAAACTGGAAACAGTGTTAAACATTTTCTAAAAGTATGTAGTTACACTCTCAAAATATCTATGCTATGAAGACATTTTAAAGTGAACTATTAGAAGGATTATCACAGTCATAACATTTCCACACCATTTGCAATTAAACTTCCCTTAATTTGTTGTTTATAATCCTGTGCAGAAAAAAAATTAATCGCTCACCCCCACTTGACTTGGCTCAGGTCTTCTTTATAGAACTCATGTTGTGTACTGCCAGTGTCCACTACTGTACTGACTGATTACTGATGTTACCAATTAACTCATTTTCTAATCGCAAATGCTTGATTCGAGTTCATTTTCATTGTGCAGATAAAAATGACACTAGTGATCTGCATATTAGTATCACCACAAGACTAAGTGGTCAAAGATTTCATTCTTCAAAAAGCTATGTTCTTCTTCTTAAAGAAGTGTACAAGGGAATGCAACTTTATTTTAAGCACTGCAGCTGTTTCTCTCAACCTTTCAGAGCACACCTACCTTCCTCTTATTGTGATAGGTGACATAAACAACAGCTACTAAGAAGGCAATTACAACCAGATGAAAAAAGAAATGACTGTCTTCTTCTTCATCCAACCCAGAGACAGAAACACCTTTTATCTTCTCATCAAGGGTCTTGATCTCCTCATTGTAGTTACTGATGGTGTCAGAGTTGTCATCTTCTGACATCTCTAGAAGGTCTGGGTTGTATCTGGAATTTGGTGTCATTTCATAAGCATAGTCATCTCCATCTGACTCCATAGTTTCTTTTATGATGGGTGGGGAACTACTTAGTGTGTCTTTCAAATCTGTTAGAAGATCCTCTTCCTCAATTTTAGTATCTTCAGAACCATCAACATCCACCTGTGATACCGGACTAGCAGGGACAACAGGTGATGAAGAGTCACCATCTGCTGTAGGTGGCTTTCCTGCAGTCATCGAATTGATTTTGGCTGCTGTTGGGAATGCCTCCTTTCTTGCTGAGGTTAAACTCTGCAAGCTGTCTGTCAAATTTTGGGATCTACTCAGTGTTTCATTCTCACTTTTAGACGAACTATTTCTCGTAAACATCTCTGCTTTCACAGGACCTGACAAAAGGATGAGAAACAATCAGTACTATGCACAAGACAGAAAACTATTGCCACAAATTTCTTTCACAGACAAGAAATCATATGAAGAACACAGCATATGTCACACTGCAAACTTCTTAGAATTCATTTGCAGAAATACACATTCCTGTACTTTGGCAACTTCCAAAGAAAAGTCTTCAGTGGGACAGGAACTAAAGGTTGGAAGCACATTGCCTTCTAGATTAGTATGGCAAAGTGTCCCTGAAAAACTCAGCACGCCTGTTTTCCAGACGTAAGAACTTCAAAGACATGTCATCCTTCCCCCTGTGGATTCATGAAGTCTTGTAGAATCATACATGACTAGCCTTTTGTCCATCATCGAATTATTCTTCCCACAGATTGAGCTTAGGTCTACAAAGGAGGATGTTCTCAGGAAAGCTTTTACTGCAGTTAAGTTTTTCATCTTTCACCATTGCATGTTTTCCCAACAAAAAATGAGAAGACACTGCAAAGTCCCCTTTGGCCACGACACAAAGTCCCAGCACCTCTTCCCAGGCACTAATTTTTATTGAATTTGTAGACACTGAAAAAGATTTCCAACCTTGTATTAACTCAAATGAAACTACTGAGCCACAGGTTAAAAAGAAATGCTGAAGAAAGGACAATCTGACTACCCATGCTCCTGGAGGAACGCCTTCTGTTGGCAGCAATTATTGTAATGAAGTAAGTCAGAAAGAGCACTGTGACAATGCACCCTCAGGCAAATTCAGCATCTCTCCAAAGCTGGGATGGCTTTGCAGAACTACATAAAAAAACAAGGTGAGCATTAAACCCAGATGCAGAGTCCACTGTCCCTCTTCTCTATCCAAAGAGAAAAAGATGAAGAGTCAGTTTAAGAATAGCCAATTTTTTTTAAACCTAAAAGTTAGCAAACTATTCATGTTTGCAGCACATCACTTCCAGATTCAAATCCAGAGGCACCGTAAAAAATGTGTAACAAATTTTAGATTTTCAGTCTGCATTTTCATATAAATACAGAAACCATACTTGCCTTGTATTTTGGCTTGCCAAAATAATATTTCATTTTACAAAAGCAACAGTACTTTCATTAAACAATTCCAAGCCTCGCTGGAAAGTTACAGACTCTAGAAACGAAGCATTCAACCAACTGCTTGTGTCAGGTTACTTGTAAGTAAAATATTATAGAGGGGACACTGAATCACGTTATTCATGGAAGTTGTATATTTGCTGAGGCTCAGTTACAACAGAGCTCTTGTTTACATGGCACACTTTTGCAGTATGAATGACTCTTTAACCAACTGTAAAACACAGAAGACTCAACTCATCTCACATGAACCAGACACCATGGTGCCTCTTTGCTGAAGTTCAAAGTCAACCATTTCACATCTAATACACTTCTTGTTGCTGAAAAAACTACTCATCTGAATTATTGTATCAACATTAACTTGTGCAGTTCTCATCCAGGACAAGTTTAGGGAATTCTGATCTCCCCTCAGGAGTCAAGCCAGCTAATTGCATATGCAGAGATAAATATGAGGAAAGGCAGTTGCAAGATAGTTTCACATTTACAGCTAGTTGGCATGTTGTGAGGTCAACTTTACTGCTACCCTCCCCAAACAGACAAAAACTATTAGACAGTAATAGCTAAACTGTTTGAAATACAAACAAGCATATTTTGCCTATAAAACTATGTTGCATCTGGCCTTACATTTCAAATTATTCTTGAATTCATTTTAACATGGAGGTTTTAGAAGGATATATGCTTAAATGCAAGGGTCTCCCACTAGCTATTGTTGCAGCTTCAGACTAAAAAAGAGCAAACTCCTATTATTCCTAAAATAAGCTTAGGGGTTTTTTATGTTAGTAGCAGCGGGAAGTTTAGCAGCTAAACCACAACTGATTTATGATATTTACCCAAAACTATTTGGCATTATAAACGGTGGTTGCACTGTTTACAGTTACACAACACTGTCAGATGATTTTAGATCCAGAGATGCCTCAGCTTCAGAAACAGATACTAATGTTCAATCATAGTGACAGGATTAGCAACACAACCCTCTTAGTAAATACCGCACATAAAAAACATATCATGGTTAAAATTCACTTCCAGGAAAAATGCATTTGGAAAGCAAGTTGTTTCATGACTCCTGAAGTTAAAAATTCTCAGTTTCCTACAGGTTTCTGTCCCAAATTCTTCTGCCTACCCATTAGACCAGGTGAGGGGCAACACAAATAGAGCTGGTGTGGATATACTGACTGACAAGCACACTGACGGATCAAACAGTTCCCTTTATTTCCTTCACTAATTCCTTTCTCTTCACTGCCCAGCCAGTAGTCCATCTAACACAAAGAGAAACTCACTGTCCTTGAAACACTCATTAGCCTTTGGTTACAGCCGTCTGTAGGTTTAAGGAGGAGAAAGAAAACACTTAACTAGGGGTCAACTTGCAGAATAACATAAACTTAATTTCTAGGGGAGGGGGAGACTAAAACCAGGCACGCAGCTAGAGTAGTTAGAAAAAAACCCCAAATCTGGTTAATTAAGTAACCGGCTAAACTGCTCTTCACAGCAACAAAAGCCGTGCACACCTGGCAGGCGGCCTCCCGCCCCCCGCCCGGGCGCTGCCCTTCCCCTGAGCAGGGCCCAGCGCTCGCTGCCCCCAACCCACCCCAAACAGACGAGAGGCCGAGGCCAGCGCCCGCAGCCCGCCCCCCACCCGGCCCCGCGACGCTCACCGGGGGAAACCTGCCCGCGGGCCGCCAGGGCCCAGCCGCAGAGCAGCAGCAAGCACAAGGCGCGGCCCGCCGGCCCTCGCCGCTCGCCGCCGGCCGCCGCCATCTTGGGCCCCCTCCGCGGACGTGGCGATGGCACCGCCCCTCGTGAGGCGGTCGCGCAGGCGCACGGACGGGAAGGCGGGAGGCGCGCGCAGGAGCTGAGGGGAGCGGCACGGTGTCACAGAGCCGGGGAACTGTGGAGTGGTAGTCTTGGAATCGTGGAATCACTGACTCATGGAATCATACAGTCATGGAATCATCAAGTTTGGGAGACCTTTAGACTGTCCAGTCCAACCCTCCACCCAGCACCGCCACCGTAACCCCTAAACCACATCACCCAGCGCCAGATCCGGGTGCCTCTTAAAACACCTCCAGGGATGGTAACTCCACCACCTCCCTGGGCAGCCCGGTCCAGTGCCTGACCACCCCGACAGCGAACAAGTTTTTCATAATATGTGATCTGAATCCTCCTATCTCAGCTTTAGACCAGTTCTGGTCCTCTCACTGCTTGCATCTGCCATGCTCCTGGGAGCTGTCTGCATATGGCTCATTTGGATCGGTGAGGTCTGGAAGGGGACTACTTCTCCCAGGAGCACTGGGTTAAATATCTGAGATAGGAAATACTCAGGAATGGCTCCCGGTAAGAGGGAAGTCAGCATTTCCCAATTTGTGGGCTGCGGCTGTGGCTCTGCAGTCTCACGCTGTCGCAATGGCATTGCCTCATCGGACACGTCCTCCTGCACCTCAGCTCTTGCCATCATTGCAGCCACCCACGGCAATGGCTCACACATAAAAGTACAAACGAACAGCCACTGAAGTTGATCCAAGCCGGTAACTGTTCATTGCCCACACTTACTTGTTTATAGAGAGGTAATTCACTTACTGAATGTAATAAAAGACAAGTAAGTCGTGTTATCTTGTTTTATCCAAGAGCTGAATACATGTGTATGTGCAATTGTCAGAGCTCAGAGAGCACTAAGAACACTGCCACGTCTGGAATTTAATTCTACTAAGTATTTTTGGTTTGTTTGGTACAAAACATGCACCAAGACGTTGCCAGTCTTCTGCTGGAGCCACAAATGTAGATGTAATTGTTTTCATAATTCATATAAAGACAGAGTAGAAGATGACATTTCAGTATTTTATTCAAGTCAGGTTTGGGTTTTTTATCCATTTTTAGTAGTGTCAAGTACAGCATTTTGGGGTCTAGTTCCACACAAAATGGAAGACTCTCTAAAAATGTACCCATTTAGTTGCTAAAAAAAAGTGGTAATAAAAGAAAATTCCGTTTTAGAATTAGTGATGCAACTATGTAATTGCAGTTGCAAAGACTCTTCCCTGATTATGTACATTTTACCAGCTTTTCGGTCAGTGCAAGGGGAAGGAACCACAACACAGCACAGGCAGGATTGGCTGAGTCACATCAAACCTCCTCCACAAGGACTTGGGCAAGGTGGACAACCTAAAGCATTCTGGAGACAGCAGTAGGTGTGGGATAACCAAATAAGACAAACCATTGATGAAATACGTATCTAAAAAAAAAAAATTTAAAATCCCTTTTTCAGACAAATTTGCACATTCCCTCACTGACTGAAACTTTAGGTTTCAGAACATTTTGCTTATACAGCTAACAGTACAATATAGTGGTCTGCAATTCCCAGGTTTTATAACACATTAACACATTCCTTGTGCCATCAATATATTAGTAGAGGTAATCAACACCTTCCTTCTTCTTATCACGTGGCAGTTGACAGATGTGATGAGCAATTACATATGGAAAAAAAGCCCGGATTTTTTATTTATGATTTTGTCTCCACTTCTTTAATATCATTTTTAAAGCTTAGCTGTCTTTAACCAGGACTAGCAGGACAGATACATAGCAATACTTGCACTCCAGACAAAACATTGAAAGGTACACTATTTTCTGAAGGTAGCTATGCTGTATTTTCAGATTAGCAATCGTGAAATCACTCCTTATGCTTCAAATTCCAGTCCTAGACCAAGTTTGTGACCCCCTGCATTGACATTCTTGCCATCCAACAAAGCTGACAACGTCAGTTTGATACCTGCAAAATGGAGAAAAGGGAGAGAAAAGTCAGCTTAAAACTTGGAATGAGCTTTATGTTCAGGAAGTGCCATGTCTGTTACTGCTTTAATTTATTGGGTAGCCAAGTTAATGAGATTTGGCAGCTGGCCTTGGAAGGACTGGGCATTTTAAAACAATTTGCAGATAATAAATCTTTCTGAATTATGAAATTTAAAATAAAACATGATGATAGATTCTGCTTTTTATCACTCTGAGTAATTAAAGCTCTGAGCCAATTCACTGCTGCTGGTCTACTTATTAATCTAATTTTAGAGTCCAGTATTACAAAAACCAGGGACCTTGATACATACTCACCTTTCTAAACCATTTTAAAATCTGAGTATAAAAAAGCCCAAGCCCTGTCTGCTGTAATATCTCATGTCAATCTGCTCAGCATTCTGGCAGCAGATTTATTACACTACATTAAAACCAATTTTGCAGCAGTAAGATTGTCATCTTCCTGGGCCAGGGGACCTTGAGAAAGTCACATTTTTAAGAAGAGTAAACTCAATAATAGGAAGCCTCTGAAATATTAAAAATTTAGTTACTTATCTGGGACACAAATAATTATAGACATATTTTAAATCAACATAAAAGACTATCTGACTGTTTAGTCAACAATGATCTCTAGTAATTCTGCTTCCAACAGACATCCAAAATTAACAGAACAGCCCCTGGAAAAGTTCATCACTGGCTTGCCAAGCAGAAGAGCAATCTTACAAAACCCATCATACTTTACCACCAAAAATTTCTGATATTTCAAGATTAAAGTATCACTTTATTGATTCTGATTTTTTTCTGCATAAACCTACCTGGCTTTAAAGTCTGAGTGTATCCTAACCCAATCAGACTGGAGTTGTTCACTTTAGCCTTAAAGGGAAAAAATAAAGCGTTATTTAGTAATAAATAGTAAATTTAGTAAATAATTTAGTATCTTTCTTCAAAGCCCTCCCTGCCTGAGAATTAAGCAACAGCTTTTAAGCATGTAGGGATTTCATGTTTTAAATCCCAAAAAAATCTAGAGTTAATTGTTCTATAACTTAAATCTCAAATCTCAAAGAATCTACAGTCACTGTAGAAAATAATGGGTTTATTAACATAATTTCTAATTTTTTCCACACTAACACAAAAAGAGTCTCAAAATAGTGCCCAGTAATGCAATAAAACATTCTGTGTCTCTTTTAAGGAAAATCCAATAGTTGTGCTCTCAGGCTGCCAAAACCAAAACAAACAGATCCATGTGCCAACTACACAGCACAGAACTGCATCAAGACTGCACTCTGCTGATGGAAAGGCTGCTTTCCATTTGCATTTATTAAGCACTTATTTTCAAATGCATATAAATGTACATGCACAGGACTCACAGAAAAAGAGGCATCTGGGTCAATCTGATACTTGGCTGCTATTCCAAAGCGAGTGTTGCTATTTCCAGCTGTCCAAGCAAGATTCACAGCAGTTTCCAGTTTATCATTCACCTTCTGGTAAATGGAGCCGCCAAATTCCGTTCCATCATTTCTGGAAGGAATGCATTAGTGTAGTTTTAAACAGCACCCCAAAACAATCATCTTTTATTTTTCCAGTAAGAGCTGTATTTGCACAACATCCACTTACACCTCATTAAATATCCCTGTAACAACTAAGATAGACACATTAGGCCACATTGGTCATGAAGTTATTTTTAGATGCTTCAATTCATTGAAGATTACTATATTTCAGCAACTTCTGAAACTGAAAAAAAACCCCATGACAAACTATTAAAAATTAGACCAATGATGACAGCTTCCAATTTTCCCTTTCCCACAGATGGGAGCCTTTGTAGTAGAGAGATTTATTTTTCCCTGTGTGTCTCTGAAATAATTATTTTCCCTGGCAAATGTCTCCTTGTGCCCTGAAAGGGCTATATGCCAGTCAGAGAGCCCGAGTCATCCCAAAACTGCCATGTCAGCATGCTTTTACCAGACACAGGAACTGTATCAGAAGTGAAGATGCCAATTTAACATCCAAGTACATAGGGTTTTGCAAATGAATTGCATTTGCAGCAGTCCTTATGGTACATCTGTGCTATGGTCTGTGCACTAGAAACAGAAATTTTGCTTTGCAGAGAGCACTGGCCCACAGCTGAATGATGAGTAGCACAACTTCCAATTACTACTGCCCCCAATGTCACATAGGAATAAAATGTGGTAAATAAAAGGCAAAATGTTAGAGCATGCAGATCATAAAAACAAGACCAAAAGACTCCTAAAGGCCTTGCACTCCTTGTAAACCAGTGAGCATCTGAATTTCCGTTTTTGGTTGTTTTCTTAAAGAGAGGATACAAACATATTGTAGAAAATAGGCTTTAAACCCCAGGAAGATCTGGGGTTATTTCTAAACTGTGAAATAATCTGGTTCCAATTATTAGAGTACACCAGACCTTTAGTGATTACAAAAAGGGGTAGATTTAGGATCTTTTCCCTTTTACCCCTTTGGCCTGATGTTCGTAACAGTTGCACAAACAGCAGTGATATGCCTATTTAAAAGTTCAAGCAATAGCAACAGCCTTTTAAATTGTTAGAGTAATTCTTCCAGAAAAACACTGCAATACTTACTTCAGATAAGACTGAAGCTCACATTAACTGCATGTGCTTGGCTCTCAAGAAAAGGAGGAATTAAAAAGGACTGAGGAGAGCTGGTTATACAGGCAGACTTTGTGCAAGGTTTCCACACAGCTCTGTCTTGACCTGCAACATTAGGGGGGGGGGGGGGGGGGGGGGCGGTCTGAGCTATGCTCAAAAAATGAGGAAAGTCATATTTAAAACTAGAAAATATCCAGCCCTACCTCCCTTATTTTTATTATTAAATAATAATAAAGTTGAACCTCTATTTAACTCTAATAGTAATAATAGCACTTTTCTATGCAGGTAATAGCACTTTTTATGTAGATTAAAAAAAAAAAAAAACCAACCACTAGCCCCCTATGAAAATTAATATATTAAGGCACCCTTAAGGAAAGTAACTTGCTAGAATCCCCAGCTGGTTTGTGTAATGCCAGGAACAAAAAAAACATGCTTCAAGCCCCACCTAGTTACATTATCTGTTCTGCCACAGCATCCCAGTGAAACAGTAACTTGTGTAGATGTAAAAACCAAGCTGCCTAGTGAGGGGAGTTCCACACACAACTCTTTCTGGGATTATATAAAAGTTCTGACACGCTTTCAAGGCTGAAATACATCAATCACCTAACTAATCTATTATTAACAATAAATAAAATTTCTATTCGTATCATACATCTATGGTTTTGTCCAGTAACAGCAACCTGAGAAACAGACCCTCAGGAATCCAAGAAACAGTTAGATTTGAGCCCCTGCTGTTGTTATGAATTTCTGCCATTGCTTTAGTTAAGAGTAATAATAACCACAGCATTTTCTAGTGAAATAATACAGTGTTTTGAACTGCTACAGCATAACTAAGTTGAAAATCACTGCGCTTGAAGGAGTAACTTCTATATCCTGAGTGGAAGGGGACTCCACATACTGTGATGGAAGTTTTCTGCCCACATTTTTGTGCTTTGGCAATCCTTCAAACGTACTGTCTGGGCTGTGGGGGTTCGATTGTTCTGTAAGGCAGCGGGAGCTTCCTAAACCAGATCACTGCAAAACAGCATGAAACAGAACAGAATGCCTTTGAAGAAGTAGCTCTAGGAAGGCAGAACAGTTGTTCAGCCCCCAGGCGGAAACAGCCTGGAATAGCTCTGCTACATGCAAAATATCCAATTACCCAAGGGCATGGAAAGGGGGGGCCAGGAGAATGGATTAGGGATTGCCTAATCTTAAAAAACTGTATTCTCCAAAGGCATAAATTGCTTTTTTAGGAGGAACGGGAGACAGAGAAATAAAGGTTTTCATGGAATTTGATCCTGGTTTCCCACTATTGATACATTCAGAAAGGACAAATACTTGTGTAAATATATTATTAGGAGTTGCAATACAAATAAACTTTTACACCACATTTTTTCCAGTACTACAACAAACCCAGTCCCTGTCTCTTCCAGTCACTCCCTTTTGCCTGTTCTTGTTCATCCTCTGATCAACTCTTTCATCTACACATCAAACCACCATTTCGTTTGATGTTGACAGGTGTAAAAGGAAAGCATTGCTTTTATTTCAGCTTTCACAAAGAGTATTTTTATAACTTACTTTTTTTTATTATACCACTAATGGATTCTAATAGTCCTTATCTGTTAGACACTGGACCCTTGGGTGCTTAGTGAGTTCCAGTTCCTTCCATCATGCACTCCTTCACCCACACAATTAAAAGAAAAGGTAACACAGTTAAAAAAATACAGCTTGATGTCTTTAATGAAGAATTAATTTCAAATTCACAATTCCCTTGTTCACCACTGCTGAACCTCTGACGCTTTTACTGTTTACTAAGCAGCAAAATCCTCCCAAATTCCTTTTTAGTGCCGGTCTGCCAGTACTTACACATTAGTATGAAGCTGGAATTCATCGGTCTTATAGCCAACAGCGAAATTGCTCTGGGTTACTCTAGACTTTGCTGTCTCAAAAGTCATTTGGTAGCCTGCCAGCCACCCCTCGTAGCCAAGCACGAGGGCTCCACGTATTGAAGGACCCGCAATATCAAAATCCATGTCACAGCCGATGTTGATGTGTTCCCTTTTGTACCCCGACTTAATTTTAGCACTCTTTTTCCTAAAGAGAAAAGAAAGTATCTGGTATCTTTGAAGAGGTACACCTGTAGGTAACAATTCCATCATATCACTTACTTTAACTCAGTGTAATAGCTCCTGAAGACAGTGTGTGCATCCCTGGAGAACCACATGATATGTCATCTTCTTAGTGTTCACCTTTACAAAACCCTAAGGCAGCTACAGTGAATTCTTTGCAAATGAGCAATAAAATGTGGTGTGGTGCCCCAAAAAGCACTTCTGGGCTGTTTTCTGAAAAGCAGCCACACACAGATAGGAAGTGACAAAACCATATCCTCATCTCCAACTGATATGATGGTTTCAGAAGTTTGGTACATCCAAGGAAGTAATGGAAACTGTAGAAGTTTACAGGTTTGCCACCAGAAGTCCACAGCAGCGGACTTGCTTGCCTGTCCCAAGCAAACAATTTTTAGACAATCTTAGTGAATTGGGTAATTTTATTTACTGTGGCAGACATTAAGAAATCACTACTTTGTCTGCAGCTTCGTGAGGGAAAGTCTGGGCTGTGAAGCAAGCAGGCTGCTTCAGTGGCTCTGACACCCCCCATTTCTCCTTAGGGTACTTTATGAACTTTAATGGTTACAGCCATTGACAGCCACCAGAAAGCTGCCAGGTTAAGGCAGAAATAAACTTTCCTGAGTCACCTGTTTATTTTTATACTCTTGGCCAGAACACTATTTTCTCATGTGTCCTTACATCAAGAGTGCAGACCCTCACAAGGCAAGAGAGTTACGTCTAATATATTCAGCTACTCTTATTTAAGATTTTTTCTTCTCTTTTTACAAGTGTCTTCTGTCTTTGACCAAATCTTTACTGAAATCTTTCTGGAAAAGTCAGGCTAATTTGAAATTTCAAATCAACCTTTCACGTCAGCTAACAAAAACAACCTCTAAGAAAAGTATCAGTGCTGTATCAGACCCACACAGAGACTGATCTCTTTTTTATTGTTATTAGCTCAGACTCAGGAATTTCTTGTGTTTTGCACAATCAGAAATAAAGTGCAGGAGTGCCAAAAGCATTCATCTGCAACTTCTGTAAAAGTTAGCGGTACCTCTCCCACCAATGTCACAGGGACAGAGGTAAGAACACAGAGAGCTCCTAAAAATGACTTCACCTGCTGAAAGATTGATCACAGTCAGTAAGTAATAACAAGGGGGAGAAGTAGCCTGTTACTGAGACATAGTGCACCCCTGTTAAACTAAGCCAGGTCTCACCAGGATTGAATCTCACTCCACTTACCCAAATTTAACACTCCCCTCAAGGCAATCATAACTACAGTATGTGTGAAGTGCCCAAGAAATAGTTCTAGACCTGTAACATCATTCTTGTACAAGGTTTTTCCTTTAAATTTTTCTAAGAATCCTATCAGTTACGAAATAATTATAAAAAAACACTTGAGATTACTCTGATTAACAAAAATATCTCATTAATCTAGAATTAGGAGTGGACTGAAAGCAGTTGACAATGCAGAACACTGAATCTAAAAGACAGGGTGAAAGTTCTGCTGGGAATATAACCCTGAAAGCCTGCAGTGCTGTTTGCTGCTCTGGGAAGCTGATGTGCAGAGTATTTTGACTCACTGGCAGCACTGCTTACACAAAGATAATCAGGGGAAAAAAATAAACCAACATCTAGACCTACAGCTGCTGCTTAATCCCTCTGGCCCACATAAAACATGGCATCCAATCGCCGTGTCAGAAATATCCATCCACCACCAGGGCACACTGTGGCCAGCAAGAATTCAGGTGATAAATTCAGCTCAGGACAAGAGCCCACTTCTGTGTCAACCTATCAGAGCTGTGGCCAACTGGCTCCTGGAGCTTGTTAAGCTTTGCATTACAGCTGACTTGTTTAGTGCTTTTATTCAGGCAGCACCTCATCCTCTGACATGGCCATAAATACACCAGGGGAGCAAAACCTCAACTTTTTCTTCACTCTCTAATTCTAACTATAATTTTCAAGCTATTGTGTGCAAAAGTTTGCTTGTTATAATTTAGGATTAAAAAGGGATTGTTAGCACTAAGATTTAAGAGAGATGTACATGATTTCATCTTACATAGGCTGATTATGACCTGTCTTGGTATCTCAGGAAAAAAAATTTAAAATGCCTTTTGTGTCACTTTAGCTTACTCACTTCTTACCCAGTGTTAGGAGAGAAGGTGGAATCAAAGGTCAGCTTCAGGCCCCGTGCAAGCTGAACAGAAAAGAAATTCACTGGTTGGATTTCTAATTAGAGATTGGTGTACGTGAATTTTCAAATTGCTTTTTTGGAGCCAAAAATTACCTGATCTTCAAGAGTAATCTCAGTGCCTAGTGTATTGTCAGTGTTCCACTTTTCTGTGAACATCAATCCATATTCCACCCATTTGTATTTTGTTTCCAAACTACCACTGACTTTGTTTGTTTCTGAGTTTGCTGAACCTGAGCTTGTAAATTCCTGAAAGAAAAAAAAATAATTTATGCATGTAATATATGTATTTGTCAATATATACATATATGCAATCAGGCAAATGCTTATACTTGTAGAACGTATCAGTCATTATAATTTGTTAAATATTAGTTCAGAAAAATACAAATATATTTATTTTAAAAAGAAATATACAGTAAACACAAAAACACTGCAATGTTTAGGATTTCAGTGTGCTTCCAAACTCACCAGTCCATTTTCAGATCTTGTTTTCAAATCAAGCTTTATTAACCCAAAACCTAGAGGGTGAGTAAAAAATATTAATCATATATATGTTGATTTTGAAAAGCATTTCTGATTTATTTCTTAAAACTCTCTTCTAAATCACCTGTGAACTATTAAATAGTTAAACCAAGGGCACAGTTATCGAACCATGTGTTTCTAAGAAGCAACTTGTACTAACTTCAGATAGCACTTGTCTGATGAATCCTACTGACCTCAGCAATATAATTGGGACCAAATTAGGTAATAATACTTTTATTCACAGTGAGCAGCATTCTGTTCATAAGCAAACTACTGACAGCAGTGATCCTGTTCATTAATACAAAGGCGCAGCCAAAATACAGCACACAATTTTCTCTCAAAACCAGCAACAGTTCTATAGGAAACAAGAAGAATTTTATCAAAAGAAAAGTAAGTTACCCTCCCTTTCCAAACAGCGAGGGCAATGTGAAGCTGTGATTCTGTGGATTCTAATGGAAATAATTGGAGTATTTCTCAGGGGAAAGTAATAAAATCCTAACAGTTTCAGGAATCAGGTAGACAGCAAAAGACCAAACTTATTTTGGCTTTATTTACCATATCCCTTGGTGAAAATATCTCTGGCAGATTTGCCCAGGTCAGCATAAGCAGGTGGAACAGCCATTTTCTGGAAGGGAAAATTTAAGAAATAAAAAAAGGAAATTACAGTGTTCGGAAACTTACTTAATTCATTTAAGCAACAAGACACTTAAGCCCATTTCAGCCACTTTCATTTTGTATTCCCCACCCACCACTGAAATACAGCCTGAAGAAAACAGCTATTGCAAACAGTGTGATTTCGGGAGCCAGCAGCAGCAATGACCATGCACTTGCCACTGAGGATGTGAAACAGGCTGCAGAGCAAGTACATATTAAAAGAAACGGAACTGTCTATGCCTTTCCGAAGAGTTAACTGTTGTTTTCTTATCAGTGTAACTGCATGAATGAACTAATGGTTTTGTCAAACCATTTCTTGGAAATGTTTCTCCTGTTTCTCGCAATGGATCTCTTCAATCTGATGTAAAGCATTAGGGCCCCAACTTATTCGCTCAGGAAATGTAACCAGGACAAGCATCTACCATCAGGAACATCTCTCTTCCCCTAATTCAGAACAGCAAATGGATAACATTTATGTCAGCAAAATCAATAAATGGTCATTCTTGTGCTTGTTTTCTTTGACTTTGCTATTGCTATTAATGGGTTAAGATGCCTCCTTAAACATTGACCTTTAAGTGTTTTTCTGTGCACCTGAGAAAAAATGAGCTTGCTGAGAAAAATTCAGCCTGCAGAGAGGCCATCCTGTGAAGTCAGGCCATCAGGAGGGTGGCCACAACCCCACTTCAGCAGCCAAATGCAGACTGGAGCTCCCTGCAAAGGCACAGCCCAGTGGTGGGGACACTGCAGGGGCAGCTTTCTCCACTGTGTTTTGTTTCTTAGGGATGCCCATGGTGCCATGGAGGTCCTCACTTCCAATCTTCAGCAGGCCCTGACATTCTTAGTTCAGTGGCCTCCTGCAAAAGAGATAAATGCATCCCATTTTCTCAGCCACTGGGAAAGTTGTCTCACCATATATGGAGGAGAAAATAGGATCCTGAGAAGAACAAACCAAGTGAATCTCTTTTTTTATCCAAGTACAATAATTTCTACTTTCTTATTCAACTGAAGTAATTTCTTTAGGGGAAACAAAGTCAAGCAATCTGAAACGGTGTATATCTTCTGTCTTTGTAGACAAGATTTCTGAATTCTACACAGCAAAGGAGATAAATCACACTTATAAAGCTAATCCTCTCCATACCAGATGTTGCACTAAAATTCCATATTCACAAACTTTTTGTCTATTCAAAAGTAATAAGCAGTTTACTACATATGCATGCAAATGCTTAAAAGAATGCCTGACATTCTTACTCCAGAGTATTCAATGTTAGCAGAAAACTACTCCTTTAAATCCCACACAAAGCCACTAGCTCTGAACACGAGGGTGCTTTAATATCTCTCTGGCTGCAGACTGGGATGCAGTTCTCAGGCAAGCTCACCACCCCATGAAGATCAGATAGGGACTTTCAGCAGTTACTCAGCACCCCAAGCACTCCAGACAACATGCTGGGGCCTGTTAAAGCAGGATATTGCTATTGCATAAAGGAAGAATCCCTATCCTAGAGGGAACAAAACAGATCTGGTGGCTAAATGAAAGCAAACATTCTTTTCACAACATGAAGTAGGATACAAGGGCACATAATGTGATGTAGCTTCAGTTGCAGACTACTTGGGTGCATGTCATCTCTTTCCAGTTATAGTCCAGTATTAGAATGTATCCCCAAATACACAAGCAGCGAAAGAGTTAAAATAAATTTTTAATTTTTTTTTTTTTTTTTACTTCATATTCCAAAGCAGTTTTAGCTGCTTATATTGGACCTAAGTGTCTCTGCTTGGGTTGGTTTTGTGAAAACATAAAAGCAGGGATTTAATGTTTATACACAAAACCAGCCTTAAAAGGGGGGGGAGAAAGAGGGAAAAAAACTCCAAAAACATAAGCAGAAAAAACCCCAAAGAAAGTATTACCAAATTTATATGAGTAATTCCTCTACTCCTCATTGAAGTCACTAGAAGCAGATACAATGCTCTGCTTGGAAATCTCCCCCCCAAAGTCAGGCAGCACTCAGGAGAGGGATGGCAGGAGTCACTAAGAGCTGTCTGTGTACAACAAATGCTTCTGCCCTGCCAGAGCAGCCCAGCCCCCGGAGAACCCTCTAGTGGATATTGCCATTTAGCATCATCAAAAATTAAAAATATTACAAATCCCTACAAATCAAATAAGCATTGCTTTGAAAGATAATGCACCGCTCTGCCAGCTGCACCTCAGAATCTATCAGATCTATTTTATCAACAGTCCCTTTGAGTCACTTCATAAAATCAAAATATTTTCTTCATAAATGAATGCTGTATGCTTTTGGGTTGGATTTTCTCA
The DNA here is from genome assembly GCF_020740725.1 of Corvus hawaiiensis. Classification (NCBI taxonomy): domain Eukaryota; kingdom Metazoa; phylum Chordata; class Aves; order Passeriformes; family Corvidae; genus Corvus; species Corvus hawaiiensis. The sequence continues at coordinate 10,280,924 of NC_063227.1, read as the reverse complement.
GTTATGTATTTCCCTTCTCCAAACCCATGAAGCCAAGTTTTATTCCCTGACACCTGTATATCCCCTCTGGCTGATGACCCAGGCTCATCAGGTACATGAGCTATGCCAGGCTGCTCCACTGCTGCAGTCTGGGCCCAGAACAGTGGGAGACATGAGAGCTCCACTTAGACAATTACTGTAATTAGGGGACAATACTGAAAGCCAAATCCCTGCCAGTTGTAAGGCAAATATTGTAACACACAGAGAACAAGGTGTTTGGAACTGCTGAGTGTGGAAAACGCCAGGAGCTGTGTACTTGGTGGTTAACCTTCCTGTTGTCAGCGAGAACAAAACAAAAATAATTATTTCTGGTTGCACTGGCTAATCAGAAGCCTCTTGTTTAACAGATGGAAAACAAAACTGATTAAATCCTGTGCGAGTACAGGTTGTAAGACAAGCATGCTTAGCAGGGATTCAAACTCTTAAAGGATCAAGGAATGGCCGTGGCCGAGTGCCCTTGCTTTTCACCAGTGGGATCCCTGCACATTAACTCAGATTAGGTTTGGACTGAAATGAATTCATTGCTTTTATCCTTGTCCAACTGTGCAAATAGCTCAGCATGACTACGGACCTCGACTCCTGTACACAGCAGGCCAAGTAGAATATCTGTAACATGTTTGAAGTGGGAAAGTATTTTGGTTTTCTTGAGTAAGAAACACCATAGCACAAGTGATGACTGAAGAAAACCTGAACTGAGGAGGAGTAAACTCCAAGTGCTGCTGTGAGCATACCTCCAGGAATGCCGGATTTGTAACTGCCACAGGGAGAAAAACGGGAGCTCCCTTTGGTGCTGCAGGATGCAAGAGGCAGCCCCACCGAAGATTTCATTACAGCAGGGCAAATTTGAATATTTTCCAGTGTCACAGATGGCAATGTTTTCACTCTATGGTGCAGTTCTGGGCAATTAAATCAAACTCAGTCCAAAAAGTAGCAAACCCACAGGTTTTGGCAGATACAAGGATTGGCTGCAACCAAAGGAAAATTCATCTCTGCTTGATAGCTTTCATGCATGCCTAGGTTAACGTTTCCCTGCACATATTTATCAAATTTATGATATTTACATGGGGAAAGGAACAATCTAAAAATTTAAGATAAGAATAAAATCCATTGTAAGAATAAAATTCCCATGAAGACAATGGAAATCTATCAGATTCAAGGCTAAGAAAGTAAAAAGGTTGGATTTATTCTTATGTAGCCACATTCTTTCCCAATAAATTTGCACTCATGTACCATTTCTTGATGGTACCAGTAGTTCTGAACATTCCAGTCTCCACAAGCATGAAAAGATGCTACTTGCAGGGTGCACACATTACAGCTGCTGGGAACAGCTGGGAGGGACAGATAGCATTGGGTTATGAGACAAGGTACAGTCTGCATGGGGAAAAACCCACATGAGGGTCTTCTGCCTCAAGGTTAAAAACAATATTAATTTATTTTTCATTTATCTCCTTCATTAAAGGAAAAATTATTCCTTGGAATGAAGCAGCTTTTAGGTGCCTTTCTGGACCCCCAGCCTGGGCCGTGTCATTTCCCAGCCAACATCTCTTGTGTCAATACACCACAAAGGATGAGGCTTTGCTCTCAGACAGAGCAGGGCCCAGCTCCCTCCGCGTCCCATGGCTGGCTGGAGGCACCAGCTCCACTTGGCACCAGCGTCCCTGTCCAACATCCCAGGCTTCCAGGGGAGCATGGTGCTAGCTCCACACTTTGGGTTTTATGGTCCAGATCCCAAATCCCTGTAAGTCATGCCCAGTCTGCTTCAAATGAGGTTCAGCAGCCTCATTGTACAGAGATTTAAGAATACACTTACCCGTAAATACATGCGCAGTCACGCAGAGGTCAAACATCAAGTTGGGCACATTCATGAGGCTTTTGAGAAGCCAGTAAAAGCATGTGGCTTGTAAATACTCAGCATTATTAGACACAACACTTAACAACACTTTTTGTCCCAACTTGCTACTATGCCAACATCATATAATCCGTGCAGCATTATGACTCAAAATTTAAGACTGGGAGTCCACAATTTCTTTTGTTGCAGGCATTATAAAGCCATGCAGCGTCCCTGTGACACTGCAAGATCCCAGCCTTCCTGCTGGAGTTTTGCTCTGGAACTGCACGCATGATGGAGCAGATTTAAAGAAGGGTTTATGCAGTACCTCTGTAGCCCAATGAACAGAGGAGCATAGAGGAGAGAAACCCCTTAAAAGCAAATGTAAATATTATTATTTAGGCTATACTAACTACAGAATTAAAGAAAGAGACAGCCTGCTCTTAATTGTAAAGGTATAAATTAAGAACTGCAGTGTCATATGGCAACCCCCTATTAAACTATCACACATAAGTACCAATTAAGTAAACTTGGGAGATGTTGCTGCTTGCTGTAGCTACTGTAGTTACTAAACTGCATGGGAATGACACAGAACCACAGACCCTACATGTTAAATTAAACCTTTTCTGTTAAATACCCGTGAAGGAGGAGAAGAGCAGTGCTGCTGTCCCACCCCGTGCCACCAGCATGGCAGGGCCCAGGCCAGCGCATGCCCTGGCAAGCACACTCAGGAAGGGACATGTCCCTCACTCCTGGCCCCACTGCAGGAACACCCAGCACCAGATCAATGGGGATGAGTAATTAAAATGGCATCTTGTCTTCCAGCACAGTGTGACATCTCACACAGAAGAGGAGCATCTGCCACACCAGTGGATGGGTTTTTGCCTACCTGCAGCAGAGGCCAAGCCCACAAGGGCCTGAGCTGTGCGTCCTGCCTCCATCCCAACAGTGCTGGGGCTGGGGACACCCTCCTGCAGCCACAGCAGCCAACAGTGATGTCCCCCACACTTTCACACCCCATACACACACCCAAAATGTGGGCAGGAAGAAAAAGTTAATCAGTGCAAACCTTTGATGGAGAGTGCTGAGGGAGGCATTATTCCAGAATGTCATTGCAATGGTGCAAAAGCCCATTTCTGACAAAATTTCATAGGTGAAATGCCATGAGAAAGGTGATTATTCAACCGACCACTGCACCCAACCAAACAAACTGCAACAGACGTCTATTCTCACTAAACCATCTGAGAAACAAGCTGGGATCTGTTTCTGCTGGAATCGCTATAAATATTCCTGAGACACAATCCTGCGTTGGTCACTGATGATGAGTCAGCTCCACGTCATTTTCTGAAAAATTTGTTACCGTTTTTTTTCTTTTTGCAAATACCTAAAGACTGAATGACTCAAAGACTTTTCCCCTCCAGCAAGAGTTGTTCCCAGCAAGGGCTGTGACAAGGCAGAATGGAGGCAGCTGCTGCTGTGGCCTCACAATGCTCCGTGCAGGAGGCAAAAGCAGAGACATGGGGATTTTTAAACGGACATTATTTCACACAAGTAAAAAGCTACATTCTGAGAATAAGCAGAATAAAATGGAAGAAGAAATTGGTCTGGCTGCTGGGCTTGAGGCTTGGGGTTTTGATACATATCAGAAAGAATTTGCCAACCCGCAGAAGGATCCCGGGGGTGTGCAGGAGCGAAGTGAAAGAGATGTCAGAGCCAAGACTGTGCTAAACCCGGACAGGTACAGCCACCTTCGACCTTTGCTCCCCGGGAAGGAGCAGAACGATCCCGCTTGCTGAAGCGCTCCTCGGGAGCCCGCCGTGGCCCAGTGACCTTTCCGCTCCTGTCACGGGGCCAGCGCCCGGTTCATCCAGCTCGGCCTCCGCGCTGCGGCCGGTGGCATCCCGGGATGCGGCGCCGGGACCCCGCCGCGCCCGCTGTCCCGCCACCCGCGATGTCCCGGCCACCCGCGCCTCCCAGCAGGCCTCCGTGTCGCAATGCCCGGCATTACGTAAGGACACAGTTATCCCCGTTCCGACGGGCCGCGGGTGGGCAAACCCGCTGCGAGCTCCCGCGCTCCCACGCGTGACCCGTGACCGGGTCCCGCCGCCCGCATCGCCCCGCGCCGCGGCTCGGACGGGGCGGCCCGGGACCCCCCGCCCGGGACAGCCCTACCTGCCCCCGCCGCGGCGGCAGCTGCGCGCTCCGCTCCGCCTCGGCCTCCTCCGGCGGCGGCTGCCCCTACCCGGCGCCTCCCCGGGCTCTGCGACGGCAGCGGCGGCGGCTGCGTGACGGCGGGCGGGGACCGGCGGGGCGGGGCGGCCGCGGCAGGCGGGGTGGCCTGGGCTGCGGGAGCCGCTCCCCGGGCACGGCGCGCCGCCGGCATCCCGCGCCCCAGCGGCACCCGCACAAGGGACTGCACGGGCCCCCGGCTGCGCCATCCCCGAGATGCACTAGTTCAGCCCCGGTACGATCCAGGACACCTGCAGCCTCCTGGGTACCAGAATCCCCAGCTCTGCTGGAAATGAGACTAGGTGACCTTTAAAGCGCCTTTCCAACCCAAACCATTCTGATTCGATGAAACTCCCCATTTAGTTTGAATTAGCTAAATTAGAATTACCTAGAATTCGATTTAGAATTTAATTCTAACTCCACGTCTTGTTAAAATTTCAACTCCCTATATCCTGGTTGAGGCAAGAGTGGTGGGAAAGGAGGAAGGGAGAGTCTGAAAGAGGGTCTGTGAGCAGGTGGTCTGTGTATGATGGTTGCTGAGTGTCCAAAGGAGCTGTCAGAGGGCCAGGGGTCAGCAGCAACACTCACACCGTGGGGACTGACTGCGGGCCGTGGAGAGGCTCTCATGAATTAGGGAGTTGACATCTTTCCTAACTCCTCCTCAGACACACGAATCAGCCCTCACAGCTTACAGGGAAGCTGGGCTGGGTCCAGAGCAACACTCTCCCGGTGACAAAAGGTCAGTCAGGGAGTGCTCTGCTATCAGAGAGGAACAGAGGTGAAGGTGGGCCGCTTTCAGGATGAGATATAAACCCAGTCCCGCATTTCTGGAGGTTCCTCAGACACTCAGAGGATCACCCACAAGATAAACAGGAGAACCATCCCAGCCAGGAAACTGCAGATGGTCTGGCTGGTCATCCTTCTGCCCCCACCACACAAGGGATGTTCGTGTCAAAAAAAGTGTCACGTCTAAGAGTTCACATCCCACCCACAGGAACACTTTTTTTTTTTAAATTAATTCTTTCCTGCTCTTTCTCCCTTGCACAGTGGGACTGGATAGTGAAAGAGGGCAGTTTCCCTGCTTGTGCTCTTACCTGGTTCCTGCCTTTGCTTTCCTAACAGCATTTCTCTGAAGGGCACTGCTCCCACAGATGTGGCAGGGCTGTACCCTCAGCAGGTAAGTGGTGCCTGCCCCAGCACAGCCCGGGAGCAAAGTTGGAGTCATCCAGCTGAGCACACACACAGCACTTGGGAACTTTGGTCAGGGTTCAAAGTAAATAAACCCTGCAAGGAACTTAATGTTGAACTGAAGTGTATAAATGAAGTGGCTTGTGGAATTCAGTGGGATCTCAGGAATTTCTTGGCATGACAGGGTGGTAGAGGGTAAAGGATTGTGTGTAGCCACATATCGACCTTAGAAAGGCAGCTGAGGCAGCAAAGGCTGAAGGAATTGTGCCGGATACCAAATCCACATTAAAATAAAGTGTGCAGCCTACCACCAGGGTAGGAACCCACGGAAACAAGAGGTCTCTTTCAAATTTGGAAAGTTCTTCTAACCGCAGTCATTTTGTTGTTCCAGGCACCTCTACGAGCGTGGGTGTCGTAACCAGAGCACAGAGTTGCACTCAGGGTGAAGTGTCAGCTCTCAACACCCTCTCAGTTCTCCCTCTGGTAGCAGCTGGTGCCTTCCCTCTTCTCCTGCATCCTGAGGCTTGTCAGAGCCTGCCCTGGACTTCGCTCACTGTCCCACAAAAAAGATGTAGCCCAGCAAAAACAGTGGGCAGCTTTCTGCTGGGGTGCATTGAACCTTCTCCTCCAGGTGTCAGAGGAGCAAGGGAAGCAAGGGGGCTGCCAGTGCAGAGGCAGGACGCCGGGGGGGGAGCAGGGGCACAGGACATTCCCCTTCATCTCTTTGTCAGTCACAAGGGTGCACTTTCACCCTGAGCAGCAGCTCGTCAACCTGCTCCTGTCAAAGTGCAGCCTCAGCTCTTTGCCTTCTGCAAAGGTAAACCTCACAGTAATGAGTGTGATTTGTGGAGCGCTGACTCCCAGCCGTGCTCCCTCCCCTTGCATCATCCTGCTGTTGCCCAGCTTATCAAATATATTATTTTATTTCCCCTGGGCACAAAGAAGTATTTTATTACTTGCAGACATGCAGAGGTTCGAGCCTGTTCCCTACAGCTTTTCTCTGAGCAGCAAGACCACGAAGAAACCAGCCCAGCCCCTGCCCCGCATTCAGCCCTTCCAGTCCTGCAGGCAACCACAGGGTTACTGGGGGCTCTTCGGGGTGCCATTGGCTGAGGTTAATTTTCATAGGCTGTGCCTGCAGTAGAGGCTGAGTGCACAGAATCACAGAATCGTGGAATTGTTTAGACTGAAAAAGACCTTGAAGTCCAGCTGTTAACCCAGCACTGCCAAGTCCATCACTAAACCATGTCCCCAAATGCCACACATTTTTTAAATCCCTCCAGGGGTTGATGCTGTAGGTGGGCTAAGAACGAGAAGAGGGAGAAAATGTTTCGTTTCTGTGAGAGATAATTTTTCATTACTTTCTGGAACACTCATCTACCAAAAGATGGCAGCAAGTCTCCTCAGTTGGAGTTGGGCATCTATGTCATCTGCTCTCTTGGGCTCTATTTTTCCTATGGGTTATGAACTGTAGACTATCCTGGGGAGTGCCAGAAGAACAGGAGGATTACACTAGATGTTCTCAACAGAGAAAATATGTGCTTGTGACTTTGGTTTAAATTTTACAAACTCCTTCTACAGCATAAGAAATATCCAAAATGCTCTAAATGTCAGTTCCCTCTTTTATTTTAGCAGTTCTTGGTTTTTAGTAATGCTACATCTTAATTTATTTTAACAGGTGAAAATGGAACAGAAGGGAATGCATAATAATAGATTTGACTAACAATAATTCCACAAATGCCTCACATACAGGCTCTGTCTAAATGTTCCTTTGCCATCACAGGCTTTAGGTCTCAAGCACTCAGAGCAGCTTGTTTGACACCAGTTTGCTGGAGAAATCTGAAATAGCCCCATCTTTCATGATATAAATCTGCATGTCAGTCAAAGGATTATTTTTAAGCTCTGTTCTGCATCACCAATGGATATAGCTGTGACCCTGGTTCTGATACCATTCATACCAAATTAGCTTGGAATAAATCAAAGTCAGTAGAGTCACTGCAGGTACCAATGACATCAGGTGACAGTCCTGGGGCTGGCTTGCAGGAGCTGTGCCCTGTGCTCCCCTGACAGGACACAGCTTTACAGTGCAAACCACAAAACAAGTGTTTTATTTGGGAGTTAGTGGTCAAAGGTGGAATGCATGGAAGGATCAGCCCTTCTGCACTTCAAAGTATGCTTCTGATTCAATTTCTTCATAAAATGGGACGAGCAAATACTATTTTCATTAATCACTTTTACATAGCTGAATTGTGCAAAACTGTCATTTTCTCCAAAAGTAACTTACCTGCCTAAAATAAAGCTGTGAGGAAAAAAAATGCAGCTTGTGAATTCTACATGAACGGCTAAGTCTAATTCAACTGCAGTTTCATTCATATTACATAACATGTTTGAACAGCAGAAAAACTCATTAGCCAGAGATCCAAGATGTATTTGTTCAGTAGAGTTTGATTTGGCTCTCTTTAGTAACAAAAATGTTTCAGCTTGTTAACCTGCAAGGAATCCATTCATAATCAGTCAAGAACATGCTGGTGGAATGATAAAATAAGCAAGGATGCCTCGCTGCTGGGTATCACACTATCTAAACATGTCTTCATGCCTCTTACACTTATAAACTCAACCCAGGCTGTGTTCCTCAGAGCCAAGCCCTCACTGCCTGCTGTGCCCATGTCAGAGACAGGTTGTTTCCACTGCAGAAAACCCTGCACTGGAGATGCTTACACAGCTCTGATGCTTCATAGAGCATCTCTGTGTCAGAATAAACAATTTCTACCTGGGCCAGTGTAAGTGGGTTGCTGGTGGTCTCTACAAATGAGCCTTAGCAGGTATTTACCACCACCAGCACAGCCCTCTCACACCCACCCATGTCACTGCTCCCTCCTTCCCCATTCTCTAAACATTCTCTAACATCCTCTAAATACAAATATCTTCAAAACTCTTTAAAATAGTTGTGTAGTTTTAACTGGTTATTTTCACAAAGCACAGTATGGACCAAGCAAGTTATCCTTGAGGATCCATAACCTCTGGGCCAAGCAGCCAAGAGAGTGGCCATGCCAGCCAGCCCAGCTGCAGCCAGGACAGGCTGAAGCTACTGCAGCTTCACACGGGGGAAGGGATGAACTGGTTCAAGATGTGGGCGCAGCTCAGAAAGGTCATTGGTTGTTCCTATTCCCATTTGTCCACTGTACCACTGTTCCAGGCATTGCTCAGCTACTTAACCAAGATGTTAAGCAACCAGAAAGTTGTGTTCTGCCCTAGCCAGATAAACCAGCCCAGAGCTTGGTTTTCCCCAGGCATAGCAGACTCAGTCCTTCATGATGCTGCAAAAAACACTAGAGCTGGTGCTGAAGGAAAAAGATATTATTAATGGAATTCTGTGGATGGATGCTGATCAGCACATTTCTGGGGTGAGAGAGCTCTGTTTGGGCTTCTGTCCTGGCTGCACCCAAACACCCTTCATCAACACAGCAGGGTGAGCTCTGCCAAGAGAGTAAACCCCAGTTCAAATCACTGAAGAAAGGATTATTATCATACATCTCTTGAAGTAGCACCCAGCAGGCTGAGCAGTGATGGGCACCCCTTACCAGTGTGCTACACCAGCACTGTGCGACACAGCCTGCAGTGGGCTGGGGGCTGGCAGGAGTGGGGGCACACAGGTGTGAGAACCCCAGAGAGGGCTGTATTGATTTTTGAGGAAGAAAGCTGAAAAGTAGAAAATAAAAGGGGAAGGCAATAAAAGCTAAACTCCCCCAGCTCCTTTTGATCTTGGAAAATAACAAAGAGATTGAGCTGATGTTATTACACCCCTCGCTCACTCCCTCTGGGTTATGTTTTTATTTCCCCGAACCAGTAATGATCAAAGCCAAGAGCCCCTCCATCACAGGGGAAAATCACATATTTTCCTTTTCACTCCAAACAAGAGTTGCAAAGGCTGCAATGCTTTCTCTTGTGGCTGTCCTGGACCAGTGGTCTGCTTCAAACAGAGCTGTTTGCAGGAGCACCAACTCCCATGATCTCAGTAACCTCATCTTCACACTGCAGGAGCAAATGAGTCCCGCCCAGGCAGGGGAGTGGGAAAGTGATACACACCCTCCTTGTGGGGTGCAACCCGTCAAAACAGATGTCATGGCTTTTACAACTTGAATTGTTTGGGGAGAGGTGGAAATTCAATGTGTCAGGTGAGGCTGGAGTAGAAGCCTCCTTGAGGACAGAGCACGGACAATATATACACAGGCAGATAGTGATGGGGCGAAGGAGAATGGTTTTAAGCTAAAAGAGGAGAGAGTTAGATTAGATGTTAGGAAGTAATTCTTCCCTGTGAGGGTGGTGAGACCCTGGCACAGGTTGCCAGAGAAGCTGTGGCTGCCCCTTCCCTGGGAGTGTCCAAGGCCAGGTTGGATGGGGTTTGGAGCAACCTGGGATAGTGGAAGGTGTCCCTGCCCATGGCAGGGGGTGTGAAACCTTTAAGATCCCTTCCAATTCAAACCATTCTACAATTTTATGACATCAGTAACCACAGGGAAGTGGTGAGTGACACAGAGGCATCAAGTGTGCCATCATTGCAAAGAGCTGTGCCTGCAGGTACCAAAGAGATCTTAGAATCATAGAACCATTTAGGTTGGAAAAGACCCTTAAGATCATTAAGCCAAACTGCACTTAACCCAGCACTTCCATGAATTCTTCTTCAGAGAAAAAAAGAAGAAAGAGAAGAAAGAAGCTGAAGTCATGACTTCCTAGCATACATCTTTTCTGCATATATTGAGGAATCTGTCAGCCCTCTTCACTTCTCAGAAAAAATCAAACCCAAAATCACAGGCCACAGTATTTTATAAGTATCATGATTATCTTGTCTTACAACTAACACTAGTGAAGCAGTGAAAATACGGCATGTCAGATAAAGAGGTGATAAATACGTGCCAAGCAAAACATTATTTGTAGGCTATTTAAATTCAGGAAGCATTGGTATTAATCTGGCAGATAAGTTTCCACATTGTGCTTACAGAGCTGCAGACAAAATTATTAGCTATTATACAGCCTAACACATCTTTTACTTATCCAGGACCAGACTGCTGAATAGAATTAGAAAAAAAGGTCATTGAGTCGCTGGAACAAAAACATTGAGTGAGGGTCAAGCAGTGGAAGCTGCAGTGATGGGCAAGAGGACTCAGGGAAGGAAGAAGCTGCCATGGCTCATTGCTGATTGCCAGCATAGGCATGGCAGAAAGATTCATGGCAATGTAAAATGGTCAAGGAAAATTCACCTTGGCAAACAAGAGCTGCTGGAGCTGAGGGGTTGCTTGTTTCTGCCATCTTCACAAATGGAGTTTAAGTGCTGGAACACTTCTAGAAGCAAACAGAGACTTGGCAGCAAAATATTCACACTGGATTGATATTTAAAAAAAAAAAAGGGGGGGGAATGGTTCAGCTCTATTTAAATAATTATTTAATCAGGTTATATTTAGGTTGCCTGATCAAATAAACCTGAAAATACAGATGTGTAACACTGTTAAAAAAAAAACCCAAAAAACCAAAACACAACAAAGCTAAGAACATCTGTTCTTCAGCTGCAGTATTTCTTCTGTGCAGTTAAACCGAAGGCATGAGATCAAATCTAAATGTGGCTGGGTTATGTGTGAGCATCCCAGACTGAAATGCAGCTGTAACTGCAGTACCCAATGAAACAGAGCATGTGGGTTTAGGCTACAGGTCTTTAAATTCCTCCAGGTAAAACTGAGTGTATAGAGAACTTCCCTAAGCATTGTGACAATTTGTTTCTGCTCTTGCTGAGTGGATACAGCTGGGATAAACTCTGAAGGAGACAGTGGAAATCACCACTGGACTTGGACAATAGAATAATTTTACCTATTTATGTAGTGTAATAAGTAGGGTCCATTGAATCATTAGGTGTTTGTGGTGATGCAATGTTTTGTTGTATGTTTTGTCTACATGTTTTGTATATTCAACCCTGTTACTCCCTTGCCCCCATTCCCAGTTGGTACACCCCAAACCTTAGCCGATCCCCCAATGCTCCCTACATGGTTACTCTCCCCGCCTCGTTCTAGTTAGTTCTCCATCAATCACCCAAACCCCTCCCGTTGCTCCAGACAGTTCTGTGCCCGAGGCCCTCCCTGATTACCCCTATATAACTCTTGTCAATCCCCTGAGACCCTGCCCCTTTTGGTGTCTCCCCTCTGGAAATCCCCTAAACCTGGATGCCCCATTGGGGCATGTGACCCCTTTCCCTCTGCCCCTTAAGGCCATTAGTCTGTGTATATGTCTATCCCTGTCCATATCCCTCCCCCAGAGATCCCTATTGGACCCTAACTGGGCCATTCCCCTTGTAACACCCCCTTTGCAAGTTGTTGCACACCTTTGCTCTGTGCTTGTTCTCCCTGGGCTCCCTCCTGGCAATAAACTTGGAACTGTATCCAGAGACAAACCTCCTCACAACCTTTTGTCCTTTCCCTCGTCGGGGCTGCTGACAATCACAGTAACTGGAGTTTCAGCTCCCACGGGCAGAACTGAGAGTCCAGAGGAGCAGCCTTAAAGCCGAGTGCCTTTTGCTGCTCCCCACTCCTGCCGCACACCGCAAGTGATAGTCAGGCTGTGGATTAGCGGTCACTGCGACAGGTGTCCTCAACAGGATAGACACAGCCCTACAGCTTTTCCCTTTGAGCTTCTTCTTCCCATGGGAGCAAGGGGCATCTCTGGTTCAGGGAAGAACAGCCCTTGCCAATGAGCTGCACTCCCCTTCAGTGCTGCAGAGAAGCAAAGCCCCCACAGAGAGGGACAAAAGGTGCCAATGGGTCCTTCCCACCTCAGTGAGGGTTTAGGCCCGTCCTTGGCATTATACAGGAGTAGCCAGAGTTCTCATCTCCATTCCACAACACATGGGTTTTCCTGTTCAAAAAAAAGTCAAAATATCAGAACTGGCCAACAACTGACTGAAAAGAACAGTAGGGATGTTATACCAGAAACTTGAGAGGAAAGACAACGTGATCAGGAGCCTGCAAGAGAAAAGGCCTTTCACAGCCCTGCAAGCAAGTCCTGGCATCAGATTTGTTATAAACATATATTATAATATTGGCTTCTCGCAAAGTATAAAGGTAGATATTATATAATGTTAAAAATGCTTTTTTGCTGTGTGGATGTAGTTTTCTCTCTTTTTAGCAAGAATGTTAGCAAGTGTGAGCAAGTAAGATAACCTCCAAGCGAACAGAGGATGAGGCCCGAGAAGCTGCTGATCAACACTTTGTCCAGGGAACAAAAGGGCCCAAAGGCTACTCCGCCCGGAGAACGGGCGGCCAGGAGAGTCCGAGAGCCGCTATCACCGCTCTGCCCGGGGGGCAAAGAGGCCCAAAGCTGCAATCAGCCCTGACTGTCTGGAGAATTAAGAGATCCACCCTACCATCGACTCTTACCTAGCGGGCCCAACCCCAAGAATCAAAAGAAATAAAACCACAAGGCAGAAGACTACGCATGCTCTAAAAAGGCGGAACCAAGGAGTGGCCATGCAGAACAGCTCCGGGGAAAGTTTTAATAGAGAGCAAACAGTAAAAATGGTATAAAAAGGACTCACCTCGGGCATCAGGTGTGCTCTTGGCAGAGCGCCAAGGCATCTGGCCATTATCCCTTTGCTTTATTTTATGTGTCTCTTATTGTCTTTATATTAAACTCTTTAAATTCTCACAGGAGAGTGAACCTCGTTTTTCACAACTGGGGGCTTGTCCCGGATCTACACCTCGCCTCTGAAAAGCGTGGGAGGATTCAAGAAGCAAGGGTAAGGCGCCTCCCGCCCAAGTTGGCAGGATCCTTGCTTAGCATCCTCTGGCGCGATTTGGTGGCAGCAGGGCAACACCCAGAGGACAAGAAAGACACAAAAATAAAGCAAATGAAAGAGAGCGCTCTCGACAAAAATCCCACAGACACTGGAAAAGCAACAGGACTGGTAAGTATTGTCCAAAGAAAAAGGGGGTGGTTACGGGAGATGAGTGCGTGTGAATGAGACGCGGACTGGTTGCCCCAGACCTGCGAAGCGAGTGTGGCAGTCTCTGAGTGCTGCGGTTCCATCTTGTTCGCGAGAACAGCAGCCAGCGAGGAGACGAAGCGAGAGATAAGAGGAGTGAAAGAATCTCCCGGGGTGACTGGGACGGGGGGTCCCAGGGAAGGGGTTGCAAAGTGGGAGCTACCCCCCCCATATGCTGGGTTGAGGAAAACTCCAAGAGCACCCAGGGTCTAGAAGTACCCCAAGAGAATTTGGGGTTGGATGCTAGCAGTGCTGGGTTGAGGGAAATCCAAGAGCACCCAGAATCCTAAGGATTATATCATACCCATGGGTGGATACGAACAAGTGATTTGAAAGAGGTACCTTATTATTCTGTTGTAAGTAGGAATGAGTGAGTGAACAAATATTAAAAAAGAGTGAATGTGTGAATGAAAAACTGTGTAATTAGAAGTTAACTTTGTTATTGGGTGTCTTGGTTTTGAAAGACAGGTGTCTGCTAAGGAAGGCAGAAGCCTCCCTTGAAAGTGGCAGATATAACCCCTTTCCTTCTGAGTTATTATAATTTTGAAAATCAAGGGCCTTTAGGCAAAGATGTGGGAAATAGGAATAACAGTTCTTTACTATTACATATATAACTGTAGGAGCTTGGGTGGGTTGGACGGTCAGGACGGACGGAGACGAGAGATCTCTGAAGTCAGATCTTGGAACATGCGGTTTATTGCAAAGGGTGTGGGTACAGGGGCACTGCTTAGAGCTGCCAGACTCAGCTCGGAGCAGGCCCAGGAGAGCAAGAGTGTAAAAGTAAGAGCAAGTAGGTAAGAGTGGAGTAAGAGTGAGCGAAGAGGAGGTAAGTGAGTAAGCAGGTAAGGGAGTAAGTAGAGTGGATGGTGAAGTCCTGGTTACAATACAATAAATCATCTTCTGTACTGAATATTCTAATTTTCACTAACCACTCTAATACAAGATACAAATCCTATAGCATTTACATACAGCCTATAAGAATTGTTATATTACCATAGAGTGTTACATCTTAACTCCTAAAAACTACTCTTTGGACCCCTTCTGCTGAGCTAGTAGGGTCTGCTCTGACCCTTGGACCTGCCTGCAAGCAGAGGGTATTGTTCCATCAAGAGGAGATTACCTTCAGTTGGCCATACCATTGTTTTCCAGTTGTTCAGTAACTAAGACCTGGTATCTCAAAGGTGGCCTTCATTTCGATGACGCTTATAGTTTTCATATTCCCAAAATCTTTTGTCAGGCAGCCATATTTATAAGGCTTTCCTGTTTCATCTTCCCCAACATATAACCAGTCAAACAAAACAACAACAACTCTGGCAGTAACAGCAATCACAAACCCAGTCCCAGCCTTCTCGGCTGTCAGGCCCTTTCCCCTCGGGTGCAGTTCCGCTCGCAGCCGGCAGGGGCGCTGGCGGCTCCCGGTGAGCAGGGCAGGTGCGATGGTTCCCCCGCGGCTGCAGGGGGCGCTCCGGAGCGAGCTCGGGGAGCACGCGGCACTGGTGCCCTGGGATCCCGGGAAGGGATGGAACAAAGGCTTCACAAACCGCTGGGCAGCCGATCCCGGACTCTCGGGAACGGCAGGCTGGAACGGCAGGCTGGAACTGCAGGCACAAACACAAATCCCGGGTGGCAGACGAGATGTATCCAGATGGGAACTCCTCCCGGAGATCCAGGCAGGCAGGGCGAGCAGGGCTACAGCGTAGCGAAAGCTCGAAGCAGCAGCGGGGCAGGGCAGCCACAGCCCGGCCTCCAGCAGGGCAGGGAAAGCGGCTTTTTGCGTTGTTTCCAGCAGAAAAGAAAAAAAAAAAAAAAAAACGGTCAAAAAGAGGAACTAGCAGCTCCTTTCTCTGCAGCTCCTCTCTCTCCAGACGCTGAGAGCGAACTGAACCCACACCCCGGTGAAACAAAAGAGTGGCCAGGTCCTTTTGTCTTCTCTTAAGTACCCGGCGATTTATCGTCTTAGTAACAGAATGGGGGAAAATTCCTTTAACAGGAAAAAAACTAGGTCTCTTAAAACCCCAACATTGGGGAAGGTGGGCTATAATAAATTTCTTTTGTTTTTTGTACTGTGAAAGGGTGGGTAGTATTTTACAGCAGTGAAGATTGGTGTTTTAAAGGAATGAATTAGTATTTCAAAGGGGGGGGGGATAAATTGGTATTTTGAGTAAGTTGGAATAGAGAACTCCTGGAAAAATGGGACAACAACCTAGTAAATTAAGTTCAAATTATAAAAGGGTGCCAGAGGCTATACCCCAAGACAGTCCCCTTGGGGTCAAACTCGTGAACTGGGAAACTGATCCTTCTACAAAAGGAAAAGATAAAGTAAAAATGATTCAATTCTGCATGAAAGAGTGGGTAAAAAAGGAAATCAGATCTGATCATGTGTACTGGCCAAAATATGGGTCTGATGAGGCATGGATTTGCCAGGCTCTAAATGTATTTGTAAATTCAAAAGAGCCATCTCACCCTGAGGAGGGAGAATATGCTTCTTGCTGGACGGGAATTACAAAACCTCTGGGAACCAAAGTCTTTAAAATATCAGAAACCCCAGAGGAGAGGCAAACAGAAGAGAAAAAAGGCTGGGACCCTTTAGAAGTATTGCCCCCGCCTCCAGCACCAGAAGCTGCCCCCCCCTCCCCCCGGCTCCGGGGCTTCCCCCGCCGCCAGGATCAGGAGCTGCCCTCCTCCCCCCGGCTCCGGGGCTTCCCCCGCCGCCAGGATCAGGAGCTGCCCTCCTCCCCCCGGCTCCGGGGCTTCCCCCGCCGCCAGGATCAGGAGCTGCCCTCCTCCCCCCGGCTCCGGGGCTTCCCCCGCCGCCAGGATCAGGAGCTGCCCTCCTCCCCCCGGCTCCGGGGCTTCCCCCGCCGCCAGGATCAGGAGCTGCCCTCCTCCCCCCGGCTCCGGGGCTTCCCCCGCCGCCAGGATCAGGAGCTGCCCTCCTCCCCCCGGCTCCGGGGCTCCCCCGGTAGCCCCCCCTCCGCCGACTCCGGGGGTCCTTCCCCCGGCAGCTCTCCCGCCCCAAGGGAGCGGAGGGGGAGCCCTGCCCCTGCCCATGCTGGGGATCCCACCCTTCCCGGGAATCTCGGGAATCCCAGCACCCTCAATTGAATCAAGGGAAATGTCACACGTCCCGGCTTCAGCCCCCACCTCTCCTGCCTTGAGAAGCCCGGCTTTAGTGCCGGTCCCCGCCTCCTGTGCTCCGGAGTATTTGGCTTCACTGCCGTACCCCACCCCCACCCTCTGCACCACAGAATATTCGGCTTCAGCGCCAGATTCTGAATCTGCCCCTCCTCCCCAGGAGAGTTCGGTGCTTTCTTCCCAAATAAACCCTCTTCTTAACGAAGGAGCACCATACCAGAATACAAGAGGTGCCATTAAGGCTCAGAGGCAGCCCAACAATCCCTCCATTGCTAAACAGAGGGAAGTCGAGAAATTCATTTATTTCCATATAAGAAAAGTACCTATGGGAGGAGGGGGAACCGGCTTTGTAAATGCTTCTCTAACCTCTACAGAGGTTAGGAATTTCAAAAAAGAAATTAAAGGATTATTAGAAGACCCCATAGGTACAGCTGAACAGTTGGACCAGTTCCTAGGTCCCAACACTTTCACTTGGGAAGAAATGCAATCAATAATGAAAATAATATTCTCCCAAGAAGAAAAAGAAATGATTAGAATTGCTGGAAAAAAAATTTAGGAAAAAGAAAACCAACAAGGTCCACCCGGGGATCAGAAAATGCCCATTACACCTCCTAACTGGAACCAAAATGATGAAGCTGGGAGGGGACATATGAATGATTATCGTAATTTGATAATCAAGAGAATAAAAGAGGAGGCACCCCAAAGACAAAATGTCAGAAAGGCCTTTGAGGGGCAGCAAGGGAAGGAAGAAACCCCGACTGAGTGGCTGGAGAGGCTCCGAAAGAATATGAAACAATACTCTGGGATAGACCCGGAGTCCCTAGCAGGGCAAGCCCTGCTAAGAGTTAACTTTGTCACTCATGCCTGGCCAGATATTAGGAAAAAATTGGAAAAAATAGAAGACTGGTATGAGAAACCATTACAAGACCTAGTAAAGGAAGCTCAAAAGATATATGTCCAAAAGATATATGGAGGGATGAAGAAAAAGCCAAAGTGGAAGCAAAGATCATGATAGCCACTATGCGAGAGAGTACCTTCCAAAAAAATCTAAATCAAAAGCCCTCCGGTAACACTCCTAAACGTTCAAGATTCAGAAATGGTGGAAGAGAGAAAAATAAAACCTCAGCACAGTCAAGTTTCCAAGAATAACCCAGGGATGCCTGTTTTTATTGCAAGGAAGAAGGGCATTATAAAAGAGAATGCCCCCACCTGAGGAGGGATCTGAAAATATTTAAAGAGACACATACAGAAGAAAAATAGGGAAGTCATGGGCTCTATTTTTGGGGGGATAAATACCATCTGGAGCCTTTGAGAACTTTAAAAGTAGGCCCCCAAGAAGAAGTATTAGAATTTATAGTTGACACTGGGGCAGAAAGGACTTGTGTAATGAATATTCCAAAAGGGTGTGATGTAAATAATGATATGGTAAAAGTAACGGGAGCAAAGGGGGAAGGATTTAAGGTCCCTGTCATTAAAGATGTGGTTATTGAAGGGGAAACAAAAATAGGGATAGGGGATGTTTTGTTAGTTCCTGGGGCTGGCAGCAATTTATTGGGAAGGAATTTACAAATCCAACTTTGGATCGGAGTCATACCAGAAGAAGGGAGAATGACGGCCAAAGTGTTAAAACTTAGCCAAGAAGATGAAAGAAAAATTAACAGAAAGGTTTGGGCTGGGGAAGGGAATAGGGGTGGACTAGATATTGACCCCATAAGGGTCACAATTGAAAAAGAAGAATGTCCCATTCGTGTACGTCAGTACCCTATATCTTTAGAAGGGAGAAAAGGCTTAAAACCAGTAATAGAAGAATTAATAAAGGATGGGACACTAGAACCTTGTAAATCCCCTCATAATACCCCTATTCTCCCAGTAAAGAAATCTGATGGAAATTATAGATTAGTGCAAGATGTAAGAGAAGTAAACAAAAGAACACGGGCCTGCTACCCTATGGTTCCTAATCCCTACACTCTTTTAAGCAAAATTCCGCCTCAACATCAGTAGTTTAGCGTGGTGGATCTTAAAGATGCCTTTTGGGCCTGCCCACTGGCAGAGGAAAGCCGAAATATTTTTGCCTTTGAATGGGAAGATCCAAACACAGGGAAAAAGAACCAATTGAGGTGGACTAAACTGCCACAGAGGTATTGTGAGGCCCCAAATTTATTTGGGCAAGCCTTGGGAGAAATATTACAAACCTTCCCCACTCCCCCAGGAATACAAATTATCCAATATGTAAATGATCTTCTAATATCAGGAGAAGATGAAATTAAAGTTAAAGAAGCTACTATAAAGCTTCTAAATTTTCTTGGGGAAAGGGACTAAGGGCATCAAAAAGGAAATTACAGTTTGTGGAATCAGAAGTAAAATATCTCGGCCACCTGACAAGCAAAGGTAGCCGAAAACTAAGTCCTGAAAGAATTACAGGGATTTTATCCCTCCCTCCTCCCTCTTCAAAAAAGGAGGTTAGGAGACTGCTGGAGCTACTGGGATATTGCAGACTATGGATTGAAGGATATACACAAGCAGTAAAATTTTTATATGAAAAATTAACAGGGGGAGACAATATACAATGGACCAAAGATGATGATAATAAATTAGAAAAACTAAAGTTGAAACTAGCCTCGGTACCAGCCCTAAGCTTACCCTCACTAGAAAAACCCTTTCATTTATATGTGAATGCAGAAAATGAAGTAGCTCATGGTGTATTAGTCCAGGAATGGGGAGGGGTGAGAAGACCAATAGCTTATTTATCTAAACTATTAGCCCCAGTAAGCCGTGGCTGGCCAGTATGCATTCAAGCCATAGCAGCTACTGCTATTTTGGTGGAGGAGAGCCGTAAGCTCACCTTTGGAAGTAAACTGATTGTATACACACCCCACGCGGTCCGAAATGTGCTAAATCAAAAAGCTGAAAAATGGTTAACAGACTCCAGGATACTAAAATATGAAGCAATTCTGATTGACAGTAATGATCTAACTATAAAAACAAGCAAAAGCCTCAATCCGGCCCAATTCCTGTATGGAGAACCAAAAGATGACCTGGCACATGATTGCTTGGAAATTATTCAATACCAAACAAAAGTTCAGGAAGATCTAGCAGAACAAGCCCTCTTAGAAGGGGAAAGAATATATGTGGATGGTTCATTCAGATGCTTGCAAGGTAAAAGAATGTCAGGATATGCCTTAGTCGATGGGATAAACATGCAGACCATCGAAAAAGGAAAACTACCTTCAAATTAGTCGGCGCAATCTTGTGAATTATACGCTCTAAAGAGAGCACTGGAGCATTTAGCACACAAAAAGGGGACCATCTATCCTGATTCAAAGTATGCCTTTGGGGTAATACATACCTTTGGAAAGATCTGGGAAGAAAGGGGTTTACTAAATTCAAAGGGGAAGGAACTGATACATGAAGGCCTGATTTCAGAAGTGTTGGAGGCATTAAAATTGCCTGAAGAAATAGCCGTAGTGCATATCAAAGGACACCAAAAAGGGATGACCCCAGAAATAAGAGGGAATAATCTAGCAGACCAAGAAGCCAAAGATGCAGCAGAAAATGGGACTAAACGAATTATGTTAATCCTGACCCCAGAAAGGGGAAAATTGGGAATCCCCAAATTTAGTAAAGAAGAAGAAAAGGAATTATTTAAGATAGGGGGAGAACAAGATCAATCTAGAAAATGGAAACTCCCTGATGGGAGACAGTTACTTAACAAGCCACTCACTAAGAGAATATTAGAAGATACGCATCAAAAAACTCATTGGGGTACTCAAGCTTTCTGTGATCATTTTCTGAGAAATTATGGGTGTATTGGAATCTTGGGGGTAGCAAAACAAATAACTGAGAACTGTATAACTTGCCAAAGAGTGAATAGGAAAATAATGAGAAAAACAACATTAGGAGGCCGCGAGTTAGCTCTGCGACCATTCCAAAGTATCCAAGTAGATTTCACTGAACTTCCTCACATACAGAGATGGAAGTTCCTATTAGTAAAGTAGACTGTCTAACTCATTGGGTGGAAGCAGTTCCTGCTACTAGAGCTACAGCTAACGTAGTATGCAAAACCCTTCTGGAACAAATTATTCCCAGATACGGAATGGTTAATAAAATAGACTCAGATAGAGGAACACATTTTACATCCAAAGTCTTACAACAAATAACTCAAGCCTTGGGAATAAAATGGGAATTACATACCCCCTGGCACCCACAAAGTTCAGGCCGAGTAGAAAGAATGAACCAGACTTTGAAAAAAACTTTAACAAAATTAATGATTGAAACTCAAATGTCATGGGTAAAGTGCTTACCTTTGGCTCTGTTGAGAGTCCGAACACAGCCCAGGTCAGACCTAGGAGTATCTCCTTATGAGATGATGTTCAGATTACCCTTCCTTACCACTCAACATGGAACAGCCACTTATGAAGTAGGAGAAGTAAGTGTCAAAAAATATGTCACCACAATTGCCAGAACACTTGAAAATTTGCGTCTGAAAGGAATGATCCCTCAAACCACAACTTTGGAGTTCAAAATTCATAATATCCACCCAGGGGAATGGGTACTAGTAAAAACATGGAAAGAACAATCTTTGACTCCACAATGGGAGGGTCCTTTTCAGGTACTGCTGACGACTGAGGCAGCAATCCGGACCAAGGAACGAGGGTGGATCCATGCCAGCAGAATCAAAGGACCTGTAAAAGAACCTGAAGAGTGGACTGTAATATCCAAACCAAGTGATACCAAATTGATTCTTAAACGGAGGCCAAGTGGCAATGAACTAGAACAATCTAAATAATCCAAGGGATATGCAAAGAATCACACCTAACTGAGAAGTAAAAGCCAAATTTATATCAGTGGCCCCTGGACAAATTCTGGGACATCTTGGAGAAGAATATTCTCACTTCAAACAAGAAGGGTTGGGACTGTATCAAACAGGGAACTCTCATGTTCTGATTCTAGCCTGTGATTTGTACTAAGAAGGGGGAGAATCACAGCTTCCATCAGTGCCACATCATATGCCCTATTTGAATCATTCTAACACGGGGCATGGCAGCCAGGTCAAATATAAGTAATTAATCTGGAGGGAAATTGGCATTTCACACCATCGACACCCTAGTTGTAAAGGGTATCAAGCACAAAATCGACCCCCTATCCAGACAAAATCATAAGCAACGAAAGCAATAACTTTGCTCTGCAGATAGGAATTACTAGTGCCTGTTGAATGGGAAATACCTAAGATACGATAAGATACTACAGTTAAAAAAGGTGCCAAAAGAAATTTGCCTAAAAGCTACAAAGGAAGTGACAAGGAAATAGAGGGCAAGACCGGGTTGGCCGCTGTACTCGCCACCGAGAAGATCCAATACACCTGCTATGGGTTGCAACCTCATAGGCAAGGGAGGTGGGAGTATAAGCCATGCTGGACCTCTGTTATTCCTTCTTTTGTCACTTATCCTGGTCCCTTTCGGGACACCAGCAAGACCACGTTACAAATGCTATCGAAAGCTCTACATGGAAAGACACCGGGGCTTCTTTCTTATTACTCATACCCATATCAACAGTCACTGTTATGACTCATCCAAATGATGATAATGAAATTGGACTCTTTCAGTGTAATGACACAAGGAAAAATCCTTATTTTAGAATCCCAGAAATATCCAAATTTTGTGTGAGAATATAAATCAACAAGAAGGTGATTATTGGAAAGCACCAGATGGCTTATTTTGGATATGTGGGAAAAGGGCATACCCGAGACTCCCTTCACATTGGAAAGGGAGTTGTACACTAGGAATCATTCAACCAGGGTTTTTCCTTTTACCAGAACCAGAGGGAGATCAATTAGGAATACCTGTCTATGAAGACTTCAAAAGAAATAAAAGAGATTTAATTAGAGGATTCCAAAAATGAAAAGATGAGGAATGGCCCCCTGAATGAATATTAAAAACATATGGGCCAGCTACCTGGGCACAAGATGGAAGTTGGGGATATCGAACCCCAATTTACATGCTAAATCGTATCATCAGACTCCAAGCCCTTGTAGAAGTCATAACCAATGAAACAGCTGGGGCTATGAAATTAATAGTCAGCCAGCAACGCCAAACCAGAGCTGCAATATATCAAAATAGGCTGGCTTTAGACTATTTACTGGCTGAAGAACGGGGTGTGTGCAGGAAGTTCAATACATCGGAATGTTGTTTAAAAATTGATGACAATGGGGATGCCGTTCTAGATATCGCCAACAATATCAGAAAAATAGCCCATGTACCAGTCCAAAAATGGGAATCAACGATGACTGCTAACTGGTGGGATGGCATATTGGGGAAAGAATGGCAGAAGCAGCTAGGTTTCTTCCTCTTATGTGCTACAGCTGGTCTAATATTTCTCCCTTGCTTGATCCCCTGCTTTATTTGGCTAATCATCAGCGTAGTTCAAGGCATGCAAGTTGTGACAATGCCTACTGACCCAAAGTTGGCTATGTCTGGAACAGCACAAAAAATTATGGTATTAAAAAAACAAAGTGATATAAAAGACCCTCTCAAAGAAGCCAAATTGATCTGTGAAAAGAACGAACAGAAATTAGAAGCCAAGAAAAAAGAATTATTGCTCAAGCCAAATGATTTATAAAATAGAAAAAGGGGGGATTGTTATAAACATATAATATTGGCTTCTCGCAAAGTATAAAGGTAGATATTATATAATGTTAAAAATGCTTTTTTGCTGTGTGGATGTAGTTTTCTCTCTTTTTAGCAAGAACGTTAGCAAGTGTGAGCAAGTAAGATAACCTCCAAGCGAACAGAGGATGAGGCCCGAGAAGCTGCTGATCAACACTTTGTCCAGGGAACAAAAGGGCCCAAAGGCTACTCCGCCCGGAGAACGGGCGGCCAGGAGAGTCCGAGAGCCGCTATCACCGCTCTGCCCGGGGGGCAAAGAGGCCCAAAGCTGCAATCAGCCCTGACTGTCTGAGGAATTAAGAGATCCACCCTACCATCGACTCTTACCTAGCGGGCCCAACCCCAAGAATCAAAAGAAATAAAACCACAAGGCAGAAGACTACGCATGCTCTAAAAAGGCGGAACCAAGGAGTGGCCATGCAGAACAGCTCCGGGGAAAGTTTTAATATTAATAGAGAGCAAACAGTAAAAATGGTATAAAAAGGACTCACCTCGGGCATCAGGTGTGCTCTTGGCAGAGTGCCAAGGCACCCGGCTGTTATCCCTTTGCTTTATTTTATGTGTCTCTTATTGTCTTTATATTAAACTCTTTAAATTCTCACAGGAGAGTGAACCTCGTTTTTCACAGATTAAAGCTGGGTATTGAGCGCACTTGTAATCCCATCCCTGGCAGGAATGGGAGGGCTGCATTAGCACAAGACAAGTTGCTGGTTGTGATAGAAGCTGGGGGCTGCTCTGGGAAAGAGGGGTTGTTTTTTCTGGAAGACGAAGGAAGATGGCTCAACTGTGAAGGAGTATTCCTCAGAGGACACAGGTCCTGCTGGGGGAACAGCCTGGGCCACACTGCTGAGAACATCTATCACTGGACTCCTTGGAAAGGGGCTCTTTATGATCCTTACAATTCACACTTTCCAGCCAAGGATCTCACAGAAAGTGCTGTCTGGGAGCTCTCCTTCAACCCTCTTTATGCCTATAGAAATGCCTAAAAAAAGAGATTTATTCCTAAAGAAATATTTTCTAGAGCTGGTGATGAACATTGCTGGTTGCCTTAAGGTCATCCCACTGAGCCTTGCAGGGAGGAGAAGTGAGTGACTTGAGCCAAGAACCCTTAAAATTTCTGGTTTGGTGTTTATAGAAAAATAAAGGCAGGTGCAGGGTAAAATTGGTACAAAAGATTTTACAAATTAAGTCCGTGTGGGAGAGGTGAGCAGGGCTTCCCTTCCACTTCAGAGGGAAGATCAGGGCAAAATCTCCACCTACTTGCTCAGACACAGGTAAGAGAATAGTTTAGATGCTTCACTGCACTCATCTGAGCTCAGTGTAGCCTTTCCACAGATCCCAAAAGAATTTGGAGCAGACACGATTATTTCCCAAGCACAAGCCAAAGCATTACCCAATGTCTGGCACTTCTGCTGAGGCTGGGAGCAGCCCATCTCCCAGGAATGCAAACCATGAGAACTCAGCAGATATTTGCTTTCCTTGCTGCATCCAGCCTGGATGCAGAGAGTAGGACAGTAACAGCAGCTTGCAGAGCATCCTGTAAGGATGTGGATTTCCTCTTTTGCAAGTAACTCTGCCCTTTGATCTATTCCACCCTAGAGAAGGAAAAGGTGATTTTCCTTTTAGTCCTGAGATACATCAGTCACCATGTGGAAATATCCTTAATTATGAAAGAATAAGGCAGAAGCTGACATTAAACCCCAGCTCCCTACACACACACATCAGCCTCTATTCCGTTGACTGTAATTAGTGCTACCATTTTCTATTCTCTTTTGATCAAAATGTTTTATTTCTGTCTGTCCAAAAGCCTCTTTTTGATCTTTGGTCCTAAACTTCAATTGAAAGCTTTAGCGAAGGAAATTCCTCCATGAGTTCCATACTTGGCACACCAAGCCCTGAACAAGGCACCCAACAAACAGCATAATTCCTCACGACAAAGGTCCCATTAGGCAGCCGATGTTAACAGAAGCCCAGGGCACTTTAGGAGCATGTTTGACACTTGGTTTCAGCCACTTCAGGCCATAACTTAGATGCATGTCACCCCTGTAGTGACAGCAGGGGGACAGATATCTCAGGGGAAGGGCACCAGATGCTCAGGGCCATGCAGTGGGACAGCCACCACCCTGCCCCTTGCCAGCAAAGACCATTAGATCACAATTATTCTGCAGTTTTAGACTTTGATTGTCAATATTTTTGCAGGCAGTTATGTATACAAAGAATTCGTAAAGTATTATTACAAGCAATTATTTATAGAAAGAAAGTTCATGAAATATGCTAAGATCATCTTTATAATGATTTTTCTTCATTTATTATGTTATTTCTTGAGTTTATTTTTCATTCTCATGAAGGATGGCAAAGTAAAAGCTCTATCTGAGTGCATCCCTGGGATGGAAAGGGCAGGAACAGGGAGGTGGCAGAACCACACTGGATAACAGAGCAGTACTTAATGGGGCTACAGGGCAGGTTTGGATGCATTAAATGCATCCTGCTGCCAGAAGCAGACACAGAAGTATAGAAAAATATAACACTGAGGGAAGAAACCTCACTGCCTGGCTTATCCTCTGCTAGTCAGACAAGAACAGCTCACATGTGCCATCTAGTGACGCTGATATTTCATACTGGGAGTTCTCCAGGCAGGACCAAAAGTACTCAGCAAGATATGAGGGCCCATAGCCACGAGGATGGCCACCAGCAAAGCTGTACAGGCAGCCGTGTCTGGCAGCCCCTGGCTGCTAGTGCAGCCCTCTCCGTGCACAGGCTTAGGATTGATATGAACCCAGAGCCAAAAATAACCCAAATCAATAGTAGCAAGGCTTGTGTTCAAGTCTATATATTCTTTCGTGCACATGTACAAAAAATACACTCGGTAAAAGTAGTATAACTAAATAGCCAAGAACTAAACAATAACTACTCTATAACTAGATTAAATAATAACTTTGAACTAAATAGCACCAGTAGAAGGCACCAATGCTTAAATCTGAAGAAACACCAAGATTTCTAAAAACATGTTAATTGAAGATCAAAGCCCTGGCATTGCATAGGATTTATAGGGACAAAGTACCAGAGGCAGCAAATGAAGGGCAGACATTTACCATTTTAATTACTGGAAGTGGGTTTGAAGGGCACTGTCTGAAGGAGGATGTGGGAATAACCATCCAATTAAAAATGGAAATGCCTTGTGCCAATACGCTTAAATGCTGCATTTGTCGCTGGGATGAAGAACGAGTTATGTGGAGTTTCCCATCTGAGCTGGGGAGGAGATGGGCCTGGAGATGCCCCAGAGCCAAGAGCCTCTCCTGTGAAACTGGTCTTGAGGCCGTTTCATGTAACACTGGTGAGGGCTGGAGAACCTCAACACTCACTGCTAAGCGCTGGTGAAGAGGCACTCCCTCGAGAGCTCAGTGGGATGGGCAGCTTCAGAGCACCTCCAGCAGAGAAAATGAGATGAGAAGGTCAGGATGGAGAGTGACCAAAGGCTGCAAATCCAGCTGCCTCCTAGGGACATTTGCTCAGACCTGACTCCATGGCTGGGCTGGTACTGTCACTCAGAGCAGTAACACACTGAGGGCACAGGGACTGACCAGGTTGCAGCCCAGGCTCTGCTAATCCCGAACCCTCATTAAAGCTGTGACACAAGTGTTTGGTGTCCAACTTATCCAAAGAAGTTTCCATATTTACAAATAACATCTCCGTCTTTCATGCTTCCATTTACCTTCCTTGATTGCAGAGTATTTTCAACCTTTTTCAAGGCAATTACATCTCACACAGGATGGTTATAGCCACCTCCTACTCCAAGAAATACCTTCTCAAAGCATGAGATGCAGGGAAAGGAAGGGATCAGTGTTTGCCTTCGCTGCAGGCAGTCCCCCTTTGGGAATCTGCTCTCTCACACCTGTCTTCAGCCTCCCCAAGGGGCTGGCTTTCAGGGATATTGAATCTCAGGGATGTAATCTGACTTTTCCCTGTTTCAAGTCCTGCATTGTGCAGATCTGCCATATGAAAGGCACCCCAAGATCCTCCCCAAATTGTTTAATCCCCTGCTTTTTCCTTAGTAAGATCAATGGTTCAGCTCACTTTCAATCCCTTTTCCCTGAAATAACTACTGATTTTATCTCTCATTTCCCTATACACCTACTCCCATATTTCTTTAAGTTTATCTCTGAAAGCCCTGAGTTTTTCTTGCTCACTTTTCATGGCCCGCAGCTTTTCTTTTAACATTAAGAGCATTGTTTCTGGCAAGACATTAAGTGCTCATAAAATGCCAACATAAAAGCCATAAATACCCCATTTGCATTCATATTTTGATAGTCCCTCCATCTCTGCTGCGGTGGTGTCTCTCCGTGTCTGCATCCTCTTGGCCCAGGCTGGGTTCCTTCACCCAAGCTGGGATCACACCTTTCCTCTTTCCGTCATGGGTTATTCCACCCGTGACAGTTGTCCTCTCAGTGCAGCAACAAGGGATATTCCATCACTTGGACTTCAGCCTCTCTTCTTCACTTTCAAAAATCTCATCTCCTGGAGAAGATCGTAGAGGATTTGGCAAGCTGCAAACTCAGAGATAGTTCCTCTTTCATTTTGCATACTTGTTGGGGAAGATGAAACAGGAAAGCCTTGGAAATATGATTGCCTGACAAAAGATTTTGGGAATATGAAAACTACAGGCAACATCGAAATGAAAGCCACTTTTGAAATACCAGGTCTTAGTTACTGAACAACTAGAAAACAATGGTATGGCCGACTGAAGTAATCCTCTCTTGATGGAACAATACCCTCTGCTTGCAAACAGGTCCAAGGGTCAGAGCAGACCCTACTAGCTCAGCAGAAGGGGTCCAAAGAGTAGTTTTTAGAAGTTAAGATGTAACACTCTATGGTAATATAAGAACTCTTATAGGCTGTATGTAAATGCTATAGGATTTGTATCTTGTATTAGATTGGTTAGTGACAATTAGAATATTCAGTACAGAAGATGATTTATTGTATTGTAACCAGGACTTCTATTCATTCTCATTCTCTCTCTTCTATTCATTCACATTCTCATTCTCTCACTCTCTCTCTTCTTCTCATTCTCAATTCTCATTCTCAATTCTCTCTCTCTCTCTCTCTCACCCGTTCACTCTCTTGCTCTCTTGGGCCTGCTCAGAGCTGAGTCTACCAGCTCTGAGCAGTGCCCCAATACCCACGCCCTTTACAATAAACCGACTGTGTCCCAAGACCTGCCTATAGAGATCTCTCGTCTCCATCCGTCACCGTCTATGTCCGGCCGTCCCGACTGGACCCCAGAACCCCGTAACCTACACATACTCCCATGAGAGGGTGCTGCTGGTCTCCAGCAGTGGCTGGTGTTCCTCCAACAGCTGTGCTGCAGGGACCTTCAGCACCACTCTGAGCTAATTGCAAGGTTTTAAACACACCAAATGCATTACAGCCTGGCTCCATGTCCACAAACACCCACCAAGAGGAGCATTGCTTGAACGTCTTCAGTTGCAGACCACATCTCCGTACAGATTTAGCTTCAGCAGAGCTGTTGCCTGGTCCTCTTTTCCCCGCCTTGACTTCAGAGCTGCTGTCCTCTCCCAGGTATCCACCACCTCTTATGTTCCAGCCTAGGATATGCCACAAGAGAGAAAAGATCTTAGTCTGCCTTTATTGCCGAGTTATAGGAAATGCTTTAAAGCAGGCAAAACCAGATCTCCACTGGAGGGTGAAATGGGATGAATGGAATGGCCTCCAAAAAATTGTGATTGACAGCTGATTTCATAAGGTCTTGTCCCCTTTTAAATAAATTTCAGGACTTCACCAACAAGACTTGAACTTTGAAGTGCAGGAATGGGATTAAGAGCAGCCATAAAAATGAGCAAAGCTCTCAAAAGTTATGGCCAGCACTATGTATCCTGCCAATTATCAGCTTCTTATGCTCTAGAGAGAAAAACATCACTCAGCTTTAGCTTTCCCGCCTTCCTTGGGGAGATTGGTCATCCTAACTCTCCTTCTTAATGGAGTTAGTTAGTTAACTCCTTCTTAGTAGTTCTTAGTAGAGAGAGACAGGAGTTAAAGAAATTAAATCATTACCATTTTAGGACCAGTAAGATTTGCACTGCTGGTAGCATACATTTGATGGGTATCCCTGTAGCTGCTCTAAATTTAATCTTGTAATTCAGAGATTACAATTCAGAAACTCCTCAAAGAGTAAAACTCCCATTCATCACTTCCAAAACCATGGATGGCATTTCCCAGGTTGCAAACTCTTCCTTCTTTGAGTCTGCAGTGTGCAGGGGAAGACAGCAGAAGAAAAGAAAAAACTTAAAGTTAATTTACTCTATTATTACTATCTTACTTTCTGAGGCTGGTTTTGGGGATGGATACAAACATCAGACCTCACACCCCAGCCTTCCTGGAAGGCACCCTGTTCACAGGCTCTCTGTTGCAGCAGCATGGCCATGAACACATGAACCCCAAAATGGAAACAGGTTGTGAACCCAGCACAGATCACACACGTGGCATTAATATTCAGTCCTTTCAATCCAAGTTTAACCTAACCTGGGTCTTTTTTTCTTTCTTTTAGTTCCTTTGGTATAAACAAGCTCATCTGGAGCAGCACAGCAACTCAGAGGTTGCCCTGTTCCTCCCACCCCACTACCTTTTCTGTCCAGCTCAAAGCCTCAAGGTCCAGGGGAAGCTTTTGAGCTCTGCCACATCTCTACTCTTCACTCCACTGCCCACACTCAGTCAGTACACAGCAGGGTTTAACCAGAGACCATGCCATGAGTGCAGTCCAGGCTGAGACTGAGCAGCTGAAGGGCTGGCAAGAGCCACACAAAACTGTACCTCTACAAGCCATACAACCAGCAGAGCATAAAAGCCAAGGTGCAGAGCACTGCTCTGCACAGAGGCTCTTGCAGCCAAGTAGGTCACAGGAGACATAACACAAGGTTTTCCCCTTCATGAAAGAAGAATCACGTGCTCTTTATGTAGCAAAGAACACGCAATGGAGGCAGCTCTTGCAGCCTGCTGTGCAAAGTCACATTCACAACCTTTTTCAGAAACAGAGTCATATGAAAGCAAAGGGGCTAAAACCTTTTAGCTTTATGGAAAGGAGTTGGAGTGTTTTGGGGATGTTTTTAGTTTGGTTTTTTTAAGTCAGACTAAGAAAAAGTAATTCATTTTAATTATGGCTGTTTAGTGGGTTTCCTGATCAAAGGCAGCAGTGTCTGTGCAGAGATCACTTTTGAACGTCAGGCCTCTCCAGCCCCCAAATAATGTTATTGCACTGGTGAGGTTTTCCTCAGGCTAAGCCTGCCAGCCCTAACCACATGAGCTGCCTGGCAGAGGCATGGTGTGACTAACCTGGATCCAAACCCCTGGTCTGGGACAAAGCAGGCAGCTGGTGCCAGCAGGGCCAGAGATCAAACAGTAGAGCTGGAACACTGCTGGCCAGTACCCTTGCTGTTAGAGTTGGGATTTTTTTCTGGGTTAGTCTGATGGTCCCTCAAGATTTAAAGGCCCTTTTGTTCAGCCTCTCATCTAAAAATGACTTAGTGGCAGATTTTTCCCAGTCTGCCGAATTTCCCCAGTTTCCTACAGAGTCACAAACATCCTCTAATACCTCTAAAATCAGGGAAATCAGTCATAAAATCCTACTCTTTCACAGTATTAAAAAGGAAGGGACAGCAGTTTCTGCCTCCAGCTCTTTATGCTCCTACAAGCAGGAACAAAGACTGGCTGAGCTGAGCAGGGATGGAGATGGCTCTGGAGGATGACACTGACAGCAGTGCGTTCCAGGCTATGAGTAAGCACCATAAGAGGGCTCTCCAAAACAGGAACACCAACAAGCTGTACCAAAGTTCCCCCACATTTCCCAGCAGCACCACATAGTGTTACTTTCTTTTTTAGGTTTTTTAAGTTTTTGTCTAATAGGAGCAAGATTAATTCCATACCAACAGCCAAACTACATGCAGCTACCTCTGACACTGGTAAAAAGCAACCTTGCGGTTCTTTGAACATTTGCTTGGCATCTTCCTGAAGCACTTGACCTACATCTTCCTCCTACTCTTTCTTTTACTTCTGTATATTCAAATTAACTACTTAATGGAGTTATCTGTTTTTCTGTGCTTAGCAGTAATACAAACTCTAATGATACAGAGAAAAGCTTCATAGATCAGTCATGTGTTCAGCCTGTGACATCTGCCACACACCTTATTTATAAAGCAAATCCTCCTTTCCCTTTAGAGTAGCTCATGGGTTGCTGAGGCCCTTTTATACTGCACTAGTCAGACTGGAGATCTTAATTGAAACTAAAATGGTCTCTGCAGGCTGTAGGAGCTAAAGAGCCGTTTCCATTCAATTTGATCAAGAAATATTTAAGCAGAGTTGGACACATGTTTCATCAGGTCTCTTCCTTGGATAAGGGTGGCATCAAGTACCCACTTACCACCACCTCCTGGGCTATGCCTTCTCCCCTCTATCCCAAAAACACCCAACAAGCCAGGGAGGAGCAAGGCTTTGCAGCTCCAAGTAATGGATGGGGCACTGGATAC
This sequence comes from Corvus hawaiiensis, assembly GCF_020740725.1. Lineage (NCBI taxonomy): Eukaryota > Metazoa > Chordata > Aves > Passeriformes > Corvidae > Corvus > Corvus hawaiiensis. The sequence continues at coordinate 10,249,286 of NC_063227.1, read as the reverse complement.
CCCTCCAGCAGCAGCAGCGTGAGATGCTGTCTGTGATGATCACTCAGCACTGCTGCTTTCATCAACCACTGCACGTCAGCAGAACACACAGCTGCACCATGGCAAAATCTGCTTCCCACATGCACTGGGCACAAAAAGCAGCTTTTGACAGACTCCCAGCCAGGAGCCTGCTGGTGTTCACATGTGGCCTCCCAGTGCTGTTTACACCGTTACAAGTAAGCAGTTTGGACTAATGGCATGCATGGCCTTAAAGAGCCACTAAGTGTTACAGAAGCACTTGAGCTAATTAGCAAAATCCACATCAGAAAGTGCAAGTTCCTGCTATCCTTCCTGTTTCATTATGAATACAAGATCAAGAGGTTAAAGACCAGCCTTTAAAAGGTGACCAACACCTAAACACCTTGGCAGTCTGGCCCCAAGCAGTTTGCGTGGGGCTGTGCAGTTCTGGGGTCAGAGCCAGGATCCTTTCAGACAGACACTTGCTGCAAATTCTGGGTTCGTTCTTACAGGCACAAACCTCCTGTAACCTCAGTAGCAGCCCCATTTGCTGATACACAGAGAGGTGACCTTAGCAGGTGGCAGAGCAGGGTCACAGAGTCTAAGGAAATGAGATTTGATCTTCTGAGCACACCTGAGAAGCCCAATCCATTTCTACTGATTGAACAGTGTGACTCAAAGCTCAGCCAGGGACAGAGGAGGGATTTAGAACAGGAAGGGCATGATCTTTTTAAGTATTTCTCCCAAGCTACTTCCACAAGATTGAGACACACGATACCGCAAAAGCCATGAAGAGCCCTTACGTACAATGAGAGAACGATTCCCATGAGAAGATCGTAGGCGTGGATACTGCCCAGCCCAGACACGTCTTCCAGGTCAAGCAGTGGGTGTCATTGCCTGTCCAGTAAAGGCATCCCATACTCATACCAGCCTTCAACTGTGTGTGTGTCAAGTCTGCCTATCCCATCAACTGACCTATGGAGAAAAGGTAAAGTTTTATCACCAGTACAGAGTGACACTTTTGGACCCTCCTCTCATACACAGAAGTGGCAGAGGGGAATTTGTGCAGCTGTTTCTGCAGACAGAAGCAGAAGGTTGGATTTAGCCAAGCAAGCACTTTGCTATGCCAAGAACATTTTCATGTGAAATTGGTCATGTTAGTTTGAACTCAAAGCACGGGATGTGTTATGTTGGTTTAGCAATGATCTCCTTGTCAGGTTACTTAGTATTCAGAATCTTGGACAGAAGAGCAAAGCTACACACTATTTCTTAAAGAAAAATGTAAAGTGTCATTTTATTTTGATGTTTCAATAATCTTTTTTCAAGAGAGATTATGCACTTGGAAATAAAAACCCTTCAGAATTGTTTTTATACTTTGCAATTTTCCATTTTGTGAGAGATTTTTGGCTCTATCACCCAGCAAAACAAATAAACTTCCTTGTGCATCTTGATTACCTTGCCAGAGCATGGGAGTTTCCATGGCCATTAGCATGGAATCAGCATCCCTTGGGAGGTTCTTCCAGAGATTCTGCGTTGTGGTGATTCCACATTCAGTGGCCACACGGGCAGTTTGATCCTCATCCATGTACTCATTAAAGCTTTTAGGTACAGCTGAACGCTGGATAAAGCAGAGGAGTGGAATTGCTATTGTTTTAGGTAATTTTGCTTATGAAAGATTATTTCACAGGTATCCTTAAAACTGGAATTTTTAAGGATAAAAAACTTAGTTCTCAATAAGACCTCTATAAACCCCTGATTACTTGCTCTTTGCTGACTTTCTCACTGCCAGTAATTATTGTGGTTTACCCATCTCCCAGCAGAACCTTTCTTACTTTCCTAATTAAAATTCCATTGTGGGCATCATCTAAGGACTCACAATCCAAAGAACTCAGGCCATTGCACTAAACAGATCCAACTCATCCCTAATGTAAGCCCATTGCAATGGAGTCAACAGCTACACCCAAAACCAAAGAACCAAAGCCTGTGAATAGCTCCTGGGCTTCTCCAGCCTGCCTTTCTCCCACTGGGATTGTTCTCTACCAAAATTCCCTGGGATTTTTAGCAATGTACTTTTCAACAAAGTAACCTGGGCTTTAAAGATCTTGTTTTAAGGGTACATCCTGATGTTTCAACTGCATTTGGCTTCTCCCCATCCCTAATTGCCACTCCGCATACTGCGCTAATGAATGGTGGCATCCCCAGTGCTGAGTCCCACCACCATCACAAGCCATGACCACCTTAAGCATCTCTTGGCTAAGCTTGCCATATTTTGCTGGTTTAACCTTTCTTTTCCAACACCCCAAATATTTCTGCCCTTCTCACAAGTCTTAATTAGCTAAGGAAAAGCTCCAAACCCCAACGATGCCCAAACCTGAGCACAGCCACTGATGAGGAATATGTAACATCATGTGGTAGTGGGTAATACCATGAAAATGCCCATTTGTCTGGATAACTGAGATTCATTCCAAATTCATGCCTAACATGGTAACTAACACACCACCCTAATGCCAATTATTAGCTTCAAAGGCAGCAGCACAGACTAGTGCTGTAGACAGATAATATCAGACATCCCTATATTAAAGCAAACACAAATGATTTAATTTCATTTCAGATTCACCTGGAAAACTCTGGCTCTCCCATATTCTTGTGCTAGTCCCCCTTGGGAATGGCATCAGCTGTGTTCACCCATCCTGGTTCCATCCCAGATGTCGTTGCTGTCCGTTTGCAAACCTGGGCTGGTGGCACCACGCCTTGACCAGCAGTCAAGGCTGTCAATGCAACATGTTCTAATAGCAGTTCCTGACTGTATTAAGGTGAAAATAAGTCTCTTGGGGAAAAGTTAATGATTAATTTCAGAGATTAAAAACCCCAAACCAGTTACAGTGGGTTCTCATCTGATTTTGTATTAATAAAATGAGCATCAAAGAAGTTTAAAGTGATTTGGGCAGTAAAGTTGCAAGATATCTTCTGGTTCAATCCAATTTTAACAAGGCATTTTATTTTTCAGTTTAGGAGCATTTCAGTAGCTCTCAGAGAGTTTTAACTAGCTTGTTTCATGGAATAACATGTTGCAACACGTGCTGGGTGCCCTGTGGATGACAAGCAGTCTGTACTGACTAATCCACGTAGGTCCTGTTGGAGAAACCACTCAGGTCAGTGGGAATTGTCCGAACTGAAACCAGCTGTTTGTGCAAGCTTTTATATGGGCCTGGCTTATTTCAAGCTTTAACTCACATTTGCTCTACCTCCTGTCGGAGGACCCGATCTTCTCAACTACTTGTGTTTCTGGATCTTTATGTTCTGTGAACAAAATATCCAGGGGACCCGCTCCCATGGCCAGTGTACCATGATGAGCTACATAGGATGATGAGGAACCATGCTGGAGTCCTACACTCCGACAGGAAGGAGTATAGTGCAGTTAAAAGAGAATATCTGCATAATGCATATTTGCTTCTCATTGCCAAGAATAAATTCCATTAATATTTTTAGTTGCCTTTTCCAAGGTTTCTGTGTTGTGTTCTTTACAAAATTACTTTCAACACAATCTTGTGCATCTGTTTTCATTCATTAAAGAGTTTGTTTCCTCATATGATAAAAACAAATCTGGCAGCTGGCATCTGTGCAGAGCAATAGCAGTGCCAAGGCATCATCAAGGCTTTTGCAGTTTGAGGCTGGATCTAGACCTCACAAAATATTCCACAACCTTTTCTCCTCTTTCTCAGCTAAAATTTCATTGCAGCAGCTACAGCAGTGCCTTCAGCATCCAAAATCTGGGAAGACAGTGCAAATTCATGGGCAACTCCAATAGGATGCAGGCAGAGGGGTAATACCTCCATAAACTCATGCATCAGCTATTCAGCTCCCCCATGCGAAAGCACTGGTTGTAGGAAACCCTCATGCCATGGGGATGAAAGCAGTGCAGAGCTATTAAACATTACAAGGTTTATATATAAGTGCTGCAAAACCATGGAGTTTTGTTTATATTCTCTCCTGATGCATCCTGTAGAATTCTGTATGAGCCTTATTTGTGCAATGGTTATAAAGCCAGCAGAATCTTTATAGTCATATTAAATTCTACAAGTCCCTCCAATACTTGGATGTCAGAGGGACTCTCAGGGGTTGCAGTGATTGTTAGGAGTGGCCAAAGTCTCTGGATGCCTCTTCACGTGACATAAATCTTTAGCTCTAAGGGCTAACTTGGAGTGAAACTCACCATCAGAGTCAACACAAGGGCTACATTTCACTTAAATGCCCCTTAAACTGTGAAAAAAGGGTATTTCTTGTGACTTTGGCAAAGCAGCAAATTTCACTCTGATGAAAGTAAAACCCTCAGCTAAGGCACGTACAACGTATCACCTAGACCAGCCCATTGAATAACTGGGTAATGTTTCCCTTCTCCCAAATTGTGAATTGTTATTTCCATTGCTAATCTAATATCTTTCCATCAGTTACACAGCCACTTACCTTGGTTTTGTCCATATATTTTTGTTGGAGTTTTTAGAGGACCCTCAAAGAACTACTCGGTCTTATCCCTTGGACTCCTTCTAGAAGGGATGTATAGGGGGAATATTTTCATTATGGGGAGTTTCCTCCATTAAGACCCCATGAAATTCCAAGCCTAAATGTATAAAGCCACCACTGGGAATAGTCACCAAGAGAGCAAATTGTAATTCCATATTTCAGGATCAAAGCAAAATGCACATTTCCCAGTTGATCAAGTTGAACTTTATACCAGACACCGGAACCTAGAAATACCTGCTCCTAAAGAGGGAGCAGAAGCATATTGTGCAACACATACATTCAGTGGGAAACAACATGAATTTACAGTCCAGATACACCCACAAATTGCTCAGAAATAAGTCATTCACAGAATTGATTCAGGGGACGGTATGGAATAAGGAATACTCTGCAAATAACTGCTAGGACCTTAGTTAAGCACAGACAGGAGCCTTCTCCTAGAGATAGAGAGGAAAGCACACCGTGGATCTGCCAGTCAGAGCATGTGTTTCCTGGCCATGGCACCTCACCACAGGGCATGCTGGACCCTGCTGGACCACACATGGCTGTGGCACAGCCTGCTCCTTCCTTGGAACAAGAGCAAACAGAGGAGGCAGCTGCCCATTTTCAGACAGGTTTCAGTGTGAGCACAGACATGCCCCAAGCCCTGCCTCAGCACAGGGTCAAGCACTGCAGGTCTTTGCCCGGTCTTGTAGTCACCTGGGTTGTGATCCTGTCCAGGACTGCTGCTGTCCAATCAGCCCACTACCTTTCCTCCCTGCTCCTTTTTAACCTCCCAGTGAATTGCTGGGAAGTCTTTAAAATACATCAACTCCACGCAGATTATTTTTAAGCAAACAATTGGCAAAAAGGTGGACTGCAGCTTAATTGGTAAGCCAGGATTTGGTCAGTATTAAATCCTCTCTCCAAGTGTTGGGAGATGATTTTTTTTTTTCTCCTTCATTTCACAAGTACTGTGGCAAGAAAGCTTTCTAAAATCATAGAATAGTTTGGTTTGGAAGGTACCTTTAAAGGTTATCTTTTTCAGCCCCCTGACATAGGCAGGGATACCTTCCAGGTTTCTCCAAGACCCATCCAGCCTGACCTTGTGGATCCACAGCTTCGCTGGGCAAGCTGTGCCAGGGCCTCACCACCCTCAAAAGGAAGAATTTCTTCCCACTATAACCCTGCCCTCTGTCAGTTTAAAGCCATTCCAGTTTGTCCTATCACTCCATGGCCTTGTTCCCATTCCCTCTCCAGCTCTCTTGTAGCCCCTTTAGGCACTGGATGGGGCTCTCAGGTCTCCCTGGAGCCTCTCTTCTCCAGGCTGAACAGACCCAGCTCTTGCAGTCTGGCTCCAGAGCAGAGCTGCTCAAGCCCTTGGAGCATCTTTGTGTCCTCCCTGATCTCACTCCAGCAGGTCCACATCCTTCTGATGTTGGGGGTCCCAAAGCTGAAAGCAGCATCGCAGCTGGGGTCTCAGGAGAACAGAGTGGAGAGGTAGAATCACCTCCCTCAACCTGCTGGTCAAACTTTTGATGCAGCCCAGGATACTGTTGGCTTTCCAGGCCGAAAAGGCATGTTGCCAAGTCATGCCCAGCATTTCATTCTCCAGAATATGAAAAGAAAAAAAGTTTTGTCTGATTTTCCTTATTTTTGACTATTTGGAGATCAATGGGGAGAAAGAATTGTGGTTTTCCACTTTGGGATTTGGGGGTTTTTGTTGTTTTGGGTTTTTCCCCCTCAGTCCTGACTGATCTACAAAGCACCACTACACACACCACTTTCCATGATCTAAACTTGAAAGTCCTGTTTCTGCCAGTCCCAGAAAGCAGCCCCTTATAACACCCAGCTGAAAGCATGTCACAGCAAAATGCATCTCTTAACACATCTTTTGACAGAAGGGTTTGTTATGTGAACTCCAAAGCACATGAAAACATTTTGCCTTCACAGATCTCAGCAGGAGTTGCCTTATTTTTGTTTCACATCGTAAAATTCTGCCAATTATTTTTAAACAGAAAATGAGCCCAATTAGGAGAATGAGAAAGGAGGAACCCAAAGACTGACACACATGAGTTTGACCCACGCTGTCAGAACTTGCATTTAATGGTTGAGGTCCATCACCCATTTGTGCAAGTCCTGACCGAGCCCTTCGTGCTCCAGCTCTCCCAGAGATGTACCCTGGCTCTGTGGTAATAACAGCTCAGCTGAAACTGAGCCAAAGCCCCAAACTTCCTCTCACAAAAGATGCAAAAACAGATTCTACAGAACACCTGTGTAAAACATTATACCCCTTTTTCTTTGATTTTCTTATGGAGCATGAAGGCAAAGTTTAAGTCTTTGTTTCTCTATAGATGAATTCAAAACGTACCAGTGCGAAGACTCACAAACTCAGAAGCAAGTATCAGAGTAGGAGTCCAATTGCTCTTTTGGACAAAGCAGAAGGAGTTAGTGGATCTTTTCCTGTGCACTAGACATGGTTTATTATGCTGGGCGCAAAGGATGGCTGCAGAGAGAGATCAAAGCCCAAACATTACACAGAGACATTAGCTGAAGGTTTATCACACCTGTCATGGGATGCAAAACCATGTTCCTGTGGTCATTGGAGACCTCATGACCTCTCAAAGTAGTTGACCACAGAATCCTGGTAAAATACCAATAGCCAATTACATTTTGGCTTTAAGCATCGACTGCTGTGTGAACCAACCAAGGGAATCTCTCGTGTTGGGTCCAGAGAGCCCCACCAAAGCTCACTGCACTTGGCTTTCAGTGAGGAACAGTGCAAAGGGCAGGGATCAGAACTGATTAGATTATTATCAGCTATTTAGGTATTTAAGGCAACCTGAAGGTAGATTTGGCCCTTCCAGGAACAAAGCTGAAATGGAACATGAACCCTCCTCGATTGCTGGGCGAGCATAAGCTCCCCTTCTGCACAATATCCACGGCACTCAGAATTGCTCCTGGAGATAAACTGGCCTCCATTTGCTGCCTTTTAATCAGGACTGGGCTTGCCAAATATTTTGATTGGCAATACCCCAGAAGCAGGTTTCCTGAATACAATCACTTTCTTTTTTTTCAAAGTGTGTCAATAAAGGGAAAATGAACAGTGAGTTGTTCCTTTGATTTGTTTCCTGAGATTTTGAGTTGAAAAAATATGAACGTGCTATCAATGCTGTTAAGACACATTCCTCCCAAATACCACGGCAACATAATAAAAAAGGCCATTTTCAAGGTCCCCACACCTTGCCCAAGCACAGGTCTCATCCCCTCACCACACAGATGCACAGTGCCTTTCCCATGGCAGGACAGAAGGTGTCCCAGGGAAGCCAACAGCTTTACCACTCATTTCCACCAGGCTGTAGTTCTACCTAACATGCTACAAAGCTTCAGCATTAACAGCACAATATAAAGTTACTTAACACCAAAACTTATCCTATATTTGCACACACTCCACTCTGGCTGAAGAGAAATTCGTGTATATCCTGGAAAGAAGAACTGGCATTTACTGGTTTGGGCCATTCTTAGGAGTTTATCAACAACAACATGTCCAACGCTGGCTCCAGGAAGACATCAGTAACACTATGAAACATCTGGCCCTATAAGTCACATATACAATATAGCCATAAATTTGTAATAGTTCAGCTCTTATACTTTAATTCAAATTTTGACCAGCCCTCACACAATTCTTACAGCAGTTTGTATCAAATGATCATAGAAGGAGCAGTAGGTATCTCCAAAGAAGCTATCTGCTGTTTCACTGTGCTTCATTAACTCCAAGCTCCAGCCAAGAGCAAAACAACAAAAAACCCAACAGTTAGCTTAATTGGTTGAAAAGCAGTCATTTTCATTTTCTGTTCTTTGTGAGGGTTATGCTCCTGTGTTTTCAGATGTGGTTACCTTCATTTTTCTTAGACCAGCTCCTCATTTGCTCTCTCCCCTGCTCACAGAGCACTTGTGAACTGGAGAGGCAGAGGGATAGGGAAAAGCATCTTTTAAATTTAAAAATTGGAAACTGGAAAACCACATGAAGTTTTGTTCAGTGCTATGAATGAGACACAACCAGGGGCATTATTTAAGGTTGCAGGGCTGTTCTAAGCCAAACTAGGGCAGCACACAGGCCCCTTGATGGCATTTCATGGGGGGGATGAGACTCTCCCAAGGGTGATCCACCCACATCACCTTTGCTTGCTTAGAGCCAAGACCTTTCAGTCCTGCAGCTGCACAGGTGTTGGTGGTAGGAAAAGTTACAGAGTGAAGCCCAAGTGCCTTTCCATTTTCTGAAGGTCTCTCCTAAACTGAGCTACACACCCAAGAGCAGGGGGGCTCTGCTGAGGCTGCCAGATAACCCGGACTACACTGAAGAGTCCAGTTTTACCTTTTTCCTCACTACTATTATGACTCCTTCCTCTCTTAAGCAAGAGAGCGCCTTGCAAGCAGCTCAGTTCCTCAGGGCTTTGCATGGTGTCTGTGGGAAAGGCAGACACAGATGGATCCACCAGCTCAGGCTTTGCTTTCACAATAGGACTGATGGATGGATTCCTTGATGATGCACACACCATAGCCCACCAGTGACTCACAAACAAGGAAAACTCAAACCAAAGCTGCACATGGGGGGGAAAAATGCCTAAAAGTTACATTATTATGTAAAGTGAGTGGGTCTATAGTGCTGAAAATCATTTCTGAGAAACCCACAATGCCAGGCAGAGTGCCACAACCCTCGTCCTGCTTATTGTGCCTTCTCAGCCTCAGTAATGGAAAATTTCTGCTTTGATTAATGGGTCCATGGCTTGTTTTTCTGCGTGGAAACAACCCCTCTAAAATCAAGGCATCATCACACAACAAGTGGTGTCACCCTCCAGCTCTTGCGTGGGAGCAACTCTGAATGCCTCAGCCCCCTGCTGGGACATCACAGAACCCACTAAGGGCTTCGAGGACAGAGCAAGGGAGGGAAATCCGGGATAAACATACAATATTGCTCATCTCAAATTTTTTAGCATTAGACAGAAAAGCAAGAGCTCAGCTTTGATGCTGACATGCAAACGTTTCACACGGGGGGGGGGATGGCACAGAGACCTGAGCAGTGAGCAAGGGGTGTCTGCACTCTACATTTCCTTTGTAAACTGAATCAAACCGCTAAACAACATAATCATGGCTGTATGATTAACATACACACACTCCTGCTGTGTTATTGCTAGTGGTTATATGTTATCTAGTCAAAACTCACAACATTTCCACTTTGCAATAGCCTGAGTGTTCAAGAGCACAAAAGTCTCCCACAACCTTTTCCTCCGGCACTCAAACACCTTTAAACACAACCCTCCAGTCTTCCAGAGCCACCTTACCATAGAAATCCTCCACGTTCAACCAGACTGAGCTGGTCCCAATCAGACGCAGAGGGAAAATCTGCCAAATAAAGCTGCCACCCCACCTGAAGGCTTTTAACTTGCCAATTGGCAAAGCTGCGGTGATAAGGGGAAGAAATGAGTGACCTTGGGGCAAAGCCTACAGGAGGATAATGCAACAGCTGCCCCCGCAAAGCAAGAGGGAGGTGCCACTAGGTGGTGACAGTGCTCACAGAAATCAAACTACCCAGGAACTGTTCCAGCTGGGAGCATGGGTTGGAAATAAATGATTAGTGCTTTTTGTTTCCAAGGAATGAGAACTAATGGAATTGGTGTTGTGGGCAAGAGCACCAAGAGGTGTTCGGTTACTGATAAATAGAAGAGTGAATGAATTCATCTGCTTGGTGTGAGTGTGAAATGAGCTGTTTCTGCATCATCATCATTAGAAGCAGAAAAACTCTATTTTTCTTCCTTTCCCCATGCCCGCTCCCTTGCACCTCCAGTGCCCTTAGGCTGGGATCAAGTGTAATCTGGGCTGTGGGATCCCCCTGACATCCCCAAATGGAGCTGATCATCTTCCACGGAGAGACTTCACTTGCTCTGCCGCTTGTCCCAGCACAGGAGGAGCCCAGTGTAAGAGCTGCTGCTGGTGACCCACCTGGGCACTGCCCTTGTACTGCTTTTCCAACACATTTCTGTTCCAAGCTCTTGGTTTACACCACATTCAAAGTAACACCTCAGCAGCTTTATGGCAGTCCACTAAATAATCTTGAATTCAGTAAAAATGGGTGGTTACAGATAACCCATAAAATCTATAAACGCTGATAAGCAGGAATTGGATTGTACCTGGTTACCTTGGTTTGTTTCCTGTGCAAATACTTGTGTAAGGGATGTTTTATCCTCCAAAAAGCTTCTCTCCCACTTTCCTGAAATCAGAGTTGTATGAGAATGAACAAGTTCACCTACATATTTCATCTAAGAGTGTGACACATCTCCAGATATTGGATTTGTCTTTCGTTTTTTATTAATCACCTAAAGGATGCATTCAAGAAAATGTAAATTTTTCAATAAATGGCAGCAGAGGAGAAACTTTTTCCTGGCATTTAATTATCTTTGTCATCTCAAAATCAAGAGCTCATTTACATCTGGTTGTCTTGTCACTGTAACACTCTCGTCTAAAACATGAGAAGGAGCCCAACTTGAAAAAACCCTACAATACCCAGATTTTTCAAAAATCCATGTGCATGTTGTGACCTGATCTTTATTAGACTTGTGCTCCCTCTTGACTTGCTTCAGAGCTGCATTGAGCAAAGCTAAGTGATCCCATCATTACCACAGAGCAGACAACAAATCCACTGGGTTTTCTTCTGTTAAATATATCCACAGCATGGTGAGAAGAGGGGAATGTCTGGAAAGGACAGAAAACGTAGAGAAACAGCGATAATATTTGCAAAAGTACAGGAAAAATAATGTTCTTTCAAAGATGGAAAGATAAAAAAACCTGTGGGTAATTCTGAAAAAGAGGAGGGTTACTGATCCGTAATTATTATCTGACTCTGGGTTTTGTTTAGCTCCTTCGTAATCCAGCAAAAATGTTCTCCTCTCTCCCAAAGCGCAGCCCCATCAGTCAGACAATGTGAGCACTGCAGGCCAGGGCTCTCCACTCAGAGAGACAAAAGGGGGTGTAGGTGATCTGTGCTGAGCCTCAGATCAGTGCAAATCAGAGCAAATCCCATCTTTCAGACCACTACTGTAAACCACACTCCTGTTCTCATGGCTGAATGGGATGCAAAGGAAGCATGGCAAGTATTCCTGCAGGGACAGAGCATTCTTAGGATCACAGAATTGTTTAGGTTGGAAAGGCTTTCTAAGATCATCAAAGCCAACCATTTGATGCCAAGCCCACCACTAAACCATGTCCCCAAGCGCCACACCTACACGTTTTTAATCCCTCCACAGATGGTGACTCTACCACTGCCCTGGGCAGCCTTTGCCATGGCTTGGCCGCCCTTTCAGTGAGGAAATTTTCTTTAATATCCAATCTAAACCTTCCCCTTGAACAATTTGAAGCTACTTCCTCTTGTCCTATTGCTTATTCCCTGGGAGAGAGATGGACCCTACCTGGCTCCAACCTCCCTTCAGGGAACTATAGAGAGCAAGAAGGTCCCCCTGGAGCCTCCTTTTTCTCCAGGCTGAGGCCCCCCAGCTCCTTCAGCTGTGCCTCATCAGTCTTGTGCTCCAGACCCTTCCCCAGCTCCATTGCCTTTCTCTGGATATGCTCCAGCCCCTCATTGTTGAATGTGGTGATCTTAAAGGTCTTTTCCAGCCTTAACAATTCTGATTCTACAAGTGTCTTTCCTGTAGTGAGGGGCCTTACTGCCCAACAAAAAAGCATTTACAAAACCACAGTTCAAGAGCATGTAGAAAGGAAAAGATATCTTCTCTGACTTGGCAAACAGCTGTCAAGTGCATCCGCAGAGCATTTTCACCTTCCCTTCATGAGTGATGCTCAAACACATTAGTTAATGCTTAGCCCCAAATGTGTGTTTTGTTGAGTTCTCACATGGGAACACACACACATATGTCAGCACAAACTGAGCTATTCCCATTGCAAATCCCCTTTGCTTAATGATAGCACCAATTTTACTCATTTCTAAACAGTCTCCTCTCTTTGTTCAAAAATCACTCACGTCTAAATGGAAAAAAAAAAGCCAGTGAATTTTTCAACCAAAAAAACTCAGGTTTCAGTTTTACAGTGAGTGTGAAATACCCAGTTCTGTCAGTTTTCACTTTTATTAAACACTGCATTTATTTGCACAGCTCTTCTCTTACCCAGGCTGGTAAGTGACTGGAAAATCAAGGTTTTGTCTCTTCCAAGGCCTTATAACCCCTGACAGCAGACATTGCCAATACCCCAGTTTAGCATTGGGTCTCTTCTCTGGAATGAGGTGGGATGCCCTGAACTCTCCTGAGGGAACAGCCACCAAGGGGACACCTGACATGGGTGGGTCCTTTCACGGGGATATAGGGTGCTCCAGGGGAGTTCCCCAGGATGGAGGTGTCCTCAGCTGCTAACAGTTCTTCTGGTAGAACCACAGACTCGGCTGTGGAGAGTATGGCTATGAAAAAATACTATGCTAGAAGGTATAAATAAAAAATATTTCTTTTCAAAGTTGTGCTCTGATTTTTTTCTCAGCTGTACAAGCATTTTCGTGAAAACTGGAGACCAAAAGACCATTCATGTATGGAGCCACCTGGAAACAAAGGCAGCAAAGAACTTGAGACAAAAAAGGAAATTTCTTTCCCCATGTTCCAATCACGGAGCATTGGTGGGGAAGGCAGGGGATTCCCTGCTATGATATATCTTTTGTGTTCTCCCCTTTATGCCAGCTGTAGGCCCTGGGCTGTGAGCTGAAAGCCAACATGCATCCCAAACCATGGGATTTTCTGAATCACCCCTTTTTCTCATTGTGCTGCATCTGCACAGCAGAAAGACGACCTTGACAAGTTGCCTGATTGCTGCAGGTGACACCCAAGCTTGTCCACTGTCACTGCAAACACCACAGTGGCTTTAAAACCTGATGGGAAAATACCATTAGCACTAATTTACAAGTGGTTAATTGGTGCTTGCAGTCAAGGCTGCACCACCCTTCTTGGGGAAGCTGGGATGGGAAAGAGCTGGTGTCCCCCCTTTGGCAGCCAAGCTTGGGGCCAAACAAACACCTCATGGAGGCAACCAGAGATTTGGGGAAAACACCTTCAGTGTTTCGAGATTAAAGGCAGGGTGTCAGCAAGAGCAAGCAGGTGCCCTCAGGATCTGCAGCTCCTGTCCTGGTTCCCCGGACAGCACTGTGCTCCCAGCCCCAGAGCCCCCACATGCCTCGGGTGTCAGGTGGGGACACAGCAATGGGAGGGACACGCAGCCCATTCCTGCCACAGTGCAATAACAGAACTGCTTGAAAACAAACTGCCTGTGGTTAGTGCAATGGAAAATATGCAAGAACATTCCTTTCCCCAGTACACACTTGCCCTCAACCTACTCCGCAGCTGGTGCAGAGCTCCTCCTGTGCCCCACACCTTCGGGTCCCAGCACTCCCCAACATCCATTTTTGTGCATCTCCGTGAACAAAGAGATTTCATGACTTTTATTCCAACCATTAATCCACATTGCCTATGTCATGGTACACTCCAAAACTCCCTTCAGGACCGCCTGGGTGCTGAGCAGATGTAGGAGAAGCCTTGTCCCCATATCAGTGAGGGCAAACATATCTCTATTTTGGAGAATACTGCTTTCCATTGTGGTCCAAGGTCACCCACAACAACAAGAGGGGTTCAATGTTATAACCAGTGCCACCAAGATGACAATTACTTTTCCAGATTTATGAAAAACAAAAATCATTTAAATATTGCATCATATAAACAACCTGGTTCTTGAGCATAGGCTCATTTATTCCTTCCCAAACCAGATGTGTGGTAGAAGATGTCAATGCAAAGACACCACCAAACAAATGTTTTCTACAGACACAGAGTTTATCTAGCCTTCATTGAAATAATCTGCTGTATCCCAGCAGTGAATGCTGCAAATTGACAATGATTTCCATGTTTCCCCGACTTTCTGGCATGCATATGGAAGTGTGTTGCTATAAAACATAAGCAAGAATTTCAGACTAATTAAAGGGATTTTATCTGGTTAAAATCATATCTTTCTTTTTTTTTTTTAACAGACATCTCCTTGCCTGTGTTTTCTAAATAGCATCTTAGATTATTAAAGTTTTACGAAGCTAATTTACATTATGCTGTTTATTGTCTTCTGTTTATTTTTGCATGTCTCCCTGTATAGTCTAGTCAGCCCTACCTTTCTTCCCCAGACCTGGAAAGTGCAAATCAATGGCATTTTCAGACTCTCTCGCCCGAAAGCAGGAGACAGGATGGATCAGTGGTTAGGGCACTAGACAGAAATACAACTCCCTGCTGCCAACATCCCGTGGGATCCTGAGCAAGGCGCTCACCCGCTCTTTGTCTCTTTTCCCCATCTGTAAATCACCATTTTCCTAACTCACAGGGCTGTCCCAAAGCACACAACATTTCTTTTGAGCGAGATAATGAGGTGCAGACAATAGCTCGTAGCCACCTCTGTGCCTGCCACCACTGTTAATCAAAAAAAAGCTACAAAAGGACTGAAGGGAGCTGCCTGCTGTAATTGTAGGCAGGAATGAAGCTGTAGGTGAAACATCTGACTTTGAAGAAAGGAGATACATGAAAGTGTGCAAGGGCGCTTCAGTCCCTGGGGTGGAATGTAAATACAGCTTTCCCAGCAAACACTCTACTCCAAAACTGGAGTAACTTTATTCAGGCATAAACACTGCACTTTAAATAGCACAGCAGTGCCTTATCTGCTTATCTTGACTATTAAGGAACCCTTTGTTTTCAGCAGATTGCCACTAGCCTGAGTGATGATCTTGTGATTCCTGCGGTGGGTATTAACCAGAATAGGATTCTGCATAGCAGCCAGGGATGCCTGTTTTTCCCTGGTGAACTCTTCACACATTGCAGACAGCCTGTCCAGGTGTGGCTGGAGCTGCACAGAGGAAAGTGTAGGGAAAGAGGAAGGCAGGACCTTCTTCTTCTCCACTACATGCCACCCTGACATCTTAGAGGTTATTTATGGCCTTGAAGACACGAAGCACATTCCCAAAAGTCCCAAGTCATCCCTCAAAAGGGCATCCTAAGGCAGCTGACCCAGAACATTGCAGGCTGTGATTTCTCACATGTATCTCTCCCTGCCCTACTGCCCAGTGTAAAGCAGGCAGGTACCAGAGCATCAGAGGCAGGTCCAGATCCCTCTCTGAGCTCTGTTAGAGGCTTAGGTGTCCCCAGTAAATCAATATTGTTACCTTATGAAGTCTGAGAAATCAAGCAAAGGTTCTGGAGCAGAATCTGTAAAACACTTTATTTAATCCAACCGGTTGTTCCCTCTGTCTTCTGTACTGTAAAATTCAACAGGAAGATACATGAAAGGATGATGGTATAGAGTTTCCCATCTCAAACAAATAAAATCCAACCCAGAGTCCAAAAGAATTTCCATCTAACAGCTGATATAAACAAGTCTGGGGCACCAGGTTAGCTCCTTCTCTGACAAAGGCAGCATCAGGCAGGGTGGCCCTGCTGCGGTTCTGGCCAGACTAAAGGGGAAGGGAGCTGAGATAACACTCATATCACACCCCACAGGACTCACCTGGGAGAGCACCACCCAGGCGGCCTGGTAGGCTGGGCCTGGGCAACTCCAGTGTGCAATGGCCCTGGTAAAAACATGAAATATAGTAACAAACAGGTTTTACTATAACTGAATTCCCAGAACTTGGCTGCGCTGGTAGGAGTCCAGTTCACTGGCACATTGCAGGGGGTCAGGAGCTGCACTGCTCTTTGGGGCATGATGTTACATTCTCCACAGGCCCATTCAATCAGTTCAAAACTCTATATAAATACCAATGAACGTGTTCATCCAAACTGCTGTGGATGCTGGGTTACATGAGCTCCTAAAGCATGTGCTAATCTCCAGCAATGGGAACCATTTGTTTTCTAAAGGTTACAGAGTGATCAGGTCTCCTATTTGTAAGAAAACCCTTCAAGAAGAACCTAATTTATCTGTTTTCTCCTAGATACACAGGCTAGTAGCCATGATCTATCATTCAATTACTAGTAAAATAAAAATATGCACCACTGTACACACACTGGTGACAGCAATACCTGTAATTACCGGGTAAAGCCCAGTTTGCCCTAGAACACTAGCTGGTTGTAATTACTTACATTTACCCAATTTCAGCTCATCATACCCCTGACTATGCAGGGATCAGCAGCACTTTTATGAAAACCCCTCTGAAGATGGTGGTGCCCATGGAGCGTTGAGTTGCCTTTGGGGAATGTGAGCACCAAGAACTGATCCATTCCATCAGTAACTCTGGTGATACCAGATGGTTCTCAGAATCAGCCCCTCTCTTGCCACCCTGAGGCAAGGGAAGCCCAGCCAGGCACATCTGCAGAATCACATTCATGCACCAGCACTCTCTGAGTCAGGATCAGCCCCAGGGAATCGCGGGCAGTAAGTGCAGATCCCATGGATAATGAGGGGCATCAACCAAGTGGACATGTCAAGATATTTTTCAAAGCAGAAGGCAAATAATTAAAAGCTTGTAAATGCTCTAATACTCATTTCTGATAAGAGCTGCTGATTTGAACCATGGGTACTCATTTATTCAGCAGGATGTTTGTTACAGCATGAATTTGACCTTAGCAATGTAACCTACGTCTGTGTTTCTACTCTGAATCAGGCTTCTAAGCAGCCCATACCTGGCATGTTTTTTTCACTGAGGCTTCATGAAATATTAAGACTTAGAAAGAAAATTAGAAGATAAATATTTTCTTTACTGAACACAGATGATTCCATTCTTCTTGCCACTGGTTTACAAGCATTTAAGGCAGAGATGGGTAGACAGAGCAGGAGCTGAAGGTCTTTCCAGGCCTGCAGCTGCTCAGTGGGAACACACAGAGCACCAATACAGAGCTGTACAAATGTCAAGACAGTCCCATTTTTGATAGCAGATTTTATGTAAAGTGCTTTAGCTCCTGAAACAGCTACTGGAAAAACACATGGAATCAAACTCAATCATCTGGGCAGAAATCATATTGGAAATATAGAAATAAAGAGATAAAGAGGAAAAAAGCAAAATACTGAAATGGTCTGTGTGATTTCAAGGGTGGCAGGTGGTTCCCAAAGGCTGTTTTACCTTTTTACCTGCTGTTCCTCAGGGCAGCGCAGGGGTACCCACTGTCACACACTCCTCTGCCATGGCTCACCACCGAGAAATTCCGTGACACCTCTTTGCCTCTTCCTTTGGGAGCCTATAACTGTTGTTCCAGCTCACAGCAAGTATTACTACTAGTCATACTGTTATCCAGCTGTTTGCTTTGAGAGTTTTATTAAAAGAAAAAAAGACAACAATCATATTTAGCTTTATGGACGCTTTTCTGTAACAAGACTTTTCCAGATGTTCTGCCCCTTGATGATGCAAGCCACAAAAGCATGTTTTATCATGACATAAATACAAAGCAAGATGAAAGTCATGGAAATGCCTGTGTGTTCTTTTCTTAACACAGCTGTATTTGAGTTGGTTTTTTGTATCTGTCAGGCATAAATCA
Organism: Corvus hawaiiensis; assembly: GCF_020740725.1. Taxonomy (NCBI): domain Eukaryota; kingdom Metazoa; phylum Chordata; class Aves; order Passeriformes; family Corvidae; genus Corvus; species Corvus hawaiiensis. Next base: position 10,231,254 of record NC_063227.1, on the reverse strand, counting down.
AATGGGGGAAAACAATCCTGAGAAGTCATCCATTCCTTGACAGAGTCAGTGTTTTCTGTCACAAATATTAGTCTTTGTCAAGAATTGTTCTCCACTATAAATTTCCACTTCCAGCATTAACGGAGAGGTTAAGTTAAATGTTATTGAAGCATTTCCAAGCCTGGACTGGAAAGTTCTGAAAGTTGCTACATTTATTGATCTGCATTATGAAAGATTAAGTAATGAGTACAGTGTAAGAGGAATGCACGTCAGCTATAATTCCTAATTTCTCTTCCCAGCAGTGCCAAAACATTCATGAGTGGCTATGGCCAAATTGCTGATTTGGACAAGAGGTTTTTTTCATATTTTCTGGAGACATGATAATTAATCATTAGTTTAGGTGTTCAGATGAAACTTCCTAATCAGTGAATACAAATAATTCTTTAGTTTAAACTTTTCACATTAAATTGTTGGAGCCCTGGCAAGCAGGATATCATATAAATGAAAAACAGGCTGAAGTGATAAAAAGTGTTACTGTGTAAGCACAAAATACAGCCGTACCAGGAGAAAGAGCAGCCAGTTTTTTCTGACGTTTCCCAAGCAAAGCACTACTTGCGGCGAGCCCTCGGCTGCACATTACCTATATCCTGTATGAATGAATCTCTTTTTTGTGTGGTTGTTCAAAGCCAATGTGTCCGTTTCTACAGAAGCACCCACAGGATCACCGAAAACCACATATTCAGTTCTTGTTAATGTCAGCAATGACGTACCAGAGCACGTACTTGTTTGTCCTGTAGAAATACAGGACTTCCACCGCTTGAGCATGAGCCTGCTGCCGAACGCCTGTTCAGATAGAAAAAAAAAGAAGAAAAAAGTTGTTGACATGAGAGGAAAAACCAGGTTTCCTGTTTGAACTCTGACAGGTACTGGAAGATATGAGTAACATCAAATCTTGGTCTGCTCTAAAGGCAGTCTGTGGTCAGGGGGTTCTCACATTTGTTTGTGTGGAACAGCTTTGAATTGTTTGCAGATACCGCGCAGAAGAAACTCAGAGATCCTTATCAGGGTGCAGGGCCTGTTATGAAATATGTGCGTTTGTGAGTAGGTTACAGGAGATCAAAACGGCTCCAGATGAGATGCCTCACATGCTGTAAATGTGGTAGATGCTCCCGAGATACCTCTGAAAATATCACATCGCAGTGTTGTCGAGTACAGGCAGTAGCCACCCTTCTTTCCATTTGTCACTGTGTGGCAGGCGAATGGAGTTTGGGGGATTTTTTCCAGATCATTCTTTGGGGTTTTTTTACGTGTGTGTGTCTGTCTGACTGTTCAAATTAAAAACTTTCCTTGGTTATGATTTTCACTAACAGAACTACTCAAATGGTTTCTGAAGGGGAAACCTGCAGCAAGGACAGACAGGGGAGATTCTGTGTGAGTGGTACAGACTATTCTCCAGCAGCAAGGAAAGTGAATAGACCTGGATGGGGATGCAGCAGGCAGAGCCCTTGGTGAGCCAACAGGACAGGACAGGACCACAGCACCCAGCCCAGCTCTGAGAGGGGCTGGTGAGAATTGTACCATTTGTAAGAGACTTCCCAAAGTGCCCTGTCAAAGTGATCAGTCAAAACTGAAGCCAAAGCCCCGTCTCCCTCACAGCACAGCCAAAAGGATACTGCTTCCTCCCATATCAAAGATCAACCCCTACAAATTCCTCTTTCCTCACACCTTTGTGTGAGGCAAAGTCTAACCAGCTGACCAGACACTTTCCAGGAGCTCAGCCATCCCTGAACCAGGAGCTTGCCCTCCAGCCCAGGACTCCAGGTGTGAAGATCTCAAAGGGCCCTGCTTGGTCCCATCCTTGTGACAAGCAGCTCTCCAAGTCAGCATTCATATCTGCACTCGGACACTTGCAATGCCTTCTCTTTTTGACCACCCCAACATCACAGTACAGTGCATTTGTATACAAAAAACTAAGCCTCCACTTTCCCCACACTCTAATGTAAAACACCTCTTTCAAAAACTCTATTAAAAGGCCTCCCAGAGCCCTGCTAAGCCCAGGTGTATCAGGGAACACAGCTCATTCACAGCTCCATGTCAGCTTAATGAGCATTTTAGAGCTGCTTCGGCTCATTCACTGAGGCAAAGCTCTCCTCAAAACTGTGAATCACAAATTGATGGCATCAGAGCTCTTGTAGCCCAAACTGAGCCCATGCAAGGAGCTTCCAACAAAACCAGAGGCAATTCTGCATACACCGCCGAGGAAGGGAACATGGTGCTCCAGGAGGAACACTCTCCTTGGAGAACATTAGCACCTTGATACATTACCAGGAGACCACCACATCCATTCCAAACCAAACCATTCAGGGATTCCATGATTTATTTTTATTTCAATTTTTCCAGCTCACATGTGAGCTGCTTCTACTACAGTCAGTGCCCACAGAAAGCAGGTTTTCACTTTGCAGGCTGTAATACACATGGAAGTAAATTGAAAACTAAAACCATTGAATCAAGGAACAGAACAATTCCCTAGAACAACACCAGCCAGTTGTGGCTCAATAACAGTTGGAATTTATCTGGGCTAGTCATAAATCCATTTAGCATGCAAAAGCCTTTCTTCAGCTACTTGTAGTAACTTCTAATAAGCCTGAAGCAGAAAAAAACCTACAAGTTCCTTACAAACCTGATGCACGTTACAGTCACAGCACATTAATGTCAGAGTACACAGCTGAAGGATCAGAAACTCAGTAAATAATTATCCACTTAAAATACTAAGTACTGTGTTTCTCTTCATTTCCAAGCTAGAACCCTGTCAGATAAACTGATGATTTTCTACATTAGTTTTTGTAAACTTAGTGGAGTAGGAGTTTTTCCCCAGGATCCTGGATGGATTTTGCCAGCTGGGTTTTAAGTGCTGGTTCTGGTGCAGAGGACACAAATGCAATATTAACAGTATGTTCCCAATGGTCTGATACAGAAATTGCCCTGGTTAACTTAATATCTGTGTTAAGAGCTTTCATGAACCACAGCTGTAAATCCTCCTGGCACCAAAATCATTGACCACTTACTATTTATTTGAGGATATCGGGATTAAGCCATAAATTTTTTTTGTAGTAATTCATACCAGTGTCATTCCGAATGGACTTGTATTATCAAAAGTACAGTATTTAAAAAAAAAGTATTAAAATATGAAAATTAACTATATGAAAAATAAGAAAATCCTGTAGAATCATAACTAGAAGTAATATTGAATTAATTCAGTATGACACGGTGGCAGTGAAAAATACTAAAAAATGGGAACCCTGGTTGTTTATCTACAGCACTTCAGCATTATAAACTTACAAGACTGAAGAGTTTGTCTTAAGTACTAATCAATTGCAATTTTTTTAAATAACTTTTGAAGTAAAACTCTTTGAAATAACACATCACAGATCTTTGTTCCTTTGAGTCTCCAAGAACCTATGTGAATTATTACATTAAAAGTGCTGATCCTATTGACTCTGTCTTGTTTTAGCAAATAATAAGGCCAGGTGTGCTCATAATCTTTCTATATTTTGAATGTTAATGGTCAATCAGGAAGATAATCAAATTTAACCAAGAAATAATCTTAATTCAATTATTAAATATAATTTCTGTTCATTATATTCTTTTAGTACAATTTCAATAAGGAATTTTCCCTTTTTAACTCTTTATGTTTAAATGCTGCTACCAAATGTTCTCTTATTTGAATAAAATAACAAGAGTCCTTTTTGCCTTACTTAAATTTCTTCTTTTCAACTTCTGCTTTTATTTTGGATTTTGAGACAGCCAATAAGGTGCAAAAAGAACTCTGTGTACTCAAAGCTTTATTTCTTACATCCAGACTTTCCTGGTAACAAACACACAATACAGTCCTGCTCTGAAAATTCCACCGTATCACTCAAATTCCACCTATCAACTGCCACACACTATATGTGCCTCCAGCTCTGAATTAATATACATTCATCAACAATATTATCTGATTTTATGTTATCAAATACAACATGCAGAAGCCGAGAAACAAAGTAGTTTGCTGGCTTATTAAAAATAAAAGAAATATTTAAAAACATACTTTTAACAAAGCAACTCATTTTCAAAGTGTCAAAACCTTTTTGTCTTTTTCTTTTTTTTTAATTCTATACTTTCAGAATATCTAACCACAAGCATTTGAGCAAACTAGAGAAAAGAAACTGTTGGTAATGTTCTGCACGTTTCAAAAGGCAGCAGGATATACACACAGTTTATGTTTCTATCTATAGAGAGCTGCAGGCAAACGTACAGTGGAACAAAGATAGACATCAAGATATATTTGTACCTGCTGCTTGTGTGCATGCATGGAGGTAGATTCTTAATGAGATAAGTAAACAATGGAAACTTTTAAAATTCATAGTTTTAGTGTGCTCAGCTCTGTATTTCTCTCTTACTTCTTCAGTAATAAATTTTTATGTGCTTTCCATGAGTTACAGCCAATCCCAAAGCATCCAGCACTGCTGGGAGAGCAGATGTGGGCTCTGGGTCTGGCTTTGACCTGCACCAAAGCACAACCAAACATATAAAAGTGAAATAATTTTCTTTAATTCAAATATTTCTTTGGCATTTTGGGAGAAAAACAATTTCTGAACTCCTGAGCGAAGCAATTGCAACATGGAAGATCCTAAGCAGAATTCACCTGCACGCTTCTCATCTCACTGCTTGTCCCCGTGGCTTTGTCTGCCCAGAGGACAGGTGGGTTCTGTACCAAAGCCCAGAGCCCCAGCTGAACCCGCAGTGAAGCTCCTCTGACCCAGATAATGCTTTATTTATAGCTTATAAAAAACTGAGCACATGTTTGGGGTGAAAAAGAGAGTCCATCATCAGCTAGTGGGAATCAGTAAAGCCCTGGGGGTTCAGCAGAACTATGATAACTCACACAAGATTCAGTTCAGATGACAGGAGCCAATCCAGAAGTTGATGAGATCCATGTGCTAATTTCCCAGCACTGCTGGAAGAGTCATTCAAGTGTCCACAGAAATCACCTGCTTCTAGTAAACAGAAAAGCAAATTGCTTATTTTTAAATAAGCTTTCTTTTCCCTTTTTCTGGCAAGGATTTAAGGAAGCAAAAGGTATTAAAAAAATATTTAAGAGACCATGCATTATATTGTAATAGCTATGACGTTGTGTTTCAAAACCCCAATCCTGTGTTAAATATTCATCCCAATACTTAAGAAATTCCAAAGAGGATATACATTTCTTTGCAATGAAACTTTAAAAATTAATTAAGTGAAATAATCAAATCCAGTAAAATCCAGAAGATGACTGACTAATTTTGCTTTCTTACAGAAATCCAGTGGCTTCAAGAGTCTTCTTCTCTCCTCGTGGTTAATAGAGTTCAGTTGTAAATTGATGGTTTCTTTCTTGGTCTTGGTAAAAAAAATTTAAATGTAAAACTTTGATAGTACAATTTGTCTGTAAAACCAGAATGGGAAACAGAAGTTGAGTAATAGGCTGAAGACTTTCCTGAATTTATCATTCCATTCTCCAGTAAAGATCCCCTCAGTGCCCAAAACCAGGAAGAATTGTGTTGCAGTAGGTTTGGGAAAGAAAAAAAAAAGGCTATTCCTGAAGTACACCAAATAAGGGTATGTGAACCAAAATACTGTAAAATCATTTAATGTAGCATAAGTTAAAACAAATTTTACCCTTCCTGGGGGTTTGAAGCAGTACACTGGAACCTCAGTATTTCTTGGACATCAAAAATAGCATCTGAGTGTAAGAGAAAATCTAACACATGGGCAGGTACACAAGTAAAATGTCAGATCCTTTAATATAACACATGGTTGTGTTTCAGCTTGTGCAAAATCCAAATTTTGAGTGTTCACTAGAAATGAAAGTTGGCACTTGGATGAGGCCAGCTTGGTATCTTCCATTTTATGTCTTTCTTCAAATTTCACAGGAGCTGTAAAAGCTGCACAGATTTTGTGGCAATCGCCCACTTTAGTTTATTCCAAGGTAGAGGGACAATATAAAGCAAGAAACGGAAAAATAAAGACATTATTAATTTTGAAAACACTGCTCTTAAAAGAAAAAGGTTACTCTCGGGTTACAAATGCCATTTTTCAGTTGATTGATTTCTCATTTGTAGTAAATGTTTCTGTGATTTTTTTTTTTTTTTTTCCACTTTCAAGGTCTGGGTTGTGTAAATGTTTTATTTTTGGCCACAACAGAGGCTGCTTATAATGCCTTGGTGAGTTCCTGGGGCTCCTTTTGATGCCATTTCAAGATTCTCTATAGTAACACATTTCTTGCTAATTTTACCAGCATCAATTTTATCCAGCCTATGTGTGGCTGGTAAACTTGAAAGTACTGCACGAAATCCAACGTTGGGAAATCACCATGGGATTTACTACCAGATTTCCACACTAACTCTTCAGTAGCTGGAAATCTGAGCTATGAGCAGTAATTCTGTCCCTGCAATACAATACAAGCCTGTGCCAGGACAAAGCTTCCACTTCCCCAAACAAAACAAAAAGAAAAGGCATAAATTAACAAGAGTCATCTGCAAAGTGGGATACTACAATCCTCCCCTAAGTACTTTGTGAGTGTCAGGATGATTCCAGCTTTTTCATTAAAATCCACACCACCTTCATGCTCCAGGGTGGTATAACTTCACTTTTTTAGCTTTCTGGTCATGGTCCCGCTCCCAGACACATTTCTTTCTTGGGATATCTGGAGTTACATTGACTCTCTGCACTCAATCCCAGTTCTCACCTGGCCACAACCACTGAACCAAGTGCCCAAACCCAGATCGTGCCTTACTCATAAGTTGCTAGGTACAGCACAAGATTTCCCAGACAGTAATGTGCACATCTATATGTGCATTAGTAAAAAAACTACTCTGAATGCAAACTTTCCTAAACCCTTTGATGACAGCAATAGAAAGTGGGACTGCAAGTGCTGATGCGACGCTGCTTACTTACATTTCTCATTATTGTAACGAGCACTCTACAGGCTCTGGAAACCAAGCAGCAGACAGGGACTTACTCTCCTGCAATTGCTACCTGCTGCTGATAAAACGTTATTGCACAGACAAATTCTGCCCTCAGACTTTATGTAAACACACGAACACTTGCAGGCTCACAAAAGGTGCCAACAGCACCACTTTTAATAGCAATTAGAAGGACAAGGCAAAAGGCAGAGTAATTATCTGTCTGGGGAAAATGCTGCGTTCAACCAGCCGCATCACACAGCACCTTTAATTGAATGGCAGCAAAATGTACAAGTAAAGAGGACAACGGGAAAGAATCTGAATAGCATTTGGTCCCAAAGACACCCAGAGCCTATGGCTGCATCATCCTCACTGCCCAAGAAGCTGTTGCTCCTGCGCTGAAAACAATGGGAAGTTTTCTCTGTGGAAACCATGGTGTGCTCTCTACGACAGGAGAAAATAAATTTTCAAAACAGAAACCCTAAAAGGATGCAGGATAGCGCACACCACCTGGAGTTTCAGAAAGCCAGAAGTTTTGTTTAATTTTTCTAAATTTGTTGTATTTCTGGTTTGGTTTTATTCTGTTCCACCTCCTTTTTCTCTGTTTTGAGTCCTATTTTACCATTATTATTTAACTCAAAAGGTCTTTGTCTAAATATTTCCAAGCTACCCGTGGAAGGCTGTCTTTCAAGAGCCCTAAAAGTTACTACAGAAATGTATTTTCCTCTCCTATCTTCACAGTCTTTTTGCTTCAACAGTCCAGCTTTTCTTTCTGTGCTCCTCTTAAACAGCCCCCCACATGGCCACGAGCTACCAGTTTCCATTGACTTCACCGAGCTTTGGTTCACACTTTCTGTTTGAAAGTTTTCTGCCCCTTCTTATCTTCATATCCCTTTACTGCAGTGCTTCCTACCCAAACAGAAACTACTTGGTACAAGCTGGAAATCTCATGAGGCTGTGGCTCTCAGGTTGCTTCCATTTCCCAAAGAAGGTAATGTTTTAGCCCTCAGGGGGATTCAGTAACTCCTGATCTGAACTTTCTACAAAAAGAGTTTTTCAGCCATAAAAAAAGCCTCAGATTCGGTCATATTTAGACAAAACAGTTGGGGGTACTTGGCCACTTTTAGCGCTATAAAGTCTGAGTGATTCTTCAGCATGAGTGTCAAAGTGGCTACCCCCATTCCCCAGGACCTGGGTGTCCAGCCATAGCTAAAGAGTCAATCAACACCTCATTATCACATTGGTTCATCAAAGATCTTAAGGAAACTCAATTTCCAGATAATGTGGACATGGAAGCCTTTGCAAACACATCAGAGAAGAAGAGGAAGAGCAACATGATCTCTACAACAGAAATAAAAATGGATGAAGTCCCATATGGACAGGTATAAATGAAATGAATAAGCACAAATACACCCCTGCAGATATACCTTGTGAAAGGGTAACACCAAACAGGAGTGGTTTGTTTATAAAAAAAAAAAATAATAAAAGGAACATGCAGTATTTCCTGTAGAATACACAACAAAATGCAACAGCTGTGTTCTGTGTCGATGTGGTCAGCCATTTTGGGGATTCAACTTCAAGAAAGATTTGGAATAGTTGGAGAGAGTGCAAGAATACAAAAGCCAAGGAGAAGAATTATCAGACAACCTGAATATATGGCCCATTAGAGAGGACTAAGAATTATGAGGTTGCTGAGCTCAGAGAATGGGCCACCAGCAAGGGAATGATATGACCATGGTTTCTAAAAGACATCCAAGCAAGAAAATATTTTATTGGGCATGTCTGCAGAAAATTCAGTGAGGAGGATGGACTTAGACTCTGGCAAGAAAGATTCAGGTTAGACATCAAGAAAACCCTCTAGTGAGAGGAAAGCACTGGAATCAGCTGACTGGAGAAGGTGTGGGGCTCCCGCATGGGAAGTCATGTAGAGCAGATGAAAGAGTTTTTCACCCGAATGATGAAGGCAGTTTTTCCTGTAGTGGTTCAGGGGATCAGCCAAAAGTACACGAGAAGTCCTTTCCCTGCTTATTAAACAGCTAACTATGGTTAGATTCTCCAGGCAGATCAAAGTGAACGCTAAACCAAGCACAATGCAACTTCAGATTCATGGATGTTGTAATGATACAATTTTCTACATTTTTTAAACCCTCAACAACAGTTAGTGACCAACCTTACCCAGAAAGTCCACAGAGATGATGCAATTTCACTCTGCTGAGAGAGATCTATGGTGGGAACAGGGAAGAATTCACCTTGATTGCTTTTCACTTGCAGTTCAAGATTTCTCCAGGAACAGGCTTGGCTTGTGTGAGGAGGATGGAGCACTTTTCCACAGGATGATCTCCATGGCAGACTTGGGCTCATATTTTCTTTCACAGTCTTTGTCTAACAACAATAACAACAAAAGCACTGGCGCAGCTCTCAGATCTCAGATCTTTTTCCTTGAGCAAAACAACTGCTGTCCCAGGAGCTCCTGCCTTATACCCATATCCTTCCCTTATTCTTCTCAGCATTGGCCAAGGCAAAGGTAAACATCCAACAGAACATCCTGCACTTCAAGCAGAAGCAGGACATTGTAATCGCAAACCCTGGGCCAAATCCACACATTACACTGATGATTTATCCCAAAGGAAGGTGTGGCCACTCATTTCAGCCATGGTCTGAATTATTGTTCACACACACTGTGTGCACAAGGCTCACAGAGGTTTTCCTCCCTTAACTGGCTTGATATTTACTTACACAATTATTTCATGCAGACTTATTGTTCAAGCTTTTTCTTTTGTTCTTGTAAAGATTAACTTCTTAAAAAGATGTTCAGCTGACAAAACACTCCAATATAGTTCTCTGGGGGTCTATTTCAAGACATTAAATACTTGGTGGTCATTATATTTCACTACTAGTACTTAGTGTTTTAGAAGTTGGGGTTTGTTCTACATATACACATAATTTATCATAAAAAGACTCCTAAACATATTCTCCAAACTTACTTGTCCATTACAGAATGAAATCTGTATGCTGTATCAAAGAGGTTAGGTTAACTCAAGTCTCAAAATGTTGTTACCCAAAACTAACTCCACTTGCAGACTTCAACTACTTATTTTCGAGATAAATATAAAAGTCCTTAGAACAGCAACACAGGCACATGTACCACACCCAGTCAGAAATCACAGAATTGCAGAATGGTTTGGGTTGGAAGGGACCTTAAAGCACATTTCATGCCAACCCCTGCCATGGGCAGAGACACCTTCCACTAGACCAGGCCGCTCCAAGCCCCGTCCAACCTGGCCTTGAACACTTCCAGGGATGGGGCAGCCACAGCTTCTCTGGATAACCTGTGCCAGGGCCTCACCACCCTCACAAGGAAGAATTTCTTCCTAAGATCCAGTCAACCTACTGTATTTCAGTTTGAAGCCATTCCCCCTTGTCCTGTCACTACATGTCACTGTAAAAAGTCCCTCTCCAGCATTGCATTCCATCATTGTCACAAGAAATACCATGGTAGCAGGAATTCCAGCACACAGGAGACCGACACTGCAAGCACAAATTCTGGTCTTCTGCACTCAGCAGATAATATTGATGGAGACTAAATCGTGATTTAAAAAGCAAGTTACATGACATAACTGTGTCTCAATGACTGTTCCCGCCTGTAAAAAAAAGCCAGGCAAGATCTCAGACACTAGAGATGTCCTCAGAAAACGATTTTTGAGTCATCAGAAAAAACAGTCATGCTTGCCATGGATGCTTTATTCTGGGTAGATATTTAATGCAAGAAGCATTTGACGTGCCATACTCCTGCTTGCAGAGCATATGGCTACATGGTGGGACAAGGTATTCTCCGGTTGTGAAAGTTCCCTTAGCTAAGAGAGTGGGATCAGCCAGGTCTGTACCCAAAACACAACCTCCATGCATTGTGTGGATTTGGGAAGGGGAGAGAATGATGGCAGAAGGAGCCATTCAGAACCCATCATAAAATAATATTGATAAATGAGAAGCTGTTCAGAGCAGGGCTAAGAAAATAATGAAGAGCCTGAGGGAATAGGTGGTAGAGGGAAGATTAGAAGAATTACGTCTGGATATCTTTGACCAAAGGAAACAGTCCAGGAAGGTCTGACAGGTACCTGCTTCACACAGAGGGGTGGGGCAGAGCAGGTGGGGTGGGGTAGGATGGATATCTGGGAGCAATTACAGGAAGCTGAATAAAGAGAAATTTAGACTCAACATGAGGAAAGAAAATCAAAGAAGAAAATTAGAATATGCAATACTTTGGGGGTAAAAGGGTAATTTGTAGAAACTTCTTCACTGGAGAATTCAAAAGCCAGCACAATAAAACACTAACAAATATTCATCAAGGAGAATCATCCCTTGTGAAGGAGGGAAACGGTCTTGGTGATCCACTAATGCTTTGCCAGATGTAAGATACAGTGCTCTATTTATACCTGACCACATCATGGGATGCAATGAGGTAAAGTTCAACATCCTCACTTCTAGGAGAGTCTTTTCTTGATATATCTGCTTCCACATGAGCTGTGTTTGATGCAGGTCCATAGACGTGAGCTTCTGTTGTGCTCCAAGACATGACCACCAGTGCCAGCAGGAGCCAAGTATAAATGGTGTCAGTCTGAATGGCAATCAGAGAGCAGGAAGAGCTGCCAGATGCTGCCCTCACTCTGGAAGGGTAAAACTCTGGCACAAGGAGAACAACCTCACAGCACGCACTGCTCCAGAGTTTACATCTACGACACAAACAGTGGTCTCACTCCAACATTTGTTTCAATAAACACTGGGAGAGCTTCCAAAAGCCTGCTGTAGGCAGTTATGAAAACTAACCATTGAGCCATTATATAAATGATCTTCCAGGCATTCATTATTATGGTTAGTGCTGGAAAATAACACGACTTTGAGGGGCTTCCACAATAGTAGAATCTTGTTTGTGATCCCAGAGGCTCTATTCAAGCACATCAGAATTAGTCTAAGTTCTAACTGAATTGAGAGACACTGTGGGGTTAAAACCATTATTGCATCAAGATTAAATACATCTGTTATGAAAAACTCCTCTGCTTTGCATACATGATTCAATAAAGACTCTTAGAAGGATAATTGTTTTGCCCAGGTTATTAACTAGAATTTTCTTACCTTTTTTTTTTTTTTTTTTATTACTCCTCTGAATAATTCTTAAGGTAAGCAACTCATAATTGTGCAAGAATTGCATTAAGTGGAATGCTCTATCCTGAGTGTCCATTCCTGGATATTATATTCTATTACCAAAAGCCATCCCTGCATTAGGAAGTTAATTTTATATTTCAATAAACTAAAGCTGACAGTTCATCTATGAAAAGCATTAAAAAAAAAAAAAAAAAGCACTGGAAATTATGTTCTGACTATCAGAGATTATGTCAAGGTGTGAATTAGGTTTGTACAAGATCAGAACTCGTTGAAAGCAGCGTCAGAACCAGGGATTTGAGCTTTGCCCCTTGAGCAGGGATGGCTCCCTAGTTCAGAGGTTAAACCACTTTGCAACTATTGACTCTTCAGAGAGATGTTCTTTCTTCAAAGCTCCGAGACGAATAAACAGGAATAAGAGTCTTATGCTAGACTAGTGGCCACTCTGAGCACCCGCTGGAGCCCCGAGCCCTGCCCAGCAAGCCGACGCTCCTCTAAGCACAACCTGCGTCGGACAGGCCGTGACGAGCGGCAGCCCCGCTCCGCAGGGAAGGCGCGGCCCCGGAGCTCCCCGGGCCCGCAGCGCCCGCCCGCGGCCGCCAGAGGGCGGTGCCGGGAGGGGCCGGGCCGCCCGCGGAGCGACCGCGCGAGTCCGGCCCCGGGCGGCCAGGGCAGCCGGATCGCTGGGATCACCGGGATCGCCGGGATCACCGCCTTGTGCAGAGAAACTGCGGCTGCCCCGTGCCAGGAGGGGCTCAAGGACAGCCTGGACGGGGCTTAGACCAGCCTGGTCTAGTGGAAGGTGTCCCTGCCCATGGCAGGGGGCTGGGATGAGATTGGCTTTAAGGTCCCAGCTTTAAGGTCTCATCCAACCCAAACCGTTCCATGATTCTAACCTAGCTGGAACCAGAGCCCTTGAAAGCCACATGACACTGATTATTATTTTTCCTTAAAGTTTGATCCAGGAGATTCACTGGAATATACTTACCAGAACAGGTAGTGGCAGTATTCTCCTCTTTTCCAAAGAAGAGTTCAGAGTTAGGACACGGTTCGGAATTTCAGGAGCATAGGGCCATACCTCTCTCCCCTGGCTCAGAACTGCAGGAGCATAGAGCCTTACCTCTCCCCAGGTTCAGGATTTCAGGAGCATAGGGCCATACCTACCCCATCCATAAGCAGCACCCTGGCTCCCAAGCAGCAGGTTGTGGGCAACAAAAGGCTGTGCATAAACCCTGCTCCTGATGCTTTTCCCTTGTCTGGAATGTTTCCAGACAGATTGGACTGAAGAAAAGGAAAAAGTCTATGACAAGACTCTTTCTTATTGCTGTTTATTCATCTTGGAGCTTTAGAGAAAAAAACATCTCTCTCATGGGACAATAGTTGCAAAGTGATTTAATCTGAACTACTCTGACAGGCTCCAGCACCCTTCCCTGTGTTCAGGGAAAACTGCCATTTTGCAAAAAGCCTGATCCACCACAAGTGTTGCTGGAGAAGTCCTACAAGTTTCAGCCCTTCCACAGAGGCAGAACTTTGCCTACTCGGCAAATCCAGCCAGGGCAGAGGTGTTAAATAACAACCTTAAACCCCAGTGTCGCAATACTCCCATCCTTGCTCAATTGTCACCCAACCTTAGAGACTTCTGGAGCCTGCTGATGCCTTTCTTGTCAAATTTAGCCCATTCCAGAACTTGAACAGCACGAGGAAGTGTCCTGCAGGGCTCTCAAGAGTCCCATTTCTAACTTTTAAGGGTCACTGGTTGAGTAGCAGTAAGGGATGAGACAGATAACTGAAGATGCCACAGTGGAAGCTCAGAGTGTCCACTAGTCAGCATTGCAGCCTCTGACAGAAAACACATTGTTTCTGCTATGTGGACAAACGGGTTGGACTAATTAGCACATATAATCATTATTATTTATGCTCTACAGACATCAGAGTTTTGTCTTTAAATGAATTTATAGAGGGGGGAAAAATCATGAAGCTGAATAATCCCTATAATTATATGCTTAAAAATCCTGAATGGAAGAAATTAAGGGACACAAAGGAACACATAAACTAATTATTCCTTGTTTTGCAGCAGACGTATTTCTATGGTAGCCACTACTGTCTTCAAAGAAATTAAATGATTTTAAATCAGTTCATTGGAAAAGTCACCCAGTAAAACCCGAAAACAAAAATCTCTCAAGTAAGTCTAAAGATGAAGGAAGAAAGCATCTATTTTCCCAACTGTGGATTATTAGAGCTATGAAACTGTAGTTTTATTAAAACCACTAAATAGGTTCTCTCTTACATGCTGTGTGGGAGCTTGGTGGGTATGAGCACAGGCACACATGAATGTGTGGGTGTAGAAGAGAGAACTTTCACCTCTTCTATACACCATGTGTCAGTATGGCCAGGTGAACAGAGCACAAGAATGTATGGGTTTTAATAGTTGCATTTAGTGCTTCTTCTTTTTTCATATTGAAAGCTTCACCCTAATCCTTACAGAACCTCAGTTTGCTCTACACCATTTTGCTGAGTATTTATTTAAATGTGGAATGTCCGAACTCTGCCTCTTCCATATATGAAAAAGTACATTAGGTAGGCAAAAAAGGCATACAATTTTTGTAGACCCACAACACATGAAAGGCAGTGTAGTATTTTAAAAAGACCAAGTTTACACATTTTTTTCTCTTGAAATGTAGCAAATTAATCAAAAACATGCACTTAAAACCAAACCAGCCTGTCACCAGCTTTATATTATTTAAGTTTAGCTCAGGGGGTGCATTGCCAGAGGAATAATTCAATCAGAATGTCCCACGAAGCAGGCAGGCTCTGGCTCTGTGGGAGGTTCATTCTTCAGGCTGTGCAGAGCTTGTAGCCAAAAAAGACAGTTCATGCACACATGCCTCACCCTTCTTTTGACCACACCACCAAAACCAGTGGCTTCCCCTATCGCATCTGTGGCCATGCTGGCAGCTACAGATAAAGGAGTTAACTGAACAGGCTCATATGAAGGGATCCTCAGGGTTCAGTTAGGAGGAAAGTCCCTGCAGTTGTAGCTGAGGAGCAGGGTTCAGGCTTTTTTTCACAGAAGTCAGAGTTCTTTTCCTCTCTTTCAGCTCTTCTTGGTGCTTTTAGTGTCACCTTCTCAGATGTCTGCCTGCCTACAATGCTGTGACCAAAACAGGAACTTTACTGGAGAAAACTAAATTGAGTGCTGTACATGATCTGCCTCTCTCTGCTTGGATGAACTGTCACAAATAGAAGAAATACCAGGAAACTTCAGTGTCTCAGGCACTAAAAGACTGCACAGTTCCCTTTTGTATCACTTGTTACAGAACAGCCATCATCAGCTTTTCCATTTCTCTGGGACAGTTTCTTGCCACAGCTTTGCAAGGATATAAAGACATGGCACACATCCAGGCACGGTCCAGCAAGATTCATCCCTGCCTTTGGTTAACAAAAGATTATTATTATTCTTAATAATAGCAATAACAGTTCCTATTAAAACATCCTGCTGGCTTGGGAGAACAGGTTTCTATTTTCCTCAGGTTCTAATTTTAGAAGCTTCTGGGGACTATGTAAACATGTGAGCTGGAAACAAACAAAAGAACCATATAGATTACTTGCTGAAAGCTTGGGGTGGGTGGTCAGATCCAAATATCCTGCTGTACTGAAGTCACTGCCCTGGACTTCCACAGAAGAGTGCAGCACAGGGGTATCGTGGGTCTGGCTGGGCTACTGCTGAAAAGAGGAACTTTCCCTTCTGCTTCATTGGGAAATGGCAAATCTGGGACAGATAAAGATGCACTGAAAGCCACCAACACTGGGCAAATGCTATCATACTGAGGAAAGGCAAAGAGGACGTGCACAGCCCTGTCTAGAACCTCATCACAGTAAGAGAAACCCTCTCTCATTTGATGCAAAACTCCTCAGCTCTCTGTGCCAAGCCCCGTTCTGCATCTGCTCTGCCAAATCTTTGTGCCCACTGCTATATTTAGAAAAAAATATAGTGGTAAAATGCTCATTTTGCATTCGTAGTAACAGCTTTCTTCAAAAGATACAACAGATTTTCACACATGAAATGGATCTCTAAAGTCAAGCTTGTTCACATTTCATTCTTCTTTTTCATTAATCCAGAGGAAAAAAAACCCTACATGACAATTTGCATCACACTTCTAACAGACAGCAGATCTGAAATATCTTCACGAGTTAGGTTTTTTTGGATCTTGATTCTACAAAGCACTTAAGCAGGAGCTTAGTTTACTGTGGGTAAGTTGTTATGTGGCTCCAGTGGAACAATGTATCTGATTAAAGAATAAATGTAATTGTCTCTCCAGATCAATGACATAACTTACTCCTCACTGAGTATCAGATAGATCTTTATAGTCTCTTCAATAAACTCATGCAGTGCAAAACACTAAGTGATCCAGCTTACAGATCCAAGCACACAGTACTGGAAATCTATACCCGGATATATATCAACATTGCTGTTTAAGTATTTAACTTCTATTAAATTTCCTAGTCAAATAAAATCCTTGCTTTTTCCGCAGAACTCTGTATAAAGAGCTCATAAAAGCAAGCCTCAGCTTGTCCGACAATGTCTTGACAAAATTCAGACACAAGAAAACCCCACCAAAAAAAAAAAAAAAACCAAAACCAAACCAAAAAAACCCAACCAACCAAAAAAACACAACCAAAACCCACTCACTTATCGGGTCAGACCCTACAACAAGGACAAATTTTCAGGACCGTGGAGAATAACTTAAGGTATTTAAAAGAATACAAGAATTTTGTAAGCCAGCATAGCGCATAAAATCAAATATTGGGGTTGCTTTTGTTGATAGTTGGTGCTTTGGACACGTGTTCCTTCATCTGCACTTCAGGGACCCTTATTCACTTGACTCCAAAAGTTAACGCATCCATCAAAGGAATGATTTAATGGCCTTCACAGCCAACAGTGACCCTACAGGAAGAATAAATGAGTATGTGTTGTTAGCTGAAGGCGAAGGCATGTTTTGCACACATGATGTCACTCTTGCAACTCAGGAAGAACTAATTGCTCGGCTTGTTGTAAAGTCTCCTACTCGTTGGGTTCCCTTGCAAATTATAGTCGTCTGGAGAGCTGCAGCATGTCATCAGCACACAACAATGTTGTCTGAAGCGTAATTAATATCTGTCTTTCTTTTCAAGTTCCTTATTTACCCTCTTTCCCCCATGACAAATATGTTAATAACCTCTCCAAAACCCACAAGTTGTCATTTTCAAAGAGCCCCCGTCTTTCTGCCTTGAGCTGAACACTTTAGATTAAATCACGGTGAGCCTGTTCTTGCCCCCATTAAAGCTATTGAGGGTTTTGTCAGTGACTTCAGTGTAAGCAAACTCTCACAGTCTGTAATGGGAGAGGGACCACAGACCTATTTTGCTTTGCACCTTCAGCTAGAGGAAAAAAAAACAACCAACACACCAAACAAACAATAGGCAGGGATTGTTACAATTTTGCAGGATTTGGAGTTGAATCAAGAGTCCAGAGCAACATAAGGATCACCAGACCATCCAGTCTCATGGGCTGAGATGTTTGTGCTGGGTTACAGGGTCGTAAAAGGCCACATTTTTGCCTTTGGTTTTGATTTTGGGAATGGGTTTTATATTTTTGAGGTTGTTTTCAGCCATATTAACTGCTTACCTAATTCTCTGTAAGTACTTATCTGCAAATGGTGAAATACTGCCCAGAGTTTAATGCAGTTGCATGTGAAAATAAACATACAGAAGATTTATTCAGTAACAGCAGTAAATGTACTGGTAGCCCAGACTATTACTGGGGAACATTTTGACACCAGTTTATAAAGTACTGCTCACACTCATAAAGGGCTTGGATAATTCTGAATGTGTGTCCATTTTTTGGTGTATGACTTCACAAATGAATCAGGTTTACAAATAATAAAAGCATTTACACTAAAACCAGAAACAGGATCATCTATATTCAATTACCCACATCTGTATTCTACTTTTCTTTTTCATTAAAAAAAAAATCGCCTAATTAAATCATCTGCCATACGGCAGAAAACTCCATACAACACAAAAAAAGTGCTATTTCCACTACTACTTAGTTTGAGTTTCAAATGTGAATAAAGCATTTCCCTTTCCAAGAGTTAAACACATGGCAAATCCTCATGCTGCATTTATCAAGTTTTCACATGTTTCTATCCTTCCCCAGTTAGCAAGGTAGAACTTCTGGAATTCTTAATGTATTACTAATATGAATGTACTTGCAGGTAGGAACTACAATATACGTTATAAATTTCTTCTTTTGCACACAGAGCTAAAAAATAGAGGCTCAGACCCCCTTTTTCTATTCCAAAACAGGTGCTATAACCAGGTTTCAGCTGAAGTACCCCTCTTCTATTGATCTAGAACTTTTCAGACCCTCTGAGGACCATGACTGGAAGTAGATATTCATCTCTAATTCTATCTCTTTCTCAGTAGTGATGCATTTGAGGATGAACTTGGTCCCCAAGGGACACTGCAAGGTCTGTGCACTGCTGTGGTCTCTGCTAAGGAGAGGAAAATTTTACCTTGACTGGAGCACCTTTTTCCCATCACCTTTCCCCAGTCAGGAGCATTATTCCATCCTATGAGGTTGCCAATGAGAGCACTGAGGCCAGTATTCCAACAGGGATCCAAAACCCCAGATTATCTTGTGAGCATAAAGTACACAGAGCCCACACCTCCCCTGATGCTGCAGGCTGTGATACAGAGTCTCAGTCCTGCTGACCAGGGAAGGAAGCCCAAGGTCTGTGAGCACTAAAGTACAATATTCTAAAAGCCACCTGACACTTACATTTGAAAAAAATCTTTTATATTACATAGGTAGAGCAGCATAAAGCAAGCACAGTATATAAACATTGCTGAATGACAGGCAGAATCTGTTTCAGCAGAATTCTTATTTCTAATGACCTATATTGATTCTCATTCCATCATGGTTTAATGTGTTTCTTCAGCATTATGTAAAAACCCTCCTACATTCATCATTTAATAATGATAACCCCACTGCATTTAAAAGCACTCATAAGTTTATAAAGTCTGCCAGACAAGCCCAGTGGATTTTAATGATCTTCTCTCCTAGCAATAAATGGAGAGCTCATAGAATAGGGGCTGTGATTCAGGATTCTTGGGTTCTGGTCTTCATTTTGCAATACCATCACTGCCAAACTATGCTTGACACCTCTGTGCCTCAGCTTGTCTAGTTCATAAATGGGCCCAGCAACACCTGTCACACACTGTTAAAAGGTTGAGTTAATTGCTGCTCATAAATCATATTGAGAGCCTTGAAAAGAGAAATATATATATATGCAAAGAAGGTGCGATGTTGTAACAGAATTGCATTGCTTTCAGATACACCGTTTAAAATTAAATTCTTGGAGATTCATACCTCTGGTATCGCTTTACTACCCACTAGCATTAAGGATTGCTTCCAGAACATTCAAAACCTGCCTACAATGTTTGTGCAATTCAAGACAACGTTACTATGACACTCACAGGGGAAGACACTGGAATAGGAACAATTTTCCCTATCCATCTCCTATTGGAGTGGAGCGAGTTTTGCATTCATTTCAAGGGCCATGGGACCCAAATCTATTCACCATTTCTAATCAGCCTGGAAAAGCAACACTACCAGTTTATAAGACACAAATCCTACATTTAATAGCTCTGTCTCAAACAAATGTTTCCCCTCCTTCCTCTTAACAAGCACATTGGGTGGCTGAAGGATTTAAAATTAGGCACCTTCACTTTGGGAAGTGTTTTGAAATCTGCCAAGTACAAAGTAGACTGTCAAGATTACCACATCGATTCCATGCCCCCCTCCCTCCCCCCCCCCCCCGAATTACTTGCTATCAACACCAGTTGCTTTGTGGACAAGAAGCAGATCAGGAGGTTAGGAATGAACACTGCGCCTTTCCAGGTGTCATACACAGAAATGGAGCTTGCAGTGGCAGAACTAGGATAAAGCTATGAAATTTGGATTTGATGAGAAATTTGCTATTTAGACTTCAATGATTTTCAAAGCATCAGTTTTACTTCTTCCCACTAGAAAGAAAAGAGAACATTACAAACTTTCAATCCATGCCCAGAATACTGCAGAATCCAGTAAAGCTGTCTTTTCTTGGGCTTTTGTCTCAATTTCAGCTCTAAGATAGAGCCAAAGTAGATAATTCCTGTGCCTTTTCCATGTTGCAGTGAAGTGGCACAAAAAGCAATAAAGATTCAGGAACGGAGGTGCCTACAGCAATATGACTCCATTGCTACACATCTCTCCCACTGCTCCCATGGGTTGGACACTCCCTGTGCTCCAGGCCATGTACATGACCACAAGTGGACCTTCGGAGGAGAGATGACTTGAATCCCTGCTGAGCTGTTCCATCCTGGTACGATTTCCAACCACACAACTACAACAAAATCCCAGACAATGAGACTCATCCTTCACTCCTGCCCGGGGTACCAGGGATCACAAGCTCCATTCCCGGAGCAGCTCACTCACTGTCCCACAGCTCATGTTCAGCAGGCAGGTGACAGATTAGTCTTTTCTTTAACCCTTTCAAATTGAACTATTTCTGGTTCTTTCACCGGGTATGCTTGATCAGGGAAACCTGGGGTTTGCTGTGGTGTCCCTGCCCATGGCTGGGGGTTGGAACAAAATTATCTTTAATGATGCCTTCCAACCCAAACCACTCAGTGTGATTCAATGGGGTTTTTTCCCTAAAACATTACATGTCAGAAAATTATGTGAAGGACTCTCAACATTTAACATCTTACCATTTTAGTAGCCACTTACCACCAAATGAACAAAACAAGCTACAAGAATTCATTATAACTTATTTCATGCTTGAAATCAAAAGGAGAAGCAGTTACCTGGATTACCCAAATCTGAAGCAACCAGATTTTACAAGAAGGAGCCTGGACACTGAATAGAGCCATCAGTGGGCTGAAGAATGTAAACAGGGAGACAGGTAGTATAAATAATCCATGACTGGAAGATTCGGCCCCCATTTGGGGCAGAACACTGAAACTGTAATTGCTCTTGCAACTGATGAATGAAAACAATTACTCATTTTATTTAAGCAGTTGTTAGTTCTGCCAAGACAAGTTTACAAAAGTCATTAGTCAGACTGCTCATAAAATTAAATAATAGAGAGGCTGATTTTTAAAAAATCATGCGATTATAAAAGAGCCCCAAAATGGATAAAGACGCTCAGGCATTCTCTTCCTATCTGGTTCAGACAACAGGGACCTTTTTTCCAAACTTTTCTTTGGAGTAATGAAAACCAGAATTTTTACTATGATTTTTTAATGAGATAGAGAGCAAGCCAAGCCTTGGGACTGCAGGAGCAAGGACTTTATGGCTTCTGACATGGATGGGGATAAAATTTAGGATGCTGGAGCAGTGCAGGCCTGGGCAGAGGCTGCTGGGAGTGAGGCTCAGCGCCTGCCAGGGCATGGCCACATGGAGATCCAATGGCTGGCTGTGGAAGGAGGCCAACTTGAGCACAACAGGGGCAGGAGGAGGGGGAAAGGCTTGCTCGGCTCATCCTGCAGCAGGATGGAGAGGCACGGCTGCCCCTGAGCCTTCTTCTCTGCCAGCACTGCAGGGACAGCTGGCTCCTCGGCCAGGGCCAGGTGAGCACCCACAGTCCTGCCAAACACACAGCATCAAAACCAGTGAGAAACAGTTTGATTCTGTGCATTTAACCTTCTCAAGACCTGGCAGGAGTCTCCTCAGTCACTAAGACAAAGAGCAAAGAGATATTTTATGCCCCAAACACTCAGTGCCTGAGGGGAAGAGGGGCAAGAATGGATCAATAGGGCAAGACGTGCAGGGGAATGGGACAGGACTTGGCATTCCCACTGCCTCCCCACTGTGGGAGTCTTGTGGCATCAAGAGTGATAATTGGGGGAAACTCTGTGCTTTCCAATACCTTAAAACAAAAAGGATTTGTAAGACTTTTCCCCTTTGCTGGGGAGCTACAAGGGGTGGTTCCAGGTTTGCCTCACAGCTATTCGTGGCATCAAAAGCACATTCACGAGATCAGACAGAGTGACAGCAGGAAGAGCAGTTGAAGAAGAGCACATGCCTCTTACTACTACGTCTAGAGAAAGCCATAAATGTACCAATATTTTGGAATGCTGAAGTGCCACTGACAGAAAAATGAGAAACAAAGCACATAACCAGATTCTGATGGAAGCTGGAAAGGGCCCCATCCCAAACCTTTTCTGGATTCAGATATGCATTGTTTAACCACAAGAAAAGAGAACTTTTATTGCAGATATTTCTATTGTAATAAACAAGTTGATCTTGATGTAGTCTCTAGATGGTCCAGGTAGTCTCTGTATGTGATCTATCATCAGTCTTGTCTGGATGCTACAGTCTCTGTTCTTTTCACCTCTGTATTTAATATTTGAAAGTCATCATGCTCATTTTCTTAAAGAATATGGTATATTGCTACAAAATGCACCAAGACAGAACCGTACTGACATCCACAGCAAGACCTGCACAGAACACAGAAATCGTTTTGCTCCTTTTGATCAGGGGTGCAGCACCCCAAGAGGTAAGGCACACCGTGCTTACAGCTGCTGCTGTAGCTTCTTTTTGGCTAAATGGGCTGTACACGCCTCAAGGGAAAATAGCCAAAGTTTTTACAAACCTCTTCTCTGTCTTGGCTTACAACACTTCTTTCTATGGAAACTGCCACAGTGTATGGTCACACTCTAGACAAGAAAGCACCAAACTCCTGCTGGTTTACAGCCCCTGAGGAGAGGCACCACCTCAGACAGTGCAGAGGAACAGTTAAACAGGGGCACAGCAAAACAACACAGCATTCACACCTGTGAGCATACGAGCTCACTATAGCAGATACATGTTCCAGTGGGACAGATGCCAGGCATAAAGTGGACTGATTTGTTTTGAAGATCACAGATTGCACTGATAAACATATACCTGTCAATAATCTGGGAAAAAATGGGCTTTGGAAGAGGAGAATTTAGCTCAAGTTAAATTCTTGCTTCAGTTCACAGGTTAGAATTTTATTGTACTTCAAATGCTATTTCATATGAACAAAAATACCTTGTACAGAACCCAGGAAGGTTCACACTGAGGTCAGGAAATCCTGTGCCATTAGAAATGGATAAACTCAACTTTCCCTTGCTTTACAGTTGTGTGATCCAATATCAGTATTGAAAGAGAGGCTAAGAAACTTTTCTTTTCTGTCTGACTTTGTACAAGCAACATCTAAACTTCTTTTTTCTAATATGTGAAATGAAAACACTTACATATCTTCACTGCAAAGTACCTAAAGAACAGTGGATGTGAAGAGCTTCATGGATGTGCAATCAAAGGAAAAAACCCAAGACTTAGACTGAAGCCTTATGCACCACCTTGGCATGTGGAGAGGACCATGTAGTTCATTGACAAGAGGGGCAAAAACTGGGATCCAGTCGTTCATTCAGCAATTAAAATTGCTGCTGAGGAAGAGGCATTTCTCCAAAGCCATTAAAAATTATAGCATGCATAGTTTTCATTCAGCATAATATGAGGTGCTCCTGATCTCCTTGACTCCCATGCACATATTCTTTTTGTGCTTCTGTTCAATGTGCCTCAACCCCTCATAATCTAGATATTTTTAATTCTTTTTAAGCAAAAGTTACAGTTAAACAGAGATTAATAGCATGAAAATTTTCATGTGTTTAATGGTCATAAGGAGAAGTCTTTTACAGAGTCTAAACAAGACTAATTAATAAGTAAATGTAATTCAATATTCTTTGCTTCAGCTAGACCATCTCAAGTATCACAACAAATACCTTTAAGAAAGAGGCTTCATACTATTCCACCACTTCTAAATGGTGGGTACTGCTCAAGAAAGTCTCTCCATAAGTTATTTCCCTAGCTGGATTTCCATATGTCATATGCTTAGAAGAAGAAAGGAGAATTTTTGCCATCCTTCTGTTTGAGTAAATCCCTGTGAATCTCTTTTGTCTGCTTGGATTGCCAAGAAGAAGCATTGAATCTCCTCAGCAGTGTTTTAGTTGGCTCTGTGAGAACATGCTCTCATCACTCCCCTTCATTCTCTAATGTATCTTTCCAAAATCATAATGCCTATTTCTCTAATTACTTTATTTGGCAGCCTGAAAATAAGGGTAATTACAATGTTCTCTATTAGCTTGTAAGGAGGACAGAGGACTAGATCATTTGGAGGAAGGAAAACTCAGACCAGTAGGTCCTGGTTATACTCAAATAGGAATTTCCAGAGGAAATGTGTGGCTGTTTATGAAGGACTTTGAGAGTAATTTTCCTTTAAACCAATACTGAACCAATACAAGACAACAGAGGCACAGTGACAATGCCACATTCCCAAATGAGATGTTGAACAAATGTCTTTACCACATGTGGTCATTAAAGATTTGATGTCAAGATGAAAGGTGTTAACCTTGGAAACCTGGCCGGACTCCAACACAGGTAATTACATTCTGCCTTCCTGAGCAGTTCTCTGTAGAGTTCCAGCTGGACATTTCAGCCCTTGAACCGTTACACAGCCTTGCTCAAGAAAAGGACTGTACAACTCAACAATATTCTGTGCCAACAACTCATATTATGGAGATGTAAACCTTAGAGTGGCAGCTAATCATGCCACAGAAAAGTTATTTGGGTTACTGTGCATCACTGCAGCCCTTTTATACCCAAAGCAGCTCTAGGAATGCCATGAAACCTACAGTGCACATAACTTTTGTGGGACAGACCTTCTGAAAAGGAAAAAATATTGTACCTTCACTCACAGATGAAGGTACACAGGTCTTGCTTTGGAAGAAGCTCATAGAGACAGGCGAGGGTTGCTGTTCTACTGGAATTGTTCAAGTTTGCACTGTGTCACTGTTTCTCATGGAAGCAGTCCTGCTTGGATCTGTGAGTTGTGGGAAAACTTTGCAGTCTCATAACACCACTACCAACTGTGAACATAGCATTTGCAGCCTGGCTGCTGGATGCTAACAGCACATTAAGTGCTGCGGCACTGAGACCTGCTCTGCAAGCAGAGCATTTACAGTTCCAGACACCCTTGTATGGGAGGATTCCCTAGAGGCAGATCTACATGGCTGGGCAGATGCTCCCTTCTACCTGTGTCCCTGGGTACATACCCTGGCCCCACACTGTCTCCTTTCCAGGAGGGGTGTGCATGCACAGCCACCCCCCACACGCACTAATTTCCTTTGCAAGGGTGTCAGGGCATGCCTGGGGGTGGGAGCTGGGCTGCACCCTGAGGGGTGCCAGTGGGTTTGGTGTGGGACCAGGGCAGTACTGAACTGCAGCTGCTGATACCATTGCCTGCTTTCAGAGGGCAAGCAGAAAGCAGCACTGAGGGTATTTTGCATGAGTTTCCCAAGTGTTGATGAGATTATTATTACCATATGCATCTTTTCCTTACAAAAGGGAATCATATTTTAGCTCAAGCAGACAGGATTCCTGAGAGTCCCATACTGAAAAATATAGGCTACATGCAAAAAACCCCAGTGCAGAGACTTACTGAAGCCTGTCACACACTGATTTAAATGCAAGTGACTTCAAGGGCTGCACTCTCAGACGTATCACAGGAAATTGTTGTAAAAGGGAAATTATTGACCATCTTATGGATACAAGAGTAGATAGAAATAAATCCTTATTTATGCAAAAACCTCTAAGCCTACCTGATCTCATATTGATGACCATTCTATCTTAGATTCATTTTTTAAGACCTTTAATAAAATTGTGCAATAACCAGAGCTAAGGATGATAGCCTATGTTAAGTTTCTGACACTGCAAAGAACAACGTGGATCATATTCAGAAATTTTCCCAGTGCTCAACATGCCACTTATCAAATTCCCTTCAAGCATTCATCACACCCAGGCAAATAATTTATTCTTCCCCACAGAAGCTTTGTGTTTGATCACAATGACAACTTACTGCTTCTGCTCTGCATCAAATACATTATGGAGCTTCACACCCCAGAGCAAGAGCTACATCACATTGAGGAAACCTATTGAGGTGACCATCCATTCCTGCAGTCCTTGCACACAATTACATCTCACGAACTCACAAAGATTTAGTTATGTCAACATGGTCTGCAGAACCAAGACCACGCTTTTAAAAAATGAGTTGTTAATCCCAAAAAGGACTAACATATTAGGAGATAACCAAATGCCTAGCTCAAGATTGTTACAAGCAAGGCATTTTGATTATAAACTACATTTTTATCATTTAGGAGTCACCTGTCCTGCAAATACACATGCACTAATACTTTGTCTATGAAATCCCTGGGAAACCACAAACAAGTTTTAGAATCTGCTGATCAGGGTAAGTAGTCTGTCAGAATAGCTTTAGCAAATAAAAGAAATGCAAAATACCAAAACATACCTAGAGGAGAGAGTCTCCTGGCTGAGTAGGGTTGTAGGCTGAGACCCAAAGAGCTGGTAATTTGGGATGGAATAGCTTTTACAAATCAATCAGTGCAGAAAGCCAACATCACACCAGTTACACATTTACCAGGCAGTGTTTGACAGCAAGAAACAAGCTACAGCACAGAAAATTTCTGTGTATTTTAAGCCTCCATCCCAAACTGACTCCTCATACAATTCATCTGCAGGCTGTAATTTACTAAATCCATCTGTTGTTCCTACAGCTCGCTTTCTGGAAATTCTGCATTTCAAGGGTCTGCTTGTTAGAGAAGGTCAAAGAGTAAAGCAGGCCCTTTCATTTTAAGTGACTTGAAAGAAAGGAAAGGAAATTTATATTTAGAAATAGCAATGATTAACTAGGGGAAATATATTAGAGTATTAAAATAAACGACATAGAATAGCTCTTACTTTCAATTAGGCTGACTTTACTTCAAGAAAAATATTTATATACAAATATAAAAGCTGGGGAATGTTAACCTATACTAAGATGAAAGCATCTCATAACATAATTCATGTTTAGCCATTAAAATGGGGGATCACATTTTTACATACTTTTTCTTCTTGTCCTTCTAAAGTCTCTGCTTCTGTACTTTCTTCTCTAATCACCAACTTTTCACAGCTTCTCTTTGTTAGCAAACCGCCTATGGCAACTGCACACCTTCCACATCTCCATAGCCTTCACAAAGGCACCATCTGATGCAACTGCATCATTCTGGATCAGAACAGATTCACCACAGAATTAAGGAAATAAACTCACATACAGCCTAAAACTGAAGGTCTCAAGAGCTAAAGTCTGGACCAGGGTCCACCAAGATGTCCTCTGTATTCCTGACTGTATTCAGGGCTTCTGTTTTCAGCCCACTTATTGAACGATATAAAGAACACAAAAGCCGCTTAAAACAAACAGAGGAGAGCTGTAGGTATCTCCTGAGCACACAAGTGAAGTGCTGGTGATGCAGTGCAGAGCCACACAGGACAGCTCCAGTCACCCCAAGAGCCCCAGGGAGTGTGTCCAGCCCCTGGGGATAACACTCAAGCTCGTTTAAACCACTGAGCTCACTCACCACTGATGCTGTAGCCATCATCAGAGAGAAAGAAGGGAGCTCTGAGACCCCTCCCGAAATCCTGTGCAGCTGATGCTGTAGGTGCCAGGTGTTCACTTCCACCTGATGAGTTAAAGGTGTGGCACAGCTCCAGAGGTACTTCAGGGCCATGGTAGGGACCATGGTAACAGCCTTAAAGGAGGCAATGACTAACACCATACAAAGCAGATACTGGGGGGAAAACACAATTCACACAGCTGGACTCCAACCAGGAGACTAAAATCACCCTCTCTATGAGTGCAAAAGTCTCCCAGGACCCTTACTGGCATGAGCGGTAGGCTGTCAGTCTAAAACACATCCTAAGCTCGGGTATGCTAACATCATGCGAGAACACAGGTTCAGTCCTGACTCAGAAGAACCAGTGTCACCTACTGAGTCACCAAAACCACCTCTTGCAGCATAGGTTTCCTTGGAGTCCCCTTTGTAAGCCCTGCTTAGGCCTGACCCTGTTTTGCCTGTAAGATTTAACACCATGGGAGTCAAAAGTCATATGATGAAATGAGCTGCAGTTTGTTTGTTTTCTATGGGGCTCTCCCTCCCTCCAACAGCAGCCCTACCAAAAGGCCTTTGTCTAAGGAGTAGAATAAGGAGCACAACACAGTGTTTGCATTTACTTATGGAAGAGCTACACCAGCAGCTCCTCTCAAGCCTCTGAAGTCAGCTCCAGTACAGTTACTTGGCCTAAGTTCATCTAAACTAAATGGGCTGACTTGGTTCAAATGTGTTGCAACACCAAATGATAAAATTTGGGGTGGGGGGGGAAGACTAGTGATGACACATGTATTTAACACTGCATGTCTCCTCTTTCCAGATTAGGAGGAGCTGGCAAGCTTCAGTCTGCACACATGCCAGCAGCGGATGTCGGCACATATACAACACTTTTCAGAACAACATACTGTTGAAACATGTAGTTCAACTCCAAGGCACCCCTTCTATTCAGTTAGCCCAAAACAGCTATTAGAATTGTCTTGCTTAATATGGTAGGATTTGTAGCACAGCTTTTAATGCTGCTTTAATCTGGTTTCTTTATAGCCACTTCAGAAACACTGAGAAGTCAGTAGGAGCAGCCCTGCTGTGCTTTGCACAAGGTCCCCCACACCCATTTGAGCTGGGGGAAGTAACAAACCTGTTGGCAAGAGGGAAATATCAAGGATAGGGGGGGTGTCATAAATGATACAGGAATATAATCCTCTCTTCCGCTTTTACGTGTCCTCACTTTCATTTTTCAGTCTGAAGCACAAAAAAGCACGATGCTGATGCTGACAAGCTCACCTTGGTTCATTGTCAGAGTGTCTTGAGAAAGTCATCAGTAAAGATCTGAAAGAAGTAATGTCTGCAAAATAAATAAAAACATATTCCAAGTTGGAAATGAAGTGTTCTGCATTCATCAACAGAAAGCTCTGCCCTGATGACTTCCGATTTTAAAATAAGTTCAGTTCTTTCCTCCTTTTTCTTTCAGAAATTTTGGTGTGAACATTTATAAATTCAGCATCCCCCTTAATCCCATGTTCTTTTTCCTGCTTCATTTTCCACTTCATCTCTTCAATTATTTTATTCTTTGTCACAATCAATCTCTAACAATCTTTAAAAAAAAAACAAAGTGCAGAAAAAAACCCATCTTTTGGTGTGGGACTGGAGTGATGCTGGATGTATCAGAAGTGGCCAATATACCCCACGTCACATGGGTCAATTTTAGACATTGGAATAATTTTCCTTTAGTTTCTGATCTGGCCACTCTATCCCACCACCATTATCCCACCACCATTATCCACAATTTCCCTTTAGTCTCACTTTCTAGGAGCTGCTTCCATTTCACTCCCCTTTTCTTTCTGCATGGCTCTGGCACTGGGGAGGAGTTGGTCAGACTGCAAAGACTCAGGGAGGGCTTCCTGCCATGGGACTCAAACGGGTGTTCATGTAAGGCAGGAGCCGCCAAAGCCTCCAGCTCTGTTCTGCAGAAGTTTGATGTGCTAATGTGAGGATTACAGAGAGAGCTGCGGCCAACCCTTTCTCCTTTTCCTTAGCAGCACCTGTCCCTGCAGGTACCTCTTGGTGAAGCAGCCTCTGGTTTGGGTCTTGTGCCTTTTACTCTCCTCTCAAGCATCCAGAGACAGCAGTTTTCCATTCAGATGTCCCAGGTCACCACAACTAAAACCAGTTTCACTGTCTGCCACTCACTTCAGCAGTTCATTGCTGCCATCCAGCCCCCTTGTCATCAATGATCCTCATTCTCATCTACCTAACCCAGGTTTTTCCCAATTATTCTTAAAATTTCAAAATTAATCATAGAATCACAGAATTATCAAGGTTGGAAAATACTTCCATGATTATTGAGAACAACTTTCAACTGAATACTGCCATGCACACTAAATCATATTCCACAGTACCACGTTAACTTGGTTTTTTGAACACTGCCAGGAATGGTGACTCCACCACTTCCCTCCACTAACTCTTTTAACACCAGAGCTGTCCTTTAGAAATGAGCTCATTCAGGCAAAAGCAAGCTGGGGAGCGCCTATGTGGGAAATTACACTGCCCTGTCTGATGGAACACTGTTGGTGGGAGATACACAACAAGGGAAGAAGCAGTTGGAAGATGGGGCTGGATCACCACCTCTTAACCAGGCTCACCTGCAGCCTGGACAGCACGTCTGAGCAGAGCCTGAGCTAAAAGAACAATATTTGGATTTCTCCTGTACTTTGGTCCATCCAATGTTCAAACAGGAATTCCAGAACAAAGTGTACTCTATGTGAATTGTAGCAAATGCATAGCAAGAGGCTATTTCCACTGGGTTGTAAGGATTTGCTTAAAATGTAAAGGATGCTTTCAGAGAAAAAAGGAGCTCTGTACCTTGGTTTGGTAAAAAAATCAAGTTTTATAGACCCAAAAATCAACATACTTTTCCCTATAGTTTACAGGAAAATGGTTGTGGAAGAAATGAGTGTGATTCTGCAAATCTGTCTTCATGGATCCTTTTAATTTAGAGGCATGAGTAATTGGAGCAGGGACTCCTTGGATGATTGTGTGACCACAGGATGCAGCCCTGGAAAAGTGTTTTTGTAAACAAATAAACATGTTCCTTCCTGTTTGAAACTCAGATCTTTCAGCATTGGGCAAGCGCCTGAGAACCTGACAGTGAGAGTAATAAGAAATATTACATGCAATGCCAGTTGCTTGGTCCAGTTCCAACAGCAAGAGGTGGACAAAAATAGATTAGTCTTTTAAAGTCCTTCAATAATGTGAAGTGCTATTGGTATCAGGAGCAAAGAAAAGACTTGTTAAGTGAAAATTGCCTGAAGAGATGATCTTACAACCTGACAAAATCAGAACAGAGGGTAAAAAACCAAAAATTGGGAGATTTGATGGTGTCTTGTGCCATACACACAGGGAGTGATCCAAAGATCACAGGCTCCAAAATGGATTTCACACTATGGCTTTTGACATCTGATGAAGTCTTTTGAGAGAGATTATCCTCTTTTCCTGGAGAAAGCAGGATGCTGGCCCCAGTCAGCAGTCCACACTGCCTTTGCTACTTGACTCCCAAAGGGGAAAAATGGAGTCTTCAGTCTTAACAGCTGGAAACATTTCCAGAAAAGCATGTAGATGTTCGAAAGCAACCTAAATATTGCAGTGTCAGGGAGTCAATTTTCTGTTGGTAGTTTAAAAGCAAACTTCTGGCAGCTCTCAGGGAATCCTTTAAGTACATTTACATCAATGCATGGAGTCAAATAAACACTTAAAATTCCTCAAGATTAAGATGGGCAGAGTGAATCCAGTCAGGAAATGGCTGAGCCACTGCTTGACCCTCTTTTCTGTTGCAGACCAACCAACCTGGATGCTCCAACCCAACCCCAAATCCTGCTGTACCTGGGCATACACCAGTGAAGGAAAGGCGATATGGAAAAGAGAACACGAGGCTTGTCCCTGGCCTCAGCTGGGTTGGGATGTTTCAGTTGCAAACGATAGATCTCTTTTACGTATTAGAGCTTGTCTAGACTAAGGAAATGTTCCTGCTATGACTATGTTGAGGTAATTACACCAGTGTAAACCCCTTTGGGCAAAACAGAGCTTTCAGTGGCCTGATTTACTCTGGTCACTTGCCAGGATTAGTTCAGCTGGTACCAGCCTGTCCTCCAGGATCTCCTGCTCCCAGCTGGAATCCCGCACAGAAGTTTTCATCCGTCTCATCTGAAACGTTGGCACTGCCAATCTATCAATCAAGCCATCCTTATGGGATGGTTGTGCAAATGTTTTTCTCCAAAAGAATGGTAAATATTCAGAAGGCTCCTCTGTTAGTGGAGAATTGATTAATTGGCTAAAAGAAAAAAAAAAAAAAAGCTTAAATAAATCTGGGTTTAAATGAAATCATATTTGGATTTGTATATGCATATCAGGGAAACATGTTTGCTGCAAATACAATGAAATAGGAAACCTGATGTAGGATGTTTAACCTGCCAGGAGTAGATGTGTCCCTTACCCACATTAAATGAATAGTCTGCGAGGACAAAATGTGTCCAAATAGAGTAAAATGGGAGCTACTCCAAACTGATCAATTAGAATTAAAAAAAAAAAAAAAGCCCCTGAATTAAATAAATCCAAGGAAGGCATTTTTAAAGCACAGAAGGTAGAACCCTAGTCTAGGAGAAGTCAGTGGCAACATTTACATTAACTTTAAAGGAGAGGCTTCACTCACTCTAATGTGTAAAACCACACAGTGCTTCTGTGCAAAGCATGGTACAAAATACATGTGCTGAGTTTCACACACAGCATTCAGGGAACATGTTGATAAATGCAGGATGAGGAACGGCAGACTAACAGACAGACTTGGTTATATTTTAATCTGGTTTGCTGTTACCTACAGGTGTTGCAGTTAAAATGTTTTAAAAAGTTACTATACACCTTTAATTCTAAACAGTTACTGGAAGAACAGCTAGAAAATCTAATAGTAAAGCAAACATGTTCCTTTAAAAGTTTCCTTATTTAAAAAAAAAATTAAAAGAAAGGGGAAAAGTATGTCTGAAGCACAAAGATGACATCAGAAAAGTTCCTCAATTCACAGATGGCTGCACCTTTCAAAAAAAATTTAAAAAGGAGCCCTAGATTGATTTAATCACCCATACAAGCGAAAAAACGTAATGAAGTTATTTAGTGCCAAATTGGTTTCTTGGGACCTTTTCCATGTAAATAATACATATCAAACCTTGAAGTTCAGCGCAGATATGATCTGACAAGTTAGCCAGGCTTTTGTTTTCCTTTGATCCAGCTCCAGAAATATTTTATCCAAGGTAAAGTTGGTTTTAAGTGTTTTCCATTTCAGTTTTTAATTTTGGATATTCATCATATAGGAAACTTGCTTATAATGCCTCAAACACCAGCCAGGCTGCACTGACTCGCAGCACCAAACATAAAGATTTCCTTGTATTTGCTCATAAGAGGAGGAATATCAAGAGCTCCCAGTGTGACACAGGAACAATTTCCATTGCTCAGTTATTTTTAATAGTACAGGGAACATGGACAACCCCAGCTGAATATTTCTAAATATTTCTAAATATTTCTAATATACAAGCCAAGTCCAGTATTTTTTGCACTGTTCCACATCTCCTAGGCGTGTTGGGGAATAATACTTAAAAAGATAATAAGATAGACAGGCCTTTGCTTTCTAAGTGATTCCCCAAATTCCCCACATGCTGCCACTCCCTCAGGATGCCATCTGGGAGCAACAGTGCCTTCTCTTGGAAGAAAACCTTCACAAGTTAGGTTTACTCTTTTTTTTTTTTTTTTTTTTTTTTTACTTCTCTGATTCTGTTAAAAAGAAAAATTAAAATAATTTTAAAAAATCTTTTTCTATTCCATTTTCAAACCAGGATGAAGATTCTGCAGTTCAGAAAAAAAAAAAAAAATCTGACCTTGTTCACAGTTCTCAGTGTTGTGTCCCTAAATACAGATTTAGGCACCTTGCTGTAGGCATCCAGTTTTCAAAAATTTAGCTCTTGTCAATAATGTAAAATCTTGTGGATTCTCTTCCTTCCACAAATTGGTATGTAGTATATTTAGAATTAACAGGGCCCACTTTCTCTTTTGACTTGAATATGTGGTGTAAGGTTAATGAAAGTAAGATGGATCTTTTATTTTGGGTCTTACACATAATATTATTAAATGTGCCCACCAGAAATGTAGGATAAAATATTTGCTCTGCTTGAAGATTATGTGATATTTGTATTCTAAGCCTCACCACAGTGGGTTTCTTTAAATAGAAGCTATACTTTACTCCTAAATTGCTTAAGGCAAAGGAAGCAGAGATGATGTTTTTATGAATGTTTAAATGCAAATGGAACTGAGAGTGAATGCTATGCTAGCTAACATCAAAGGCTCACCAAAGTCTCTGCATTAATGAGGCTCTTTGTTTCCTGGATCACAGATTACAACAGGTTTCCAACTCATTGCCAAGGCTTTATCTCCATTTGGGAGGGCTGTAAATCTCAGACGATTTTTTTCACATGCAAAACAAGACGATCATCTGAAAGAAGAAGAAAAAAAAAATCTTAAAGTAGCAAATATTTCATTCAAATGATTATTCCTCAAAGTGGCTGCATCTTGTTTTATTTTTGGGATGTTTAAAAGAATGGAAATTTGCCGACAGAGTTTCCTATGGGGCAGCTCATTCATTTGGAGGAGAAAACTGAGCAGGAAAAAAGCAAACAGCATCCTTCCCCTCTTCCATCTTCTTCAGCCCAGCATCAACCATGCCCCGAAATCAGAACAATAATTCTGTGTCATGCAAAATCAGCAATTAGCAGAAAGACAGATTTTGCTCCATTTAAATATATTCAAGTACTTTTCAAAGTGGCTCCAACTAGTTCTTCTCCTCCCCAAAAAGTAATGAGATTATATCCCTAGTAATAATACCCTAATTAACAAGAAAAATAGGGACCAAGATTTTTAGCTTCCTATTCAAGGGCTGAATGTGACAATATGTTGTATATTGGGTCATAAAAAACAATTTACATGGCGTCATTACAGTCTGTAGCAAAGTCTCCAGGACCCAGGGCTATCTTATGCAATCTTAATTAAGGAAAATAAATATCGGTGTGTTGTTTTAAGCTACTGGAGACATGCACAGGACCTGTCATGTGTGATCAGAAGAGATGGGGAGTCTCCTTTTCCATGGGAACTGCTTAAAAAACCCTCCGACGCCAACACACAAGTGTCTAGTGCCTTCAAAATGGGCTGCGAAGATGGTAATTTCTTGTTTCCTGACCCTCGGGGCCAGGCAGGAAAACTAATAATTTTCTGCCACCCCACATCATGTCTGTGCTCCAAAGGGGCTGAGGTCGTGATGGCGGGGCATCACCCGTGCCCAGGGTGTGCACGGCGGGCGGCCAGTGGCACCCATGTGTGACACGAGTGTGTCTGCACCCACAGCTGGGAAGGGGCACCTGCTGTGGGGGTGTGGGTGTGTGTGTACACGTGTGCTGTGTGTGCCTGTGCTCAGACATATGTGTCCTGATGTGTCTCAGTGTGTGCACACATGCGTGTCGTGATGTCACAGTGTGTGTTTGTACACACGTCCTGATGTGTTTCAGCACCCACATAAACGGTGCTGAGGTGTGTCTGTGTGCATACATACACATCCTGATGTCTTACTGTGTACACGTGCATATGCCTTCATGCATGTCTCTCTGTGCGCACACACGTCCTGATGTCTCAGCGTATGCACACGTGTTGATGTGTTCTTGTGTGTGCACACACGAATGAGCTGATGTGTCTGTGTGCACACACGTGCTGATGTGTGTCTGCAGCTCCACGGATGGCCTTCTGTCCTCTGTGTTTAGTCATGTGCTGCTGATCTGTGCTTGTAGCTCCATAGGCAAATGTGAGCATGCAGATGTGTTTGTGTGTGCAGATGTGTGTGTACAGATGTCTGTGCATGCCAGATGTGTAGCTGTGCATGCTGATGTGTGCAGTTGTGTGTTCTTTTGTGCTGATGTGTTTGGGGCTCTGCGTGGATCCCACTGCCGTGTGCTTTTGTGTGAGTGCTCGTGTGTGCCAGATGTGCAGCTGTGCATGCTGTGTGTGTATACAGGTGTGTGTGTAGCTGTACACGCAGGCACCTGTAGAGACATGTGTGGGGCCCTGCAGACCCTGACACGTGCTGATGCGTGTGTATGGACTGTGCACACATGGACGTGTGCACATAGACTTATGTGTGGATGTGTGTGAAATGTGTGCATGCAGCTGTGCGTAAGTGCTGGCATGTGCAGGTGCACGCACAGCTGTGGGCATGCAGGAGTGGGTGCAGGCGGGCTTGTGCCACGGTGCGTGTGCGGATGTGCATGCACACAAGCGTGGGCAGGAATGTGGACGATGTGCACGGGTGTGCACGGGGCGTGTGTGTGTGTGCTCAGATGTGTGTGCAGGCATGTCCCTGTGTGCAGGCATGCGTGCACACAGGTAGGCACAGGTGTGTGTGCAGATGTGCGAGCAGAGATGCACGTGCATATCCGTGTGTGTCACGGATGCGCACACACACCCGGGGCTGCACCAAGCCCCCGGTGCTGCCCACCCTCGGGCCACCCCGCACCCCCATAGCCCTCCACCCCGCAGCCGGGCCGGGAGGAGGTCATTCCGCTGTAGCGCGGTCGGGGGGACGGCGTCGGGCCGGCTGTGCCCTTGCTGCAGGGACTTGGCGTCGGAGCGTGTGTGCGGTGTGCGTGTCTGTATGTGTCTCTGTGTGTTCACAGGAGTGTGCACGCCTCTGTCTGCGTCTGTGTGTCCCTGTGTCTGTGTCCCTGTGTGTGCCCGCCCCCGGCCCCGCCCCGGCGCTGCCAATCACCCGGCGGCCGCTTTGATGTCGCAGCGCTCGCCCGCCGCGCCGCCGCGCTCGCAGTCGGACCGGGCGCTCCGTGCTCCGCCAGCCGCCGGCGCCCGCTGCTCCAGCCAAACTTCCCGGGGCTCGGAGGGCGGGGGGGCGGCGGCGGCACGGGGGGGCCCGTGGAGCCCGGCATCCCGCGACGCCTGCCCGCCCGCAGCCTGCCGAGCCCCCCGCGAGCCGCCGGACCGGGGAGGGAAGAAGGGGGGGAAGGAAAAGAGTGAAGAGGGAAAAGCAATTCTAATTATTTTTTTCTAAAGGAAGGATTTAAAGGGAATTTGGAAAGGGGGGAAACAAAATTAAAGGGAAAAAAAAGTTTAAAAGTTAAAAGGAAAGGAGGAAAAAACTTTAAAAAGAAAAAATTCAAGAGAGAGCTTTTTTTTTTTTTTTTTTTTTTTTTTTTTTTTAAGAGGAGGAAAGAAAATAATTGAGGGAGAGAAAAAAAGTAATAACTGCGAAGGGCTTGATCCGGGAGAACAATACTCCCCGGGAAAGTTGCTGCGCGGCGGGGAGGGAGCGGCGGGAGGAAAATGCCGCAGCTGGGCAGCGGCGGCGGCGACGACCTGGGCGCCACGGACGAGATGCTGGCCTTCAAGGACGAGGGCGAGCAGGAGGAGAAGATCCCCGAGAACGCCTTCACCGAGCGCGACCTGGCCGACCTCAAGTCCTCGCTGGTGAACGAGTCCGAAGGCAGCGGCAGCCCGGCCGCCGCCGCCGCCGATCCCGAGGTGAGCCGAGCCGGGCCGGGCCGGACCGGCCCCGCACGGCGGCCCCGCGCCCCCCGCCCCGCCGCGGCCCCCGCCCCACGCCCCCGCGCTGCCCCTCTCTCTCCTCCCCGTGCAGGCCCTCCGGCGAGTGCAGGATCCGCAGAGGGTGTACCAGGAGAAGCTCCCGGACCACATGGATGATGGTTAGTCACGGCAACCTCCGCGTGTCTGTGTGTCCCCCCTCTCCTCATTCCCGGTTCCTGCCGGTCTCCCCCAGTGCGCCCCGTCTACTGCTCACCCTCCCCGGGGTGGTGACCCCCCGATTCCCCAGCCCGTCACCCTGTCACCCCTGGGAGTGAGGGATGCCAGCCTGGCCACCACAGCTCCCAGCTGGAAAGCTACTCCTGACAGCACCGAGTCTTCCCAGTGTCCCCACTGTGGGAGTCCGCACTCATGGGGGACCCTGGCACTCCCAAACACCTTCTCTGAGGAGTATGGGAACAAAAAGACTCCCACAACATGCTGTAACCTCTTTGGGGACCCCCAACAGGCAGGGGAATCACCTGTCATAAGATGAATTTTTACAGGGAACATTGATTTCAGCAGGTATGAAACATCAGGACCCAGGGATGTATAAAGGATCTGCATATTCCGGTTACCCTTTCCTGATGCTCTCAGATCCATATCTGCCCAATGGATCTATGTCACCTCTGGTGAGTTCCTCCTCTCCTCATGGAGAAGTTTGTGGCCTCTCTCACTTCTAAAGTATGTTGCAGGTATTGTGCAGGCACCTACGCATGCTTTTTTCCTGACAAATTGGAGCCCAGTTTCTGAAATACCTGGACACTGTTCTGTCCAAGCCGAAGGGAAAAGCAGTGGGAAGGGGGAGAGATGCTTGGCAGGAAGCTCCTGCTTCGCTCTAAATTTGCTGGAGGAGCTGCTTTTCCAGTCTCCTCATCCTCTAGGTTTGGCTTTACTCTTCCAGCAGTCAAATCCTAATATCTGATGGAAAAATGTCTCTTCCTTTTTCTGGGTCATGGGCTTTGGAGGGAGCAGCTCCTGGTCTTTGTGTATGTGTTCAGGGATATGTCCTGCAGCTGAGCTTGAGTTCGATGTGTCTGCCTGTAAAACAGCCAGGTTCTGGCGTTCTATGTGTTAGGGCTCTGTTGTGGATGATGGCCCAGAAAGTGGATTTTGTGCTTCTAAAATGGCAATAGAGGTTTTTAGGAAAAGGCTTCATGCTGCTGGAGGACTATTCCCGTCTTCTTCCTGTAAAGTTTTTCTTTCTCGGTTTAAATCAGCTTTAGTATTTCTCTATGTTCTCATGTTTCTAAGTATTGCTATCTGAATGATTAAACTAAAGGCTTCATTACAAAAGCTGTCTTTTCCCATCACCATCTCTATCAGAACTTCAGAAAATAATGTCTTGACATTGCAGCAGACAGTCGGTGCTGGTGTTGCTCCTGGGAGCCGGCACTGCTGCATTTGTTTCAGACATTGTTCTGCTTTAGCCATCGGCAAGTGAGGACGGAATGTAATTTGGTTTACTTCAGGTTCATGTTTTAACTTTTAAAGGGATAAAGTTTAAAAGAATCTATAAACCCATCCTTAATCCGGTCATTTGTTCACAAGAGGAGTAGGATGTAAAACTGGTGTTATGAAAAATTGACGGATTGTGGAATATGAAACTCAGTACTGTTTGTAGGAATCAGTGCCGTACCCTCACACCGGACCCAGCTGGCCTGGGTAGCAGGAAACAGGTCCCTGCAAGAGCCTGCCTGTACCCCACACAGCTTTTCCTAGGGGATTCAGTTTTCTTGGCTGCAGACTGCTGGAACTTTTGCTGAAGTTTGCAGATATTGAGGATCTATCCCTAAATTTTTAAGTCTTCCTTCAGTTTACAGCAAGAAAAGAAGTGTTTGCAAGGCAGGCCCAATGTATGTTGTTGTAACCCAAATAAGCATTTCTTCTGGTGCTTCCCACCTTGTCCAGGGACCAGGTATCCCACTCATCCCCTAAAATATTAAGCTGTTCTCTTCCTAATAAACTTTAAATGCTTTTACATTTGTCTTATGTAAACACATTTCATTTGCTCCCTGAGATAGAATCTGGATAGGTCCAGAGTTACATTAGTCCAGCAACTTTTTGCTATAGTGGAATATTTCTTTTAATCTTAAACTCTTCCTAGATGGGCAGCAGAGTGCAGTAGCCTATTTACTAGCAGCTAGGCTATGAAGTAGATTGTGATTTAGGAATCACCTTTTCTCTTGATAACAGAATTAAAGCCAAGCAGTTACTGTCAGAGCAGCAGACAGGAGCAAATAGACTGTGCAGATCTTGAAAGGGAGAAAACATAAGTAGCAGAGAAGGAATGATCCCATCCCCTTGAGAGCCACCAAAATCATCCAATGCCTCAGCCAGCTTCCTTTAGGCCTGTTTGGATCCTGCTGTGGTTTATGAAGAGCTGATTTGATGTTTTCAATTAAAAATCTGTTCCCTAACAGACAAGGGAAGATTTCTTCCTCAGATGAAGGCAGGTCTTGCGGTTTTTCAACTTATTACAATTACTATTCCAATATATTATTCTGGGCAGTTTTGTCTTATATTTCTATTGACTCTGCAAAGGTTATCATGGTAAATTATGGATTGCTCTCATAGAGATTTATTGCTGCTGTGTACATTACATAAAGTGTGGGCTATAATCTGGTGGCTGCTTCCAATAATTGAGGAGGTCAGATCTGTGACCAAAGATTGCAGATACTTAACCATCCATAAAAGTGTGTTTAATTAATACTTTAGCACAAGTAGAGTCGGGGAGGAGGGTTGTGTGAGTGAATAGGATTACGTATCACAGTCATGCGTGCACTTGATAGTGGAGATTGTATTTTGGTTAATGA
Source organism: Corvus hawaiiensis (assembly GCF_020740725.1). Taxonomy (NCBI): domain Eukaryota; kingdom Metazoa; phylum Chordata; class Aves; order Passeriformes; family Corvidae; genus Corvus; species Corvus hawaiiensis. The sequence continues at coordinate 10,191,107 of NC_063227.1, read as the reverse complement.
GGCTTCCTGGAAACAGTTGTTTGCAAGTAGGATTAATTTTAGAATCTTCAAAAAAAATCAATTAAAAAATTAACCCAGGAGTACTTGGGCAAACTGTCAGGGCTTTACATTGAAAACAGTAATTTACCTGATTGAAAATAGAGTATAACTCCCTGAAAGACACAGAGCAGCCGGCACGGAGGCTGGGGCTGAACCCCTGCCCTACAACGCTCTGTAAAACCACATTTTTTTTGATGGGCCCCCCATGAACCCTGTGAGGGAGCTGCAAGTGGCTCTGGACTGGCCCCAGTGCTTGCCTGGCTGGGTGTGTTGCTACCAGCAATACTGGGGTGCTGCTTTCCTATTTTCTTTCTGATTTTCTCAGCAGCGTCACTTTTGCTTTGTTTCCCTCAAGGTGTTTGTAGCCACTAACTGTTACACTGCTCACCCGAGCATCCTGCTCAGCTCCCCACAACTCCCAGCCAAAATTGCCTCTTTTTACCAAAACACACGCAGCTGTGTTATTTATGTGCTCTGCTGCCGCTCCAGAGTGATGCTCTGAAGATGGCTGGGTATCTGCCATCAGCAGCAAAGCCAAGCCCAGCTGATGGTCCCTGGAGGGCCAGCAGCAGACGGGGTGGCAGGAGCTCCCCGTAGCAGGGTGGCCCACCTTGGCTGAAGGTGGCAAATGCCAGTGTAGGATGATTCAGCTGGAGTGCTGCTGGTTTTGGCAGGCACAGGTTTCCTGGACTGGCAGTAGAGCTGTCGCTGGGGGCGTGGGCAGGTTGGAGGTGCTGCTAGAGCTGAGGATAAGGCAGAGGGCTGAGCCCAGGCATCCCTTCTTCTGGGAGCTGTGAACCCCATCACCTGCCGGGCTGGGGAAGGCACACTCTCAGTCAAGGGTGTTCAAGAGCATCTTGGCATAGCCTGTGTGTGTGTCTGAAATCCTGACACTGCAAGGCCCCAGGAGAGCTGTCTCTCGCCTGGCTCTCAGGTGTTGTGTGTGTGGTCGTTCATGGCTCCACTTTATCCCGTCTTACGCAAAGTCCAGCTTTTCCCAGAGTGAAATATGTAGGACTTATGGGTTAAAAATCTGCAAGAAACTTCCAAAGAATATGAAAAAGTTGAGGAACTGTTTTTCTAAATTAAATATAAAATCATAAAACTATATCCTTTTTTAAATAGTACAAATGACTTTAAATCAAATTAAGGTACATCCTTAGTAAGAACATCAGCCTTTTAGGTGGTTACAAACATTAGAGGTCAGACATGGTCAAACATGTTAACACTTTGATCAGATTAAAATATTTTTCTTGCTACAGTTGTATAATTGAGTTTAGACCTGAGGGGGTTTTCTGAACATTGTTATATCTTGTACTATGTGGTAGTTAAATGGTAAAAGGAGCACTTATAAGTTCCTTTAAGTTCATTTTGTAAATAGGTTTATAAAATAGGGGAATGAGCCATGCTGCCCTGTATATAGGGCACGAGGTCTCCCTGCTCCCATTGATGGGAGAGATCCGAGGGGAGCTCTTTACACCTTCTGTGCACCTCAGATGTGTTTGTTGAGTGTGTGAGGAGTGTAAAGGCAGGATTAAGATGTTCTATATGTAAAGCTGAGGCACTTGACTTTCTGCCTGTATGAGAAACAGAAGTGTAAGAGGCTCTTTTTCTTTGGAAAACAGACACTACCTCATTTTCTTAATTACTAAGTTGTCAAACCAGAGCTTACATGGGAGCAGAAGAGTGGGGGTACCTTCCCAAGCCCTGCACAGCTGAAGTCCCCAAATAAGACAGCAGGACTCACAAATAATGTTGCTTTTCAGAGCCTGGTCCCTGTGGTCCGCTGAGCTCCTTGAGCTTGTTCAGAGGGTATGAAATGTCCCCTTGGGTGGGGCAAGATGAAAGTGCAGTTACTGCTGGCCTGGGGCCACAGGGCCCAAATGTCTAACACAAGGTCAAAAAGCATGGAGCTACAGTCTAGGACTGCTCTTCACTGGACAGAAGCTGAAGCAACAGCAGCTGAGCCCCAGGACACGGCTGCTCCTGCTGCATCCCCTTCTGCTCCATCCCTCTGCAGCAGAAGACTGTGCCCCCCCCCCACCACCAGCAGCTGGAGGAAGGAAATCTGCAGCTCAGCTGCTTCTCTGCCTTTCTGTCCTGACTTGCACTGTCAGGGCAATAGTTTAGTATTGCTTTTTCCTGTGTTGAGTTCGGATCTTTTTGAAATCAGTGGGAAAACTCCCCGGAGTCGCCATGTGATGGGGATTTGTTGCTCTGAGAGCACTGCTGCATCCCTCTCCAGATGTTGTGTGTGGAGGGAGGAAGGAGGGCAGCTGGAAGCCAGCAGTAGCTCTGCGTGTTCCCAGCAGTGCCTGCTGCTGTGGGAGAGCAGCATCCCAGCCAGGTTCCCTAGCAGCAGGGCTTGCACTGCAGGACCTCACTAGGATGGTTCCCTGTCCCCATAAATTGTAACGTTCCCAGCAAAAAGCGTTAGGAGTGCGGTGGCTGCTGATGGACCTCCTGGCAGACAGACAGATGAGTAATTTGTTCCCTTCTGACCAAAGCAAATCCACTTCTTTCAGCTCTTCTACCTAGCTTGAAATAAGATAGTGGTGAAAATAATACTTTATATTAAAGAACAATTTTGGATATGTGGATGTACCAAGACACAGGGCTTACGAGATCATTTATTGCATGTCTGATTCAGTCTTTGTTCCCCCCAAGGAAAATTCTTGTGTTAATTTCTGAGTTCATATCACACCCTCAATTTTGAAGCAGAACTTCCCTTTGAAATAAATTAGAGAGTTCTGCTTAAGAAGCAGCGACATGATACAGCACTGCATGTGTGTGGTCTAATATAACCTTACTTTTAAAATTGTTTGGAATGAAAAAAAGAGAAAGCAAAATGTCACAGGGAAACAAAAGCAAGTTTTATGTAAATCTGTGAATGTGAATAAGTGTGCACAGGATTCAGACAATTCAACAATATCTGCTCTCCCAGTGGGATTCCTTCACAGGCTACCCTGGAACTGGCTTCTCAGGCATGGGATGCTTTGTTGGTGGAGAGTTGCTATGAGATATGTATGGTAAAGGCACTGTTCCTGCAAATTTCCGACCATTGCTGTTTGTGAAATGTTATGGGCTTGACCATAATGGGAATCTGGAGAGAAAAGCAGAAGCTTAACATCAACTGAAGTTCCCAAAGCTCATCCATGTTAATAATTAGTGGGCTTGAAATTTTAACTGTGAAGAACAAAGTGATTTGGTTTTGAGTGGCACATGGCATGTCCAAGATGAGAAGTGCAGAGCTGGTCTGGTATCCAAAGCTGTAACTGAGAGAAGGGGGAGCAGGCGGGGCTCTGCAATGTGCTCACTCGTGTGTTGCTTCACAGCTTGTGATCCCTCTCATGCCATGACTCTACTGGCACCATTAAATTCCTGCATTGGAGTGAAAACCCTGGCTAATCCATGCAGTAGGGTGTGCTGGCATTTGCTCTCCCTTGGTACCCAGGCCAGTAACCCCGCGTGTGTTCCTGTGACTACACAGACGTTGCTGGCTCTGGAGGGACAACTCTCTTGCCTGCTGTCATAGATCTTCTGTGTAGGGCCAGATCCTAATCACAGGCTGAACCCTCTCTATCTGTAGCATAATCTGCAAGGGAAGCAGGATTTTGGGATATGGGTTGGTGTGAGCTGCACACCTAAGATGGCAGCCTGGTGTGGACTGTGTCTGTGTGTACACGGAATGGTGGTTATGGGCAGAGCAAAGCCTAGTGCTGAGGAACATCAACAGTTTTGAGGAAGCATCTACAGCTTGCCATTAATTTCATACTTGCAGTTCTTTGTCTGCCTTTTGGCCATGGTTCATCAAGACCAAATTTAGCCTTTGTTTCCTATGGGTTGGCCTTTGAGTCCCCTTGCCAATTCACCACAGAGAAGGTGAGGAAGGACCCAAGCACTTGTGAGCATCGTTACTGTCACAGGGAGGCTGTGCTGGACAGGGTGGGTTTGGGTGAATAATAGTCAGGCATGTGCTACTCTTCAGTTACTAAAACCTCCTGCACCATGTGTGAGTCACAATTTCCTTAACAAATCCTCAAGGATTATCTTCCCCTCTCTGTTTCATTGATTTGAAGAGGGATTAGGTGCCAGAACTGTCTTTTTGAAGGCATGGCCACTGTGGGATCTTCTCTTCATCCCACCCCTCCAAGGCTTTGGCTACTCTCCTTCTGTTTGCTGCTCACTTCATAGAAACACCGAATGGTTTGGGTTGGAAGGGACCTTAAAGATCATCACATTCCAATCCCCTGCCATGGGCAGGGATACCAGCCACTAGACCAGGTTGCTCAGGGCCCTTGGTTTCCTATGTCTTTGCCACTCCACCTCACTGCTCGGGGAGCCAGGAGATGGCTTATGTCAGCATCTCTGCCAGCCTGATGTACACATGCTCTTACCTCATCATTTACCAATGGTGGGTGGAGGGCACAGCAATAGCAGAGTAGGTACAAGTTGCTTCCTGAACTCCTTGCAGAGCCACGGTGGCAGGGAAAACTTCTCAGCCTGATCAAATCCCAGGCTGGTGCCAAGCTGGGACATGTGAGTCCCCCCTCCAGGCTCTTTCATGTGCTGTTCTTTGAATCTCTCTTTTAAAAAATAGGCTATAACAAGATACTTGCTCATTAGTCTCTGTGTCTGGAGGATGAAACAAAGGTTTGGTAGGCGAACGGGTGACTCAGAGAGGGTTGGATACAGGATACAGAGCTGTTCACTTCCTAGTTTCCAGTTTTAATCCAGCTGAATCAGTAAAGACCAGGTGCCTGTTCTGTCTGCTGGCTTGTCCAGCGGTCTGTCCGAGAGGGCACGGCTCCCTCCAGGCCCCAGGCAGTGCGAGTGTTTCATGAGGTGAATGTCCAAAGAACATGCAAAGTCTGGACCAAACCCTCTGTGAGCATCAACCAAGGTCTTGTTCTCACCATGAGACTGCCAGTTCAGCACTTGCTGGTGGCTCACAAACCCACCGACTTTGTTTCATAAAGGAAGGGTTTGCAACACCATGTGCCTCTCAGGCTTGATAATCAGCAGGATCTTTTTCTTGGTCAATTATCTTGGACAAAGAGCTCTTACCTGCACCTCCTTGCAGAGCAACTTAGCACTGCGCTGTCACTGGTTTTTGCCTTCGAGTCTTTATAATTTAGGATCATAGAATCATTTATGCTGGAAAAGCCCTCTAAGATCGAGTCCAGCCTTGAACCCAGCCCTACCACTAAAGGCTACCACTAAACCATGTCCCCAAGTGCCACATCTATACATCTTCTGAATCTCTCCAGGAAGAGTGACTCCACCACTTCCCTGAACAGCTTGTACCAGGGCTTGTCAGCCTCTTCAATGAAGAACTTTTCCCTACTATCCAACCTAAACTTCCCCCTGGTGCAACTTGAGGCCATTTCCTCGTCCTATTGCCTGTTACTTGGGAGAAAATACTGAGCCCCCTCCCCCACCTTGCTCCACCCTCCTTTCAGGTAGTTTTAGAGAGCAAGGAGGTCCCTCTGAGCCTCCTTCTCTCCAGGCTGAGCTCCCCCAGCTCTCTCAGCTGCTTCTCATCAGACTTGTGCTCCAGACCCTTCATCAGCTCCATTGCCTTTCTCTGGACATGCTATTTATGACCATTCCCAATGAAGGCCTATTCCACCACCACCCCCTCTTTGAAGTGGATTCATGGAGAAAGTGGGACATTTGGTCAGTAAAAAAGGGTTAGCAAAACCTGATGAAATCAGCTGTCCCCATCCAGAGCATCCTGCTGGCTGGAGGGGCTGGGCAAGAGGTCACCACAGTGGCTTTAAACCACTGCTCCTTTCCCGTTCACCACCTCTGTGCTAAACACAGCTCAGCTGCCACGAAAAGAATCTGGTTCATTGTGTTTCACGGGGTCCCAAAATTAGTATTTTGTGAAAGAAAACAATAAACTCAACCATGCTGTGGTAAGTTTTTGAAACCAAAGTAAAACTGGATACTAGAATCTAGAGCACTTTTCCCCTCCGGTTATAACAACTTTGCATTTGATTAAATGATAGGCAAAAAAAAGTCTCAACAGTATCTCCTTTGTTCCATTGAAGAATCTGGAACTGTAATATACAAAGTACACGTCTGCCTTGAAGAACTACATAGTAATCACAGACTGACCAAAAAAAGACTTCTTTTTTTTTTTAAGTGATTCAGCTTGTCTGCTCTATGTTGAATTTGTTTTCTGCTGTGGTTTGTTCTGAGGAGTAGCGTCCATGAGCATAAACTGAGGTTCTGCTCTGATGGGACCTACACAAAAGTAAAATATGAAAGCCCAAGGTCATAAGGTGTGTTTGACTGGGTGCAAGAGGGCTGTGATTATAAAGGCGCTTGGGGAAGAAGTGCTGGGAAGAGACTCTTTGCAGCGAAATGCTCAGAAAGGATCAGAAATGTGGCATTTTTATTCTGACACTGAGGATATGGCACTACAGAGATTGCTTTCATGTTTAGGAAGTAAACCGTCGTAAGATCTACCACATGAAAATTTGTTGTTCTTAGCATGGAGAGGCTGATGCGATGAACGTGCTGCTGCTGCCCTGGAATTACTGGTGCGGGAGTCGGGCTAGTGAGGAGGAGTTGTTGTCTTTGGATTCTAAGTGGGAGACACAGCAGAACCCCTGACACCACCAAACCCCAGGTCAAAAATTGGCCTTTGAGCATTGGCTTCCTGCTATGACTTGCAGACTGTGGCATTGCCAGATCTGGAATCTCACCATCCAAAAGAATATATGGATTTAGAAATCCAAGTGATGTTTTTCAAGATTGCATCATGCTGTGCTGAGTATTCCTTGCAGTGCTTAGATAAATTAAATAAATAGATAAATTAAATATGCATATTAACCCAAAATTGAAACCAGATGCAATAATATAAAATAAGAAATAAAATTCTAAAAAAATTAAATAAACATCCAAAGCTTTTTGTTTTACTTTCTCTGATACAAAGCAATTTCTCCAGGGCTGTACACCGTATGAAACACATTATAAATGCTCTTGTAAAATCCACATCATTATACCACATGAAAGGCCAGGTCCTAAAAATAGCCATTCAGAGAGGATGCAGGCTAGTAGCAATTTCGGTGATCGTGAAATAGTTGTGTTGACATCTCAATGCATGCACACCCACAGAAAGCTTTGACTTTTGAATATTCTTAGCAATATTTGTGCTTTATGGAATTTTACATCTCATCCCATGGATAGTCCTTTACCCAGGGGCATTAATTTCTGATCTTATTCCCATGTTTCTAACCCTGATTTTATTGAGAAAATGGGTACATTACTTTTCGTGGGGTTTTTTTCAAATTTTATGTGAAACTCTTTCCTTGCTATCAGTTTGACAGTGGCTGGCAATATGAGTTGTATTTCCCTGTCTTCCAGCAGGGATTTTTTTTTTTTTCTTCAATAGACACACACATCCCTGGTATTTTGGGAAACTAACTGTTAAAATGTAAACCTAGGGCATTAGATAATAACACAAGAAGTTGCCACATCTATGCAGCCTTTGTATCTGCTGTAGTATTCAAAAGAAAGTAAATGAAATCTGCAGTAATTACACAGTAATGTATCCACAACAAAAAATTTCTTCCTCATCCCAGTGATCAGAACTTGGCTTTTGTTTTGGAATATGAAAGACTGCAGCCTCCTGGCTTCGGTGTGTTTGCAGCAAAGCCCTGGCTGGGATCAACTGCTGTAGCTCTGGGGTAGACAACAGAGTCCTGCCAGCTGATATCGCTTGAGATCTTTTTGAAGAGCTCATCAGATTTGGTTTTATTGCTTTTGTGTTTCGGTTTTCACTTGTTATTTGTTTGAAAGCATTACTATAGGGATAGTTTTCTGAAAAATGTTGGAATCTTCAGCTCTGATCTCTTGTTTGCATTTTTCTTTTATAAGTAATATGATGGTGCTGGAGATGCACACCTTCACATGAGGGTGGCTGAAGTCTGTGTTTTAAGCCTATCCTGGATTTTAAGTGTGTGGCCCTTCTAAAACCACTTGGAAATGCTTGAGTCTATATCCTCAAAATAAGTTTGCTTCTGGAACTGGGGCAAAATCTGTGGAGATGGCAAGTGAAATAACAGGGTGTTGAAGAAAATGACATTGCTTCTGAAATAGCTGGCATGAAAATCTTGAAGTCTGAAGTTTCATTCAAATCAGATGTAGCTCTGGTTGTCGTGGGGCAGGACGCAAACTTACCCAGCAATGCAACTCCAAGGAATTTACAGGGAGACTTACAGTTGTTCCAGGTTGTTTTAACTGCAGGGCAGCTCTTGTCTCTGGTCCAGGGTGGGGGTCCTGTTCCAAGGCAAACAGACTCTCCAGTTTTTACCTTGGTTGGTTGATTTTTTGCAGGCTGTTAGCAGTTCTGAAGAATCAAATGCTGTAAAATGACTTCACAGAAGTGGGTTTACTGTTGCTAATTTAGCTCCCTAGAACAGCTGGACTAGGAGACATGGGAACACCTTGACAAGGCAATAGTTTTATAGTGTAAATGCATTAATTTGTACATGGAGTCATCAATAATTGAAGGATCTCTTTCCAACCGAGGGCTGAGAAATTTTGGCTTCTATTGGCATCCTGCTCTTTATAATGCAATAGACAGTGGTGTTTAGAAAAAGCTAAAAAGTTTTAATGCTTCTTTTAATGCTTGAAGCTGGCATCGTGCTTAAGCCCTTTTCTCTTTTCCATAATTAATTGAGTGGCTGAAACTGGGGTTATATCTGTCAATGTCAGTTTTTTACTATTCTGGTGAGCTCAGGTTTTTCTGCTAGGAGCAGATTTCAGGTAAAAGCACCAAATGTTCCTGACTGGGACTTCTGGCGGCACTTGAATGCAAGAGCTGTTGTAGAGAAAATTTAATTTCTTGACTCAAGAGTACAGAAAATTACTTAATATGTCAGTGCCAGTTGTTTGGCTATTGACATTTACTGGAACTAGTATATAACTACATGCATATATTCAAAATCTGTAAAATAGAATGTTTTCAAATTATAATAGACTATTTGTACACATCTAGCGCATGGATCTGCACATAAGTGCATAGTGATGGATGAGGCAGGCTGCAGTGAATCCCTGAAAGATCAGCTCCCGTATCCAAAAGCATAACTCTTCATCCAAATTTCCTTCTGAAACCAGTGGTAAATGCCTGACTGTGGGGTGGGTGCATTGCTGTTTCTGTGGGCGGGAGCTGCCTCTCTCCTGCCTGTGCCCCGGGAGTTCATTTGATACGGGAGCCGAGCGATCCTCTTACCAGAGAGCACCAGGTGCTGTGGCAGACGGTGTAAATAGCCAAATAAACAGACATGAGTAGCACCAGTTGTTTATGTGTTAACACAGGATGTTCTCAAAATCAGGTAAGAAGTGAGGCATGTTACCAAGTTTTATAGCAGAGGAACCGGATAGTCTTGTAACTGCCGTGCAGGGCTGTGGCAGAGGAAGCGTGGTTTTATCCCAGCTTCAGCTCCCAGTCCCACAGGAGCTTGTTTTTCTGACTCAGTTTCCCCCAGGAGCATTGTGGAGCTTTATCGTTTCATGTGTAAGTGATGTTTGGAGAGTATGGCAATGTCGATACTGAAATAAAATGTAAAATCCCACACAGGCTGCTGTGAAAGGGGATGTTTCAGAAATGACCAGAGGACTAGCCTAAAAGAGTAAGCTGTGCTGCTTATTAGACCACTTACTTCGAGATGTTAAACAAATTGCAATTTCATAATCTTTTAGGAAGTTGCAGATGGCCCTAAGACCACAACTCCTTCAAGGCAACTGGCATCTTCCTTTAAAAACAAATCACCTTCTCAGCCTAAATGATAATTTCACAGAGTGGTGTTAGCTGGATGGCAGTGATGATGGCATCGTTCAAAACATTGTCTGAAATACACATGACACACAAATCCTTGTTATTAAACCAGGAACAAATGTCATTTATTTACCCACCTGTAATATGGTAATGAGAACAACCTCCTGATCACAGGATCACACAGCATAGCTTTTGGACACATGTACCAAACCTCTGGATGCATAATTCAAATTCCTTGTCATGAAGAATGAGTCTATTTATCTTGGAACCTTTTTTACTTAAACAGTAATCTCTAGGAAATCATTTAACAGTAGTTTGCTGCCAGTTTGTCAGTTAATAGCTTGAGGCAAAGTCTGAAGTGGATGAAAACTTTTCCAGGGAGATGCTGCTGTCGCATGGGGTGCAGAAAGGTTTATAGCAGAAAGCAAGAGAGGAGGCGGTCAGATGAGTTCAGTCCAACTTTTAGAATCACGAGGAAACTCAGCACAACAGGGTAAAGATGGCTTTTGCAAGCACATCATGTGTAGAATGTGAAAGCCATCAACTGTGCCCTTGTCAGCTTCCCAAGCCTAAATTTTCCTTACTGGAGGCTCCAGGTGTGTGTGTGTGTGGAGGCCAAAACAACATGTGTTTGTGGTGGCTGGGGCTCTGCCTTGCTCCCTGTGCCTCTTTGCTTCCCAGGCATTTCTGCATCTCTGTATCTCTGTATCCCAGGTATCTCTGTGTCTCTGCATCCTGGGCATCTCCACACCCCAGGCATCTCTGAATCTGTGTCCTGGGCATCTCTGCATCCTGGGCATCTCTGCATCTCACCATCCTGGGCATTTGCATCTCTGCATCCCAGCATCTCCACATCCTTAGGCATCTCCCCATCCCAGGTGCGGAGGCAGCCAGGCAGGAGAGCCGGGGTGCAGCCCCCCCAGCTCAGCTGGGGTGCCGCAGGGTGTCTGCCAGGGCAGCAGAGTCCTCCAGCTCTCAGATGTTATCACTTCTCTCTAAAAGTTTAACAGCAAGTTTCAGTTAGGTAATGAGTTATCTGATTTCGCTTTAATCTGGGCAGCATCACTCCAGCGTGATAACCTCGAATCGCTGTTTATCTCACGCTCAGTGCTACAGGAAGAAAATGGCAAGAGTGGGTGAAAATTCACTGGAAAAGGAGCTGAGAAAAGTTGCACTGGTCTACACCAAATCCCTCCTTTTTGCAGCAGGAGCGGGTGAGAAATAACTGCCCCAAGTTGAAACTCTCCCAAGAGGCCACAAAATCCAGCTGAAGTAAATGCCACTTCCCTGCAGCATTATCTCCCACTCGGTGCTGTCTGCCCACAGAGGATGGTAGGGTGTAGGAACTGGCAGGGGATTAATGGCAGCCTGGTTCACAAAAAACTCTGCTGCCAGAAGGACGTGGGACCCAGACAGAAGTAAAGAGGGGCTGGTTCTCTCTGCAGATGCCCCCAAGTGCTATTTGTCTGAGAGCAGATTTTCCCACAGATCTTTGGCCTTCATATTATTTGAAGAACCCCCTCTGCAGCTGCAATCCTTCCCTCCCCCGAGGGAAAAACAGGGTGGTAACTTTGTGAACTGAATGGTGTGGAGGTTTAGGAGTACTGCCATGGGAGGGGAAGAATTGGCTCATTAGCGTGGAACATTGTGTTGCCAGGAACAGAGTTTTGGGGCAGAACTAATAACATGGAAGCAGATGCAGTCAGCTTTTATTAAACTGGTTTGTAGATTACTTTAAATAGGCAACAGTTGTATCTGGGGCTTTCCTTGCAAGAGGCAGAATGGCAGACCCCAGCAGTAGCAGAGCCTGCCTTAGATGCTGGATAAAAAGTACAGAGGAGCTAACCAAATTTCTGGATGTTAGGAAACATTTCTCCCAAATATATTTTTAAAAGAAGGAAAAAAAAAACCAACCAACTGAAGACTTTGTGACTGTGTTATAATCTTTGAACTTTTAGACTCTACACATCTCCCTTTGAGGAAGGAGCCACTGTAGAGCCACAGCGTTCATAGTCTGAAGGACCCAACATGATCTCATCTTTGCTTTATCCTGATGTACCATCTCCTCTAGGCCATGGACTCCCGAGTTTCACTCAGTTACCCCCAAATCCGGACATACATTAACTGCTTGACAGTGCATTAGAGGCTGGCATGGATAAATTAATGTCCAAGCCAAGTTTTGAAGCTCTTCTCCCTTGAACCACCCTTTCCGTAGCGCCAATTAACTCCATAGCACTTATCAGCATCAGCAATGGTCGGGTGCCATTTCCTGACACATGGCATTCCACGGCCACCAGTAATGAGAGGTTGAACTCGCTCTGTAATTGCCTTACCCAAGTACGCAGGTTGAAATGACCATCAGCCAAATACAAAGTGCCCACCTCAACCAGTTCCCAGATCCGAGTGAGACCGTTGATGCCTCCGAGGAGTCACCACAAAGACCATCCATCCCCGGCCAGACCCAGTGATGACTATTGCTGTGTGTCCTTACAGTGTCCTCCGTGTCCTTCATCACCTCTGTGCAGCCTAGACCAACTGCCTGGCTTTCATGAGGGTGTTGGGCATGGTCAGTCCCTGTCAACGCAGCCAACCCTGCAAATCTCTGTAGAAGTGCCCATTGGATTTGTGACATCTCCACATATGTCTGTCAACTGTCACCTCCTTCTATGCCAACTTCAGCCACCATTTCATAGAGCAAAGAGAACCATCCAGAAATCCTTTCCCTACTCCATGCATCCAAGAGCAACCTGGTATTGCCATCATGTCTTCCTCGCTGTGCTCCACACAGCCTCATCATCCCAGTCTGGCTGAATAAGGCAGGAAGAATCCATTCAGATGCTGTATTCCATCCTGCCTTGGTTGTGCAATACTTTTTTTTCTCAGGCAATTTCTAATCTAGAGATTTTCTGGGATCTGTGCATGGCATTAAGGGAAGTCTCCTCATCACCTCAGGTTCTGTCTTTCGGTACCAAGTGTTTAAGACATAATTCTAGGCGTCCAGGGCTTGCTTTCTCTTTATGTCTCCTTTGCTGTTGCTTTCATTTGCTAACATGTTGAACTTCAAAGTCTATTCTTTCTCATTCCTAATTTTTATGGAAAAAATGGTCTGAACCCCATTTGCATTTCCTCCCTGAGGATACTGGCAATCCTTAATCCTATATATTAAAGAATCTCAGTTTTCCCAGTAGCCCTTCATTCTGGGACTACTCTTCCACTCTGTTTTCTCCTTGAAATCCTCTCCCGTGGTTCAGAATTGCTCTTCACGGTGCCCCTGACCACTGTCACTTGCTGTTATGAGCTGTTTGCATGGATGTTTGATCACTCTTTAAGCCCTTTTCCCTTCCCATCCTGTCCCTTGCAGGTAATTCATGAAGGTTTCATGCCCATGGCAATAGATGCCTGTTTGCTCCCAGAGGTTGCAGCATGGGCTGTGTGCTCTGCAACTGGCAATATCCAGGACCTGCTGGAATAACTATTTATAAAGCCAAGAGAGAGCAGGATGAAAGTAAATAGGGCACTATTTTATTCAGGTTGATTTTAATTTCACACTGATTGGTCTCCATATTCCAATTGAGTCCCAGTGACTCCTGGCATTTACCTGCTTGAGAGGCGATTGCCATCCGTGCTTCCCCTGCTGTGATGCAGGAGGGTACAGGGACCGTCTGTCTCTCAGTCCCTTGTCCCTCTTCCTGCTTCCACACAGGAACCACAATGATTCCCTCTGTTCCCCAGCACCTGGGAGCTGTGGGAAGGAGGTAGAACATGGACTGGGCTGGCTGTGCCGATCCAGGGATTTAGATCACGCAAACCCAGTGTTCTCTCCTACAAGCCATTCTCAGCGATGTGCTCGGGTAATTAGCATGTTCATAAACACTTCGTAATCTTGTGATCATGGCTTGCAGATTAGCTCTTTTGCCAGCTTTGCGATTTCTTTGCCAGTTTTAGTTTTAATTGCAAATCCATTACTGCCAGCTCCCTTGCATATTGTAGCAATAGGCAAATTAAAACACTTGGACACAGTTGGGCGGGTTTCAGTTAAGAAATTAATTGTTACTGCCAACCAGTGCTTTTTAATGTGAGGGTGGCATTTAAGTTTGTTTTTGAGGGCATAATCTCCAAGACTTTCTTTTTTCCCTTCTCCTCCCCCCTCCCCAGACAGCGTTGCCCTGTCGAGCAGCTCCCCAGATGGCATGAAGCAAATGCTTGCCTCTTTGATCTCCTAGTCAAGAAATTTGGAAGTCGTTCTGAATTTATGAGAATCCTGTCTGAAATAAATCTGTCTGTGCACAGGGCCACACTAAGGCAACCAGGAGCTGCAGGCACAGCTCACCTGAACCTCCTGGGGAAGCACAGGATTACATCCCACAAGAGCACTGTGTGATGCTGTAGCGATAAAGAGAAACTTCATGCATATTGTTGAACATGAAAAAGTCTAGACAATCTACAATTTACCAGTCGGGGTAATTGGCTAAAGGCTTAATCCACCCTGATAATCCAGTAATGGTATTGTTGGCAGGACATTGATGTAAATATCACTCAGCAGTGCTGGCAGCCGCTGTCTCCTGTGATTGCTGCCATTCCCAATTCCTTTCCACAGTTGTTAGGGCTGACGGGGAATTTTCAGAGTCCTGTGAACTCCTTGTCTTTTTCAAAAACTGTCTGGGCTCTGTGGTTGTTTTTCACTCTGTTTGTTGAATAAGTAGCATTTTTCACCAGGTTAGAATTTTCACAGACCCATTCCTCAAGAATATCTTTGTTCCTTGATGTACTCTTCTCCCTCATGTATTTCTCCCATAGCTCTCTCCAGCCTCTCAATGCTGCTGTCGCACAGTTTGTTATCACCCTTCAATACAAACAACATCTGGTCCTGCAGCGGACCTGTGCCAGCACTGCAAGCCACCTGCCACCTGTGTGTCACCACCAAACCTGGTGGCATTCACGGAGACTGGTGGCATCAGTCTGCACAAGCCCATGCATGTCACCAGCATGGATGGGGCTGCAAACATTGGTGGGGCACTGTGAAGTCAATGAGCTGAGCAGGGTTTTAGAAATCCATCACTCTCCCCATTTTGCAGGGGTGCTTTTAATGCATTTCTCTGTGCCACATGGGGACAGAGAAGGGGATTGTAGCACCCCAGATGCAGGGAAGAATGGATAGACTTAGTCACTCCTCCAGACATGAGTCTCGCATACCACTGCAGTGCTTATCCCCCCCACGTGCTGCCTTCCATGGCCTGTTGATGTGTGAGAGCATGGCTGGGCTTAAAGCCCGCGCTTAAATCTTTGTTTAATTGTGCATGAAGCCAGTGTCTAAAAACACCTGTCCTATTCTTGTTACTTTATTCTCTTTAACTCATTCCTTCCATCTGCCTTAGTAAATGTGGTTGTTTTCAGCTGCCTTTACAGCTGAAGGACTCTACTCCTGTAAGTCTGCACAGTACCAAGCACAAATGGACCCTGCCTGACTGGAGTCACAGAATCCCAGAATCATAAAATGGTTTGGGTCAGAAGGGACCTTAAAGACCTTCTCATTTCCCCAACCCTGCCATCAGCAGGGATGCCACCCAAGAGATAAGTTGTGCAGGGCCCCGTCCAACTCCTGCACAACTCCTCTGCATTGGAGAGATTGGGGTTGTGTAATGGATTGGAGCTCAGCAGAGGACTCCCTGATGAACGAAGCAGAACCACACTGGGAATTCCTTTTCTGCAGCAATGTTGACTCCATGCTGCCAGCTGAAGTATTTAAAACCCTATATGTAATAATATATAAACTTCTTTTGGTCACTGACCCAGCTGAGATGGCTGTGAATCCTTGACACCATTCTTAAGGCAGCCTGTAATGGTTTTTTTGAACATTGCTTTATTTTTTTCTGCTCGGAAAACAATAGAAGCAGCACGGTTCCGCTGCAAACAAAATCTGAACATGCTCTAGCTTACATGTGAAATATCAAAGAGCGCTCATTCAGTACACATCACCGCCCTTCCGTTTCACAGCAAACACCTTGTCACAGCCCAGAGACTTTGGGAAAACTATATATAGTGTATTCGGGCGAATGTCACCCTGGTAATTATCCCATAGCTCTGGCTCCACAGTGTTGTGGCTAACAAATCCAACTTTAATTGTTCGTGATCTCTATCGGAGCAGACATCAGGTTTGAGTTCAGTCGGTACAGAGTCAGGAGGAATAAACACAAACCTACAGTAAGATCAAAGCAGCAGAGAGGTGCACATGTGCTAATAATAATAGCTTATGAAAGCTCATATTTTCCTTCAACAACATCCTGTCATTTGTGTATCAGCTTTGAAAAGGGTAAAAAAAAAAAAATTCAGTGTAATTTACTTCAGCAAAAAAATAAGATAAGGCAGATATTTGATTGCAGCAGCTCGTGTGTGTGGTTTGCTGCGAGGATTGTACATGCATTGCGTCCTCCAGTGCATGTGTGAAGGGAAGGTGCAGAGGCTGAGCTGGCTGTGACCAAAGTACCATCATTATCTGATTTTTACATACAGCTGGTGACAATGTGATGCAGAAGGGAGGATGAGGTAAACAGTCTCAAAGTCGGTAACCGCATCCACACCTGGTGCACCTTGATAAAATGTCTGTAAACAGTCTGGATAGAGTGAGGTTACTGCGAGGCTGAGGACGGCTAACGGCTCCAGGAGATGCAGGGAGAGGCACACGGAGGTTTGGGGATGGTGTTTCGGTTGGGGTGGAATTGCCCAGGGGATTAAAATGGGGATTTTGCCCTTCCATGGCCGTAGGCAGCTTTGCAGGTCGGCTTTCCCAGCAGCATGTGGGACAAGCAGAGTGTGGTCGGGGTGACAGTACCCAGGAGGTTCTTGCTGAGCGGGGTCGGGCAGCCGTGATTTCCCCTCCACACAATGTGACCTACTTAGGAAGGTCAGCCCTCAAAACTGGGCACAATGCTGACCATTTCCTCTGTCCTCTTACATCAAATTTTTGCTATCAGCTTTTTTAATCTAGCACAGTGGCTTAAGTTTCCGTTGGGGGTTTGTCCTGCCTGGCACTGAGATGCCTGGTGGGCTGTGGGGGACTGGGACACAAGGAACTGCAGGAGCAGAGCCATGGTGGGTGATGTGCCTGTCGGGAAGGAGTCACGGTGTGTTGTAAATGTCTTTCACGTTGCATGCTGTGGTTGTTGACATTCGATTATGCCTGTAGTTCTCTCTGCAAGCAGGAAAGGGTTTGGGGTTTTGGTGAAGGGAGGAAGGCTGACAATAAAAGGTGACAAAGTGTCCCAGCAAGTACTGAAGATGGGCTGGCTGAGGAAGGAGAAGGTTGTTTAGAAAGAAAACCAAGGAGAAGAGGACAAACAGGAGCAGGTACAAGAACAGTCACACTTTCTGCTCTTTCTGCACAGGTTTCTTGGGCTGAGTGTGACATGGCCATGGGGTCACAGTAACAGAGAGCAATCCTTGCGCTGGGAAGGTGTTTTTCAGGGCTGTGAAGCTGAGCTACAGTCTATTCAGAGTCTGCAGTGGCTGAATCGCATCAAACAGGGACTCGTTAAGAAACTGGAGCAAATAATAATGATCCATATGTTTAATGCAGCTGAAAGGCGTACTTCAAAGATAGTGTTATCCTAAAAAAGCCCAACTATAGAGGGGAATATACTTGATCACGGCTTCCAAGTTTTGATGGTAGTGTTGTAAGTAGGTCAGCAAACGGTAATATTTAAATTAACTCCTCTTTCTGGCAACTAGATGGGAATGTAGGTCTGGAAATGGGTAAATGTAGATTCCCTTCCCAGCTCTGCCACTTTGACAAGTCACTTCATCTCCTCGTGCCTAAGGGAAAAATACACCTTTGGGTGTATTTTTGGGCTCTGCCCAGTAATCATCAGCCAAATGCTTCCCCACCTATCTAAAGGGTTTTAGAATATGTGATTGAAAAGTGCAAAGTGTTATTAACATTGAATTAATGTCTGCCATTACAATATGTAATGGAGTATTTCTGCACACACCCCATTTCCTCCTGCTCGAATGTTTTGTCAGACGAGTCCAAGTGTTTACCAGCTTTATAGCTGGCCTGAAAAGAGCCAGCAAGAGCTGGAGCTGCTGGTCGCTAGTGGAGCTGCTGGGCTTGTTTGATGGCAGGATAGCTGGGGTGCAGAAACTGGCAGCAAAGCTGGCAGCACACAGCCATGGAGCCAGTTTGTGGCAGCAGGGTTGGGGTGGCCGGGGTGCCCCATCAGCCGCCACCCAGGAGCTGTGGGCACATCTCCTGTGACGCCTGCACACTGTGGTGCCGTACCAGAAGGCCAGGTTCCGCTTGCCACAGGGTGCATGGTGAGGTGCAAAGGCACACTTCCTGACAGGGATGGAGAAGGGCAGGCAGGTCTGAAAACGGGGAATGTGCTACTGGAGCACTTCACTTCTCTTTTCTGGGAGCTGAGCGTCACAGCCCTCCCACCGCCTGCACCTCATCAACTGATGGCAGCATTGGCGCTTACCCGGGCAGCACTGGTTGCTTTAATTTCTACCTCCTCTAAATGATTTGATTTTCTCTTTGCAAATAACAGCTGCATGTTTGTTGACCCACAGCAGTATTTAAGGATTCCCACCCCTGGAAATGTTCAAGGTCAGGCTGGATGGGGCTTGAAGCAATCTGGTCTAGTGGAAGGTGTCCCTGCCCATGGCAGGAGGGTTGGAACAACAAGAGCTTTAAGGTCCCTCCCAACCCAAACCATTCTATGATTCTGTGATATCAACCCAGATCTTTCAGAGCAGCATTCCTCCTTTTCAGTTGTCTTCTCATCCCATCAGACAGACATTCCCTGCCTGCCTTGGGTTTGCCCACCAGCGTGCACAACCCTGCCTTCTTTCTCATTATCATGCCCTGCGCGGACATTTCCCTTCTTTTCTAAAATATCTCAGCACGTGGTGTGGGTTACTGTCTAGACTGCATCACTTGAACCAAATGTATTCACTAATATGATATATTATTAGAACTCACAAAGAGTAACAAACAAAGTACATTTCTTTGTTCACTCTTTAATTGTTTGTTCATTAGCTTGCTTGCTGATTCATAAAATATGAAAAGCTCCAATAGGGTATCTAGTCACTAGTGCAAATTAGCTAGTTTCTAATGTACATAAATAAATTATAGCCCTGCATTTAAAATTTGCCTTTACTATAAGGGCTGTGCAGAAGTGCTTTATCTCTGCACACAAAATGACAAGTAAAGGCAGAAGCTGGGAGTGCTGTATCCTACACTTGCAGAACACGCTAGTGGCAAAAATTATCTCTTTGCTGATGGGTAATTTGTTTTCTTTAGCTCCGAAGGTGGAATATGACAATGTCGGGTAGCTACCTTTGTAGCTAGGGCTGGATGTTGAGCTGGTGTGAGTTGGCAGGGCCATGCTCTGTGTACTGTCAGCCGCTGGGAAAGCCCTGAAGCTTTTGTTATCCTGGGGCTCTGTGTTTTCCTCTGGTTTGTCTGATCACTGTTGTGCTCTCTCTCCAGCAGCAGCTCTTCGTACGTTTTGGCTATTCTTGTTGTTTATGAATTATTCCCAAAAAACAGCTATGTCCTCAGATTCCTAGGAAACTTCCAGGTATTATGTGCCCATGTGCAAGACTTCCAGAGGGTGTAAGATCATCTTAGGGTGGTTTTTTCTATGGATTTCTGTGGTAGGGAGTGTAATTCTCTAATAAAGATGGAAGATAGAATTCTTCACTCCTTTCCATACCACGATCAATATGTTCATGACTAAATGAATCATTCTTTAAAAGTTTGTAGGTTTCTAGATAAAATTCTGCAGGCAGCTGTTTAATATCTGCGTATTATATTGGTTTAATCCCTTCTCAGTGTAATTTTCTTAAATGAGGAATCCAGGCTACCAGAGTCCAAAAGAGAGAGTACCAAAGTCACAGAATCACAGAATGGGTTGGGCTGGAAGGGACCTTGAAGCTCATCTTGTTCCAACCCCATGCCATGGGCAGGGGAATCTTCCACTAGACCAGGTTGCTCCAAGCCCCGTCCAACTGGCCTTAAACACTTCCAGGGAAGGGGCATCCACAGTTTCACTGGGCAACCTGTGCCAGTACCAAATAGCACAGAGAATTTATTAATTATTAAAAACTTGTGTCTCATCTGATTTGTATGGATACCAAAGATTTATGGCCATAAATGCCTTATTTTGCTAAATTGATGGTTACTGCCTCTGCCATGGGTAGCATTCCCAAAGTCTTTGGTGGGTGTTAGGCTTGGACCTGCAGATGCTCACGTAGGGAAATGATTTCACTTATATGGATGGTCTTGTCTAAACCAGCCTAACAATTGGTGCATAAAATTATTTGTATATATTTGTATTTGCAAGTGTTGGATTTATACATGCAAGATCAAGGACTTAATTTGTAATTTTTTTTGTTTTGCTACATGAAAGCTTTGCTGACTGTGTACCCAGAGGTCTGTGCTGCATAAATCGTGTTGAATTTCAATAAAAAACACTTGTATGCCTTTCCTGAGCAGACCTAGATATTTATAAAATTCTCAAATTTATTATAAACTGAAGGATATTTCAGCAGGTCAGCTCACTGTAGGATGCCACATTTCCAGTGATGTGTTACCAGCAGTCAAGGCCCAAAAATGTCTGGTTTTGACAGAGTGAAATACACACTTTTTTTCTCAGCCTCTTTCAATGGCATTGATTAAACAGAGATTAGGATGATGTGGGGTTTGTATCTTCAGTTTTTTTACCTCAGTACTATACCATTGCTTTAACTGACTTTACCACAAAGCCTCTCAAACTTCCTTTTCTTTGCTAAATTAGCTTGTGAATTCTCCACTTCCTTACATGCTCAACACCTCCACCTCTGACAGATGTGGAAAAAGCCTTTTATCATTACATGTCCAGAATGTTCCCAGGCAGTGACCCTGGTGCACCCGTTGCTGTGATGGGACATGGTTTTCCAGACATTGCAGACTGGCTCTTGGGAGGGGACCTCATCCACAGACAGAGTGGTGAAAGCTAAATCCCAGTCCCAAAGACATTTTAGGACCTTTGTGGTATCAATGGGAGCATTTTTCTTGCATGCTTTGAAATTGAGAATCCCAAGGCATGATTCATATGGTCTGGGAGCTGGCAGGGCTTGTGGTGCATTCTCCACATGCACCAGGAGTCTGAAATCTGCTGTGCTCCAAGTGTGGGCAGTTAGGTTGTCACACCAAGTGAAATCTTACTTTGGAAAATTGGGGGCACCTTTGCCCCCCAGTTTGACTCCATCCGCATTTCACATGAGGCTTTTCTTGCTTGATCGCTCGTGGGTTTCTGTCATTTTGTCCGTATTGAGCTTCAACAATAAAAGCAAATTAGTTCTGCTTAATTAATCCACAAATCTGTAGTCTCTAGTTTATGAAGGAAAAATACAGAAGTGGTAGAATCTCATGTCCTGCTGTTGGAGCCAACCAGTCCATGCTGCTGCAAAGGCCTGCAAGCTAGTCTCCACAGCATCATTCAGAAAGTCTTGCATCTTCATCTCATTCTGCTTGAATTTCTTCATTTACTTGTTGGAATCATTGGCTGCACTTGGCTTCCTACATTTTTGTTTTGCCATGTGTGTGATGCTACCCATGCCTCTTTGCAGATGACCAGATTAGGTGAAAGAAAATTCATTATGCTTATTTCTGTGCTTTAGGTGTTTTTTCATGAGCACTGCCCTATGCAAAACAAGGAATATGATTCTTTAATGTTTTCTTTAATCCTGACTCTAAGCAGTCTCCCTAGTTCCAGCTGAGTTCCATGTGAACGTAGCTTTCTTCAACATAGGTTTTTTTCTTCATTGTTGAAGAAGAAATTTCTTGTGAAAGAGGTAGACAGTTCTAGATCAGCATCTCCATTTTAGGTTGCTCACTCTACGCTTTTTTAATCCAGGCCAGCCATGGTGATGAGGACCTCAGCCCCAGCAACAAGCCGCCATTAGGGGTAGGGTTACAGTTCAGAGAGCTGCAGAGCCTACAACTCCAGGGATGATGGCACTCAAAATGCTTTGCAAGGGCGTCACAGCAGGGTGCCAACATCTCCAACTCCACACTTTTTAATTTGTGCCACCTCTGGTGATGAGCACCTCTGGCCCAGTGCCAAATACCATTAGGGTAAGGGTTAGGGTTACAGTTAGGGTTAGGGTTGAAAGATTAAAAGAGCCTACAGCTCCAGGAGCACTGGGGCTGGAAAAGGCATGCCAGGGTGATCACAGCAGGGCCACAACATTGCTACTCCTGCATCTTTCTGATCTGGACCAGCCGTGGTGATGGGGGCTTCAGCCCCAGTGACAAGCTGCCATTAGGCCTGGAGTTAGGGTGGAGAGAGGGAAATAGGCTAGAGCTCCTTGGACACTTGGGCTGGAAAACTCATACCAAGAGGATCATAGCAAAGCCACAACATTGCTGCCTCCACACCTTTCAGATTAGGGCCATGCATGGGGATGGGCATCTCAGCCACAGTGCTAAGCTTGCTGAAAGGTTTGTGTGAAAAAAAACAAAATTCTGAAATGAAGTGAAAACAATTAAATGGAATAGAGTGAAATGAAGTGCAGTGAAATGAGCCAAAATTTAATGAAATGATCTTCATTAAAATCTTGAGATTTCATTTTCTTTCATGAAATGAAGAAGTTTTATTTCATGAAAAGAAATTAAATGAGAAATTGAGGAATGAAATGAAATGAAATGAAATGAAATGAAATGAAATGAAATGTCAGGAAAGGAAATACAATGAAGTGTATTTTCTGTCCATTCAATTCTCTGCCTTCCCCTTGCTGTTAGGGGCAACTGTGGGGCTGAGATTCTCTGAGATCTCTGAGATTCTCTGGCCAATTCTGGCCATCAGAATTTGACTCTGAAGGCCACCGCACAATTCCTTGAAGAAGACAACTTCCATTCTCTGCTGGTCCTGTCTAATTTCAGGACAACTATTGTAGGGCAAAGTGTTTTACTGCAGATACCAAGAGTTTTTAAAGTCCTGAAACAAGCTTGCATTTAAAAGGAAGAGTTGCTAAATTCAACACATATAATTGACGTATAATTTGAAGTAATAGCTTTGCAGGAGTGTCTGCATAGAATCTGACCTATATATTCCTTAGAATTGGTGACCATGCGGAGGAAGGAGAGAGTTTGACCCAGCTTGACATTCAGATCCCAGAGAAAGGTTGCATGACTAACACTGAAAAAACAGCCATTTAATTTCAGTCTTGGAATTGCATCATGAACTCACAGGCTGACAACCATGGAACCCAATATGGGCATTTTCCAGAGTCACTTCCTGATGCTCATCCACGTGAATTAAGACAAAAGAGTTAATTACTTTCTTTTGGAAAGCAGCTCTCCTCTTAAGCACTTTGCCATGTTAAGAGCACCTCTTCTGCAGTTGAGGAGGATTTCAGATGTACCTTTGACTCACTCTTGCCAGGTGGTGGTGATCCAGCCTTTTCAAAATGCCTCTACATAAATTTATCCCAATCCCACAAACCACTCAGTATTATTTCATTGGTGTTCTGCTGGCAAAGAGGCCTCTAAGGCTTTAGAGACTTGAATGGAGGCAGGTGCCTTTTTTATCCTCCAGCCTTCCCAGAAAATCTAGTGATGCTGTGGGATTTCCCCAGTCCTCAAAGGAATTCCCTCCTTGGGGGAAGATAGAGTGGCAGTGTGGGTATTTATTTGAATCTTCCTGGGGCAGAGGACTGTGTCTCCAGTGCATTCTTCTCCTGCATCCTTGTGCCACCTGGGTGCTGAGCCCTCATTCCTTGGGAACATCCTGGGCCACTCTGTCCTCTCTATTTTCCCATTCCTGGTGTGCTGACAGCATTCAGATCACACATGAAGGGAAGAGGTGCAGCAGTGCAGCAGTGAGTGCCTATGAAACAGGGAATTAATCCAGTGACCCCAGTATCCTGGGTACCAAACTCCCAAGGGAGCCCATAAGGTTGGTGCCTCAGGACAGCAGCATCCTTGGTACCACGCTGGGGCTCCATTATTCCCACAGTACCGCCTGTTGCCCTGCCTTGTAGCTCAGCATATTCTTGACCAGCTTTAAGGAAAGGACTGTTCTATATCAGCTGTGTCAATCTCTCTGTTTCACATGTGTGGAATGTCCTGACTTCCATATGCAGTGCAAGTGGCTGTCAGGTTCATCACTTCAGTGGTAGGATGTAGGGTGCTATTTAGGATGACTCACTGGGGTGCACTGCTCTGCCCCTTGGGGCATTTGGTTCAGACATAACACGTTCTGGGATCAGGAGAGAACAGAAAAGGAGCAAAGTGTTGCTACTCTGACACATTTTTTAAAACTCGGCTTCTTAAAAGATGAGCAGAGCATGCCAAGAGCTGCTGGGTGTTGATCTCTGTTTTCCTGCTCCCTTAGCAGGCTCACAGAGATTTGTATTTTCCCTTGCGACAAGGATGGGTGGAATGAGCTAAAAGGAGGGAGTCAGGAGCTCTGCTGCCTGATGGAGAGAGCACGGGTGAAGTGTTGTCTTCCAGTGCTGGGGCTACCAGCAGCAATGGAGATCCAAGCAGCTGCTGGGCCACCCAAAAACATGCCCAGAGAGAGGGAGGGGAGAAGCTTGAGCTGCTGTAATCACAGGTAGGAGTGGAAATGTCTGGAAATGATCCATCAGTGAGCAGTGGGCCACTCCTTGGAAACGCTGGGAATGACTCCTGTCCCCTCACAGCAAATGTGTGCTGATCTGGTCTTGGACAGTACTTCCTTTTTCAGTCTGGCTAATATTCACAGTAACATGTTTAGATAGAAATTTATATAAAAATCTCTCTTTACGTTTCATTTCCAAGCCACCACACATGGATTTACTTGTGAATAATGGATGAGTAAGCAGGGTTAATGCTCATTACTCACAGTGAGCACGCAGGGAGGTACCTGGAGCAGTGGTGACGGCTGGGTGAATCCCAAATTCATCCTGTCCCTGGATGCTGGGCATTGTTTCCTGGAGCTGCCACGCTGCTGATGCTGCAGAAGCTGGGATGAGGAATTCAGCTAGTTTTCACCTCATTTTTCATTCACTTCTGTTGAGAGAAACTAAGCCTGTGACACATCATGGAGTACAAGCCAACAATAAAGTCTAATTTCTGCATCTTCTGCCTTCCCCTGCTGTTTGTGGAAGGGAGGTAACAAGTGACGTTGGGCAGCCACAAACTTTTAAATGAGGATTACATTACCTGCAAAGAATGTAGGCAAGCAAGATTCAGTGGTGCAACTTTCCAAAGAAAAGCCTGTCAGCCAGTGCTAATGAGAGTATCTGGTCATTCACAACTGGATTAATCTTCTTTTCCCTCAGTGAAATGTTTCTGTTTAAAGCACCTGCTGAAAAGGGAGCCATGTAATGAAGTGTCTGGGTCATAAAAAGTGTTCTTAGAGCCCTGGGTTTGCTTCCCATTCTTCAGGCAATGTATAGAGCAAAGAAAATGCTTCCATATCATGGGAAATCAGGAACAGGAATAAGGAATTAGGATCTGAGAGCCTGAAATACCCAGCCTGCAAAATCTTATGCTGCTGGTTGGGTGGAAAAGAAGAGAGATAATTGAAGCAGAGAGACTGAATTTAGGAACAGAGCAGAACAAATTAATGTGTGGTCCTGGAGGGTGATTATCCCTGCTCCTGTGCCTGAGAACACCTGGGCTCATCCTGTATCACAGGGGGAGGGTGGTGAAGGATTAGGTTCTCCTTCTGCTCAGAATACAGTTTAGACCAACCCTAGCCAGACCAGAAAGACAACACGCCATGGAAATCAAAACACAGGCTCCTATTTCTCTAATGGTGTACACAGGATACAGTGGGGCCAGCATGAGGTTTTTTTTGTTTGTGGTCGAGAATTTAACTTTCTTTTTTCTAGCGTCAGACACTTTGGGGGTGAGGGTTTCAAATGAAACAGGATTTGGCTCATGCAGAAGTTGCATGTTTGCAAATACAGTGATGTGAGTATAAACCCTGTGTGGTTTACCATGGAAAATACAGACATGGTGTTTTTCACCTGAACTTGGCTACACACAGACCAAAGACAGAGGAGACTGTGTAGCTAAAGCAGCGAAGAATTTCAGACACGAAACTGAAATTAACTTCCTCGGTGTGCACACAGACAAATACAGATAAACACGCACACCCACCCAGGCTGCTGCAGGGTGACGTCCTCGTGCCATTTTGGCTTGCAGGGCAATCAGGTTGTAGTGAGCAGCTGTCTGTGTCTGTGTCAGCAGAGGCTGAGTGGAGCTCCAGCCCCCCGAGCCATGGAGGAAAGGCTTTGTGCTGGGAAGGACACTGTGCTGGGAGGGAGTCAACACTCATGGACGTGACCTCAGCAATATTCCATATATACTTGGACACACATTTAGCCTCTATTTAGCCCTGAGGATGCAGGCACTGGGACAGGTTATCCAGAGAAGCTGTGGATGCCCCATCCCTGGAAGTGTTCAAGGCCAGGTTGGACAGGGCTTGGAGTAACCTGGTCTAGTGGAAGGTGTCCCTGCCTATGGCAGGGGTTGGGACTGGTTGAGCATTAAGGTCTCTTCCAACCCAAACCTTTCTAGGATTCTACAAATCTTTGTAAGCAAGTTCAAGTCTTTCTTTTATTTGTAAGTGCATGAAAATCTTCCTTGCTTTTGCTCATACAAGACCTATATGTTTCAGCATCCCATATGGATGACACATCTTTCCAGCTTGGAAAGGGCAGGGTATGGCCCTTCCACTGGAGCTGAGGGAGACAGGAAGAATTACTTGTACAAAGAACTCATTTAGGCTTCCCCTTCTCTGCTTCCAAGCAGGCTGAGGATTAAGATGCAGGTAGCAACACTCAAAAATACAAGGCTCAGGAGTCCTTTCATACCTTGTTTCTTAGCAGCACAGTTACAGCTGCTGCCTGTTTTCCAGTGACTTGTGCCTGTAAAAGGAAAGCCAGGTTTTATTTGTTGCTTCTTCATGGTTTTATTTATTTGCTGCTCAAAAAGTAAGGGGGAAAAGTATGGCACACCACATTTAAAATGCATCATCTGAAATGGATCGTTTCCACCTTTGGACTGGGAAAAAAAAAGACCTCCCAGTACAGATCTATGCAAAGGACACTTGTATGTGTTTATCATCGTGCATTACTGGGGTGGGTGAGGGAACTGCCTTCCACATCCATAATTGCTTTCACTTTTGATTCCTCCTGCAGTGTTGAAGGTTTACAGTCTGTAACACATGTGGGTTTCACAGGTCAGTCAGCCTGCCCTGGAGGAAACAGATTTTGGGTGTAGTTACTCATTCTCATTTACTCCTTGTATTCTTCATTAGCACTAAGGCCCAGAATGAGCTGGCTGCAGAACACCAGCTGGGAATGGAAAGCCAAGATGTGATTATCCTTCACCTGGCAACAATTTTGTGAGGATTTGGCTTGAACGTACATTTTAGCAAAAAAATGAAATCTGTTTTTTGAGTTAGAGTAAGATATGTGTTAGGGTGAAGGTTTGGGCTGGTAGAGGAACCAGGACAGAGCAAGGACCTGCATGGGCATTAGGGCTGCTGGGATACACTGGATAGGAGGAGAAAATTTTAGAACTAAGGTTTGGCTGAGAAAAGCCATGAGACAGTGTAGCTGCTTCTGGATTCATGATCTGGACATGAGACACTGTTCAACTGGCACGTAGCAACTGAGCTTTACCTACTGCCTGGAGCCTTGGCCATCAGTGCCTTGCTGGCTGTGGTTGGAAGCATGGCCCAGGGGCACTCAGCAGTTCTAACGTTGTTTTAGTGATGCCTGTAGTACAATCTCAGTGGTTTCTCCTGGTTCAAGCCCTAATCCTATGTTTAATATCAGCCCAGCCCTAGAAACCTCTCCCAGTTCCCAGACTAAATGAAATGGCTGCAGATGAGGCAGCAGAGCCCACCATATAATCTGCTGGATTCATACTCTAACCCTGACCTCAATCTCAGCCTATTCACTGCTCCAGTGACTCCTGGTGACCCCAGATTTCAAAGGAGTCACAGATTCACTCACCATGAGCTTTCCATTTTGGTGCTGTCTCCCCCAAATCCCTTTATTATCCTAGCCCATCAGTGTCTTTTGGACCTTCCCAAAGTCATGCAGCCCTTGCCAGTTCCAGAAAAAAATTTTCTCAAAGAGCATCATGTCCTCTCCCCATACTTTGCTCATCTGCCTCCACTGAACCTTCTCATGACCCAAATTTATCTGTTCTTCCTGACCTGACTTACGGTCCTAACACTACTCCAGCCTCAGTGCCATTGTTTTCCCTTTGGTCAATACTAATCCTAACCAAAACTTTCACCCGAGTCATAAAGATGGAAGCTATATACAACCTGCCTTAAATCCAGGTGGACCTGCTAGAATGCTTTTTTTGGGTAGAAACTCACTGAGATCCAGAGTCCCATGAGTTGGGTAGAAACTACACTGAGATCCAGAGTCCCATGAGTTGGGACTGGGGTCAGGGCCGAGGTTAATATTGTTCTCCAGATGAACTTTAGGATTTGTTTAGGCTCATGTTTCACAGGAGCCATGAGCTAGGAAGAAATGGGAAAGTGATGACACTATGGCATGTCTCCAGTCACTAGTGCTGGTTTCACACACAAGTAGGTCAGGAGTGTCCTGTCCCAGATTTCCCTGCCAGCTCTCACATGGACAAAAGAAACATTGGTACCATAGGTGCTTGGTCTGACAAAAGTCTTCCTTGCAAAACAGACTTCAAGGAAGAGTATCTGATGTCATCCCTGAGAGATGACTGGGTTAGAACAGTTTCCTTAATTAACCTGTAAAT